>NC_092727.1:53552037-53853587 GCF_047496885.1 Scyliorhinus torazame
GACTGCCATATTTACAGTAGGTAAAAAAGGCAACACCTGTAAGACACAAGATGACATGTATGGTTAGACAGCCGGACAGGGGTGGGGGGAGGCTGAAGGGTGTGGCAGTCCCCCTCTGGACCTCTCCCGCTCCCGATGGTTGTGCGTGGCCTTCTCCTGGGGGTGGGGGGGGGTGGAAAACAGAGACAATGACACTGATAGAGAATCCGGCGCATGCAGTCCAGGGATTGGGTAGATGATGGCATAGTGGCCAGAGCACCCAGCCATGGCGGCTAGCATGGGTGCAGGCATGTGGGGCAGGGTGGGGGCTTGGCTGTGCCCCGGGGGCATGGGGGGGGTCTGGGTTACATGTGTGTGGGGTATAGGGGGGTTGGTGCCATGGGCACAGCGCTGCCTACTCACCCTGGCCGCCCTGAAGAGGTCGTACAGTTTCTTCCTGCACTGGATGCCAGTCCCGACGACTGCGTCAATGGCGCTGACCGTGTCTGCCACCTGCGCCCAGGCACGTTGAACAGTGGCGCATGACGATCTTCCTCCCGGGGTACAGGATCATCCACCTCTCCTTCATGGCATCCAGGAGGGTCTCCTGCTCAGCGGCACGGAACCGTGGCGCTACTCTCCTTGTGGCCATCTTTCTGGCTGCGACGGTGTGTGTTTGGGGGCATGAATCACTTAAGTGCAGCTGCAATATATGAGCCTAATGTGCGCTAATCACGGACCCGGTGATCTGGCGTCATTTCGCTTTTAAACTGTTGTGTTTCACGTGATGATGGTGCTTGCCCCTTCAGTGTTGCTGAATCATTGCACCCATTGCGCCGTTTCTGCCGTCGTAAAAGACCACAGTTTTCACGACGCCGTCAGCACTTAGTCTCAGAATGAAGAATCCAGCCCCTTACGTCTTAAATGGTTTATTTTTGAAGCGGCAGGTGGTTCATGGTATTTGATAGTGGATCATTCATGATCATAATGAATTCCGAGCAGGCTCGAAAGGGGCAGATGGCATACTGCTGCTCCTATTTTCCATGTTTTTATGGTTTTTTGACCAATATTCTTTAAAGAACCCACACTATAATCTACACCATGTAATGATCCTGGCATCATAAAGTACTCATAATAATCTGGAATACGTAAGAAATCTGATCGGCGACATTGAACTATTCAGCCACATCTGCCCCAATGAGATTACTCAATGTAAGCTGCATCATTTAATGTACATGGCATCATTCACATCGCTTAAATCACACAACACCATGAGAAGAAAAGAGAAAGGTAAATTTCAAAGAAGAATAAGGACAATGGAATAATGATGAAAAAAATTAATGACTACTTAAGGAATGATGTAAGAGCTGTGTAGTGAATGGCCATGTAAGATCTCATGGAATGTCCTCTGTGTGATAAGAGAACTGTGAGGAACTAAAGTGAGCTCCAGCCAACCCAAGAAAATGCATGCAGCATTTTGTTTGGAGGTTTCTTGAATTCCACAGCAGAGTGGGAGCGAGTGAAAGGCAACGTGACATATCTTCCTTTCAGTGGGATTGCCTTGTGGTAGTATTACTGCAATTTTATAAATAAAATATCTGTAAGAGATTGATGCCTACATGGGTTTTTATTTGTGAATCTAGACAACTCGGAAATTTGGGGGGCAAATATTGTGTCAGATCAATTTCAATTTGTAAATGTAGTTTATGTGTTTTAGTTTTATTTATTTTTTGTTGATAAATATTTTAGTTTAATGTTTAAAATCTCGAAAAGTATTACTGGAATTTATGGTTTCTTCCTTCAGTACATGTATATTCTTGGGGCAAAATATAAAAAGAGATGAGTTGTGATAGCTTGTCAAGTTTCCCTTTGGGATTTTGGTCTCCTGGTACTTACTACCTGCCAGATCAAAGCAACTAATCACACATTTTGAAGTTCTCTGCAACATCCACAGCACTTAATGTAGTTGGCAAAATTTGAATCTCCTCAAAAACTGAATATGTACTCACTGAGTGTCTCCACTGGAAAGAGGAAGATCATGTGTGCTGTGTCCTTTTATATGGGTTGGTGTAATGCCCTCCTGTGGTAGTGTCACCTCTGTGTATATCGTGAATGCCCATTGGTCGTGTCCTATCTTACTGACCTATTGGTTGAATGTCTGTGTTTCATGTCTCTGGTGCTTCCTCTAGTGTCTAGCTAGGTGTAGTGTGTTCACATTAACCGCTTGTGTATTTACAGTGATGCATATCACCACATCCCCCCCTTTTTTAGTGTTACATATTTTCTGTGCAGTATCAAATGAAATTGAACAAACTAGGTAGATAAATGATGCTCTGTACAAGTTATTATAACAGTGATCATTAAACAATAAGTCCAAATCATATTCAAGTCCAAAATTCACTAATTATTATGGTCGAGTGTCTTTCTTGTTTGGTTGGTGAGGTGGTGATGTTGATGGTGGCATTGCTTTGCAAACGCCGTCAGTGTCCCTGTGCGTAAGGAACCAAGAAGTGGTCAAATCACTTCATTGTCTGATTTGGAGTCTTTTTTTTCTTCTTCTGATGCTTGTGGTAGCAATTCTTGATGGCATCTGTCCTGAACGCCAGGTTGCCTGTTGGTAGTGCAGCAAACGTGAATTGGTAAGATGCATCGTCCTGCCATGGTATGTCATTGTTCTGAGCTGAGCAGTATCAGTGTTCCTCATTTGCAGAGTTGTACCATGTTGTACCAGTCATGGTTCCATTGGTGGTGTTTTTGTCGTGCTTGTTGTCGACGTTGTTGCCATTGGTACGCTCCTTGCTCTTGTCTTTGATGTTGTTGTTGCTCCACCACATTCTCAAGCAGTGAATCCCATATCTTTACAGAACTTTCCTCATGGTGAACTAGGTTCCTTTGTCTCTTAAATATGTGCCCTAATTTCAGCAGTTTTTCTCGATCTAATCTGTCCGGAACCCTCATGATTTTGAGCACTTTTATTAGATCGCCTCCCAACCACTTCTCGAAGGAGAACAACCCCATCATCCCCAATCTTGTTTTCCTATCCATTCATGGGATGTGGGCATCGCTGGCTGGGCCCGCATTTATTGCCCATCCCTAACTTCCCTTGAAGTGAGTGGTTTGCTAGCCCATTTTGGAGGGCATTTAAGAGTCAATCACACTGCCGTGGGTCTGGAGTCAAATTTCACCCAGACCAGTTAAGGATGGCAGATTTCCTCCCCTGAAGGACAGTGAATGATGTTTTCAAAAATTAACAATGGTTTCATGTTTATCATTAGACTTTTAATTCCAAATTTTTATTGAATTCAAATTTCACCACCTGCCATGGTGGGATTCGAACCTGGGTCTCCAGAGAAGCATACCCTGTGTCTCTGGATTAATAGTTCAGTGACAATATCACTGTGCCACCGCCTTCCCATCTAGACATGTAAATGAAGTTCCTCACCCTGAACTCCCGTAAAACTTTTCTGCACCATCCCAATGCCTTCACATCCTTCCTAAAGTGTGACACCCGCAACTGGATGCAAACCGGTGTCCTACACATGCCCACCCTTGCCCTTGTACTTTATGGGCCAATGAATAATGCCTAGGATACTGTATGCTTTATTAAGCACGGTCTCAGTCTATCTTTCCACATTCAATGATTTGTGTATATATACACCCAGGTCCCTGTATCCTTTTATTTTATATTGTCGCTCTGTATTCTTCAGTATTCTTCAATGGTTATCACTGCTGCCTTACAGTGCCAGGGACCCGGGTTCAATTCCGGTCTCAGGTGACTATGGAGTTTGCACTTTCTCCCCGTGATTGCCTGGGTTTCCTCCGGATGCTCAAGTTTCCTCCCACAGTCCAAAAATGTGCAGGTTAGGTGGATTGGCCATGCTAGATTGCCTTAGAGTGTCCTAAAGGTTAGGTGGGGTTACTGGGTTACGGGGATAGGATGGGGACTCTTTCAGAGTGTAGGTGCATACTCGATGGGCTGAATGGCCTCTTTCTGCACTGTAGGGATCCTATGATTCATATGAAAATGAATCACTTCACATTACTACGCATTGAACCTCATCTGCTGCCTGGCTGACCATTCCACTAACTTGTCTATGACCTTAGAGGTTCTGCACTATCCTCCTCACAGTTTACAATGCTTGCAAGTTTCATTTCAGCATTCCTCTATCACTGTAACTCTGGCAGTAATTTCTTCCTTGACAAAGACAGATGCTTTGTACTCCATGAAAATATTTGAAGCCTCAGTAGACCATACATCAGCCAGGCCCTGTACCTCCAAATGTAAACACCTATTTTGTCCCTAATTGACCAATCATCCTCTTACTATTCTTTTACTATTTCGATTCCTAGGGGAGACTTTTGGATACTTTTATGTTAGCTCTTTCTTTGACTTTCTTATTTCCTTTTGCACTTTCCCTCAGAACTTTCCATTTTCTGCCTGGTTCTCACTTGCATTATCACGGTAACATCAGTTAAATTACATGGTAAAATTACCTAATATCCTCAGCAGTACATTCACATCTAAAGCACTTGGCAATATCCACATCCACACCATAGTACACTTTGGCTGTGCTGACCCTGGGCCGAGGGGTCGAGAAGGCCGAGAGAATTAGTCCATCATTGTTATTAACTACACTACATAACTCATATTCTATGCTGCCTGCTCCCTTTATGATTCCATTCTGCATCAGTAGACTTTCATGTCACATCAGCATTATTTCTTAGCATCATTGACCATTGTTAAAATAAGTTACAATACCAAAGGTGTACCATTAAGGGAAGAGTGTTGAATAATTCTGCATCATCTCATTAATCTAGAGGATTTCGACTTGGGTGAGGTTCCAGAGAGCAGTCCGCCCATTGAAGCAGACTTTAACACCATCAGAGCAAGAATAAGACATTTGTTTTTCAATGAAAGATTTCCAAGGTCCTTAGCGACAATTTGACTGACCAGGTGAAGCACAAGAGTCCCTCTTTGTGCTTCTAAATTATTTAGCAAGGATATTGCAACAATCCAACAAGGGAACTCGATCATGTGTGTCAGCTTCCACACATAAGGCAGAATCTGAATGGGGGCGGGGGTCAGTTCTTGGTAACCAGCCTGGTCACAGGAGAGTCAGTGGCAGCCCTGTGTTGTCTCTTTTAGGGAAGGTCCACTACAAACTCTCAGGGTCTTGACAGGCCAACAACAGGCCTTCTCCTTGGATCAACGGCCTTGGGAGCAAAAATCTCACCCACTGAGGGTTGCCAAACAATCAGAGATTGACAGCTCAACTGAATTGTTACTGGGGAGGAGATGGTTCCTGCCATCGCATCACCCACCTGAGGTTCAACGCTGGATCCCAGGCCGGAAGTGAGTAAGGAAGAGGGGATCTTGGGTTGGGGTTGGCAACAAGGGCAGGAAGCGTGGTTCTCAGCACCCACCCCCCCTAAATCTCTTCTTGATTGGGTCTCTCGATCATGAACACGTTTGCTTGTCATGCTGCCTGCATGGTGAACGTCCCTGCCAATGAGTTACTACCTGTTGGGCAAGGAAACGTGAGCATTTGTTGCCAATTTAAGGGCCCCAATTGGTGTTGTGATAAGACGGTTCACAGGCATTCTCATCAGAGACTTAATCAAGGATATACTGGGAAGTGGCATGGTCCTTACATGCCACCTTCCTGCCTGATTTCATGCCACCACCTCCCCACAAATTTACAACCACCCCCCCTCCCCCCCCCCCCCCCCCTCAACCCCCACACCCCTGTCAACAATGGGAGCGGGCACAGGTTTCCACCCTGTTTAGCATTAAATGGAAAGGGAACGAGTTTACCCATGAAACATATTTGCCCTACTTGTTGTTACAATGCAAGCTTAATGATATCCAGCACATCAGACCTAGATTGAACACCAGGATAGTTACCACAGGGGGCAAAACAACAGAAGAATAGCCTGTAATTGAAATCGTAATAATTTATTACCAAATGCACACAGGAACTTTGGCTATACTTACCACAGACAGTGTGTGATGTAGGAGTCACAACCAGACAGTTATGACACAGCTGTTATGCCCTAATTTTGTCTCTGAGCCATTAGCAGATCCTGGGGCAGGGGAGGCACTAGCAGATGAAGAAATATGGTTGCAAATGGACTTGGCATTCAGAGAACCAGTGAAACCTTGAGTTGAGGGAGATCCAGGAACTTGTGACATGGGAATTGCCAGCATCCAGTTATATCCGGAGACCAGCAAACAGCGTGGCACAGGAATTGGCCAGGCAGCGTGACATGGGGTTTACCAGCTGACTTTGAATCAAGAGTTACCAGGAGCATCTGAATCAAGAGTCATCAACAGGTTTAGTCAGTTAATCTACCACCAAGGGACTATGTGACACAAAAGTTAGCAACAGACATTGCCACAGAGGAGTCAGCTGAGTCTCCCTAATATCTCTTACACTGGCTCAGTGACAGCAGGTTTGTCAACACATCCCGTGTGACCTGGCAGAGGATGTACAGTAGGGGAGCCTCGTCCAAGCTGTGCAGCACTGCCCGTAGCTCTTTCTTGTGTGACACAGGAATCCCCAGCAGGGCGTGCAGTAGAAAAAGTTCTCGCAAGCCAGTTCCCTGCATGCTCTGTGATGCCGAAGACCCCTCTGCACAAGATGACGTGAGAATGACCTGCTGGCTCTGTGGAGCCGAGATGTCTTGCAGTATCAAGAATATGGATGCCAACTGCAAGCAATGTGGGAAAATGATTACCTGGACAACCCCCAACATGGGCGCTCTTTGCAGCATCTGCGACTTTGAAGTCACCTGCAAAAAATACTGCACTAAATCCAGATGCAGATCTTATAACACAGGACATAGCAGCTCTCGCTCGCACTCGAAGGCTACCAGAAAACTGCACAATATGGGAGCCAACAGCAGCATATACAACATGACTTATCAAAGCCAACCCTATGACATGGGATCTACCAGTAGATTCTATGACATGGGATGCAGCAGCATGTCCGATGACACAGGATGTACCAGAAAACGCAACAGCACAGAATGTAACAGCAAAACCTATGACAGGGGATTGACCAATAACTCTTCTGGCTCAGGATTTACGACCAGATCCTATAGCAGGGGATTTACCACCAAACCTCATGACATAGGCTTTACCACTAAATCCTCTTATGGCACAGGATTTACCACCACACCGCGCAGCACACAATTTACCGCTAAACCATGTGATATGGGATTTTCCGACAAACACTTTGACAGAGGACTTATCAGCCAATCCTATGGCATGGGACTTACCGGCAAACCCTATGGCAGGGGAACTACCGGTAGTTTGTGTGACACAATGGCTACCAGCAACACCGATCATATGTGCCTTCCTCCCAAATTCAACAACATGAGACTCGGCAGCAGCATCGTCAACCGCAGCAACCCTTGTGAGAGGAGCTCCAGCAACAGGCTGTGTGACATAGGGATTGGCTGTGGCCATTGTGACACAAAAGTTACCAGCAGAATGTGTAACACAAGAAATGACAGCAACCTCAGTAGGGCAAGTCTCAGCAGCAGACCTTGTGACACAGCTGACACCTGCAGCCTCTATGACACGGGAGTTACCAGCAGAACCAATGCCACAGACCGCGGCAGAAAATCTTACGATTCAGCTGTCACAAGCAGGCACTATAACACGGGGCATAGCAGAAGATCTTATGACACGACCGTAAGCAGCACATTTTATGACCCCACGCTTACAAGCAGACCTCATCACACCAGTATCTGTGGCTGCGACATGAGTGTTACCAGCAGATCATGCGATGGGAACAAGACCAGTGACCTTGCGGAAAGGAATGGCTCCAGTAGTTTATGTGGTGGCAATGCCAGCAATAGACCTTGGGAAAATAATGTCACTAGTCCATCGTTTGATAAGGGTGTCACTTGCGGAGTGTATGACAGGAGACCATGGGTAATGAATGACACCAGTACCCCTTGCGATGGGTGTGTCTCCAACAGATCTTGGGGCAAGAATGATATCAGTACATCATGTGATGGGTGTGCTTCCAGCAGATCCTGGGGCAAGAATGACACCAGTACACCTTGTGATGGATGTGCTTCCAGCAGATCATGGGATAAGAATGACACCAGTGCACCTTGTGATGGATGTGCTTCCAGCAGATCTTGGGGCAAGAATGACACCAGTGCACCTTGTGATAGATGTGCTTCCAGCAGATCTTGGGGCAAGAATGACACCAGTACCCCTTGTGATGGGTATGCTTCCAGCAGATCTTGGGGAAAGAACGATACCAGTACCCCTTGTGATGGGTATGCTTCCAGCAGATCTTGGGGAAAGAACGATACCAGTACCCCTTGTGATGGGTATGCTTCCAGCAGATCTTGGGGAAAGGACGATACCAGTACCCCTTGTGATGGGTATGCTTCCAGCAGATCTTGGGGAAAGAACGATACCAGTACCCCTTGTGATGGGTATGCTTCCAGCAGATCTTGGGGAAAGAACGATACCAGTACCCCTTGTGATGGGTATGCTTCCAGCAGATCTTGGGGAAAGAACGATACCAGTACCCCTTGTGATGGGTATGCTTCCAGCAGATCTTGGGGAAAGGACGATACCAGTACCCCTTGTGATTGGTCTGTTTCCAGCATATCTTGGGATAAGAATGATGCCAGTACACCTTATGATGGGTGTGTTTCCAGCAGATCTTGGGACAAGAATGATATCAGTACACCTTGTGATGGGTGTGTCTCCAACAGGGCTTGCAATAAGAATGATAGCAGCACACTTTACACTGCATCTCTCAGCAGTAGACCCTGGGACAAGAATGACATTGGCACACCTTGTGATGGGTGTTTCATCAGCAAACCTTGCAATAAGAATAACATCGCCACACCCAATGACGGTTGTGTCTGCAGCAGATCTTGGGACAAGAATGATATCAGTACACCCTGTGACGGCTGTGTCTCCAACAGACCATGCAATAAGAATGATACCAGCAAATCTTATGACACATGTGCCTCCAGAAAACCTTGGGATAATAATGACACCAAGCCATCCACAGATGAAAGATTTAACAGCAAACGTTTCGACACGGGGACCACCAGCAAAGTTTCAGAACCCAAAGGCAGCAGCATATTTTGTAGTTTGGGAGTTACCAACACATTGTGTGCTGCAGGAGTTAAAGCCACACCCTGTAACATTGGAAACTATAGAAAACCTTCCGATAAAGAAGATACCTGCATGCTGATGAACACAGGTGTCAACAATAAGAATAGAACCAGTCCGCCCTTTGGTAGGAGTGCCACAAACAGAGCATATGAAAAGCAACCATGGATGATGAATGACATCAGTGCACCTTGTGATGAGTTTGTCTTCAGTAGAGCTTCAGGCTCTTCGGGCAGAACGTCTGACATAGAAGATGACAGTATTTCAGAGACATGCAAGTATTCTCCAAAATCAAAGATATAGCAGTTTCGGAATGCTTTGAGAACTGAATTACCAACAGATACCAGATTGGATGTTTATTCAGTGGGAAAGCCGCAATGGACTACACAGAAAGGACAGTGCTCTGTTCTGATCGGCTCAGAGATGTTGCAGATACTGTCCTTTGTAACCCCTCCCATGAACAACACCTTGCTCACGTGCATCCCAATACTTCTTCATTCCTCCATCCTCATTGTCCCAAAACATGGAATGAATTTTACAAAAACTAATGGAATACTTGTGTCTTCCGTAAGAACTTGTCTAACTGCACAGTAAATAGCTACCAATAACAATTGATTCTCACTGCAGGCTATGTAACTTGGGCATCACCAGTGAGCTATTGAGATGTTAATAATTGGCTGTGTAATATGGATGTTACCAACACAGACATGTGTCGCCGGTCGATTGCGCAATATGGATTATACCACATTTTGGACAATGTAATATGCATTTTACAAGTAGATTGTGTGATACAAATGTTACTGACGGCTTATGAAATCTAGGTTCTCTCAGCAGGTTATGAAATGTGGGTATTGCTAGCACATTGTACACGCTGAGTGAGCAGCACATTGAGTAAAGTGAGTTTTATGCGCTTTAGAAAGCCTGCTATTAGCCTTCATAGAATTTGAAAATAGCATGCAATATGGATATGGCCACCAAATGTGTTGGGCAGAATTTTCCCAAAATTTGTTAGAGCTTTGGGTTCCGACTGAAAATCGACTTGTGTCTCCCCAGAAACACAGCCGAGTTTTCAGACCAGGCTTTCTGGCAGTTAGTGCACAAAAAAATCAGGGGCCGTATCATCACGTTGGCAGGGTGGAGCCTGATAGAGATGGCAAGGCCGACTCCACAGAGATCCTTAAAGGGCTACCTGATCTGCGTTAAAAATATACTTCCCCCAATGGACATGGAGGACCCCCTACAATCATCGGGACAAACCATCCTCCATCACTGAAATATCATTGACACTCTTCCCCCCTCACCACCATGGAAGTATCAGGCTGCTCTCACCCACCCTCCACCACCCACCCTCCCACCATCACAGATGTGTCAGGGTGCTCTCTCCATCCTTCCCCCCACCATCACAGAAGTAGCGGGGGCACTCTTACCCCCCCTGACAAGTCCCCCCTCCCCAGTTCTTACATGTACCAGTGGAATCCTTCTCCCCCCAGAGGACTAGACTTACCTTGATAACCCCGGTGGGTTCCTCTCGACTGATTCCTGCTTTTATATAGCTGTTGTAAACCTCGCCGATGTGACGTCACGTCGGTGAGGTACGAATATTTAATGAGGAGGGATCATCTAGTCCTTTGATAACATTTTAATGTATTAAACTTTCTTGAAATTAGGGTTCCAGCCCAGAAAAAGGTGGGAACCTCGCTACGTCAGCGGTGAGGGCCGGGGAAAAAATTTGGGAAATGAGGTCTTGCCAGTGAGAATCTCGTTCCCAGACTCTCACATTTTGGGCCCACGTTGCCGTTTACATTGACAGCAAACATGGGTACAAAATCTTCCCCCACATATGAATGTTGGGATCAAGTGTTACAACACCCTGGGCAGATGCGCAGTCAAGTCCAGCCCCACTTGCCCTGGAGACACAACACAAGTGAATTAACCAATAATTCTTTCTGAAAATTCCTGACGTGTTTGGCCCTTGGCTGCCCATTAATTAGTCACCAGGTAAATTGGAACACAATGACTGTTTATTCATAGCAATAATAATGCTGAAAATGCGGCAAATGCAACTGGATAGCAACAAGCTCAGCTAATGTCCCACACTCTACCAACACACGCAAAACAGAGAAACACAGAGGGGTTGAGGGAAATAATCAAAAGATAAGGGGCGGGATTCTCTGACCCCCGCCAGGTCGGAGAATCGCCGGGGGCTGCCATGAATCATGCCCCCGCCGGTTGCCGAATTCTCTGGCACCGGATATTCGGCGGGGGTGGGAATCGCGTCGTGCCTGTTGACGGGGGCCCCCCCGGCGATTCTCCGGCCCGCGATGGGCCAATGTCCCGCTGCTGGAATGCCTGTCCCGCCGGCGAGAATCAAACAACCTATCTTACCGGCGGGACAAGGCGGCGTGGGCGGGCTCCGGGGTCCTGGGGGGGTCGCGGGCCGATCTGGCCCCGGGGGGTGCCCCCACGGTGGCCTGGCCCGCGATCGGGGCCCACCGATCCGCGGGCAGGCCTGTGCCGTGGGGGCACTCTTTTCCTTCCGCCTTCGCCATGGTCTCCACTATGGCGGAGACGGAAGAGACCCCCACCACTGCATGCGCGGGGATACCGTGAGCGGCCGCTGACACTCCCGCGCTTTCGCCGCACGGCAAAGTCATTTCCGCGCCAGCTGGCGGGGCACCAAAGGCCTTTCCCGCCAGCATGCGGGGCGGAAATCAGTCCGGCGCGGGGCTAGCAATTACCTGCAAATACTCGCATTCAAAGTATCGTCTTGCACCTTTGACTTTGTCTATATATATGCTTCTCGAATATACCTCTTCATTCACCTGAGAAAGGAGCAGATGCGAAGGTTGAAATGAAACTGGGAACGGACAGCTTTGAGAGAGAATAAGACGGTGCTGCTGGAGAGAGATGTCGAGTATCTTCATGTGGCGGCGCATGGCACTGAGGGCAGCTTTCAGGATGCAGTGAGAAAAGCAGTTGGAAGGCTGTTGTATATCCTGGAGGTACCTGTAATCCTGGAGGTTACATGCAGGCTGGAATTTAAATTGAAATTCCCGTGGGGTAAGTCGGAGACGAAGACAGCCACTGAGGAAGGAAATATGGCTGTGGAAACGAGTCTTGGTAAATACCTTGTCCAACACTAAGAGAGACATGGAAAGCAGTGAAGGTGGATAGTGAGGGAGGGACATACGGAAATCCTGTCGGAGAGAAGAGCAGTAGTTCTTCAGGGTAGGCATTCCTGGAAGAGAGGTAGCAGTGGGTTAAACACTGGATAAAAGCAAATTACTGCGGATGCTGGAGTCTGAAACGAAAGAGAAAATGCTGGAAAATCTCAGCAGGCCTGACAGCATCTGTAGGGAGAGAAAAGAGCGAACGTTTCGAGTCCGATGGCTCTTTGTCAAAGCTAAAAGACAGAGAAAGTGGGAAATATTTATACTGTGGAGTGAGAATGAAAGATGAGGCATAGCCACAGAAGCCCAGGGAAACCGGGTGCTAATGGCCACAGAAGCCAAGGGGAAAGAGTGCTAATGGCAGTCCCCAGAGAGAACAAAAGATGTGAAAGGCCAAACAGCAGGGAAACTAACATCAGAGGGTGAACTGTAGATGTAGGGGGAGGGGAAGGGGGATGCAAAGAGGAGAAAGGGTAAGAAAAGGTGGATAAGATGGGGGGGGGGGTTAAATATATATTAAGAAAGACAAGGAAGAAAGAAATGGTAAAAGACAATTAAAATGAAATGGGATGAAAACATATGGGTCGAGGCGGGGTAGAGCTAATCATCTGAAGTTGTTGAATTCGATGCTGAGACCGGAAGGCTGTAATGTTCCTCCCGTTTGCGTTGAGCTTCACTGGAACATTGCAGCAGGCCAAGGACAGACATGTGGGCATGGGAGCAGGGTCTTGGGTTAAAATGGCAAGGAACGGGAAGGTCAGGGTCCTGAATGCGCACAGACCAAAGATACTCAGCAAAGCGATCACCCAGTCTGCGTTTGGTCTCTCCGATATAGAGGAGACCACATTGGGAGCAGCGAATGCAAGAGACCAAATTGGAAGAGATGCAAGTGAAACGCTGCTTAATTGGAATGAGTGTTTTGGGCGTGGGGTGTTAAGCATGGAAGAGATAAAGGGGCAGGTATTACACCTTCTGCGGTTGCATGGGAAGGTGCCATGGGTGATGGGAGAGGTACTGGGTCTGGTAGAGGAGTGGACTAGATTATCTCGGAGGGAACAGTATCTGCGGAATGCTGACAGAAGGAGTGAAGAGAAGATGTGTTTGGTGGTGGCATCACGCTGGAGTTGGCGAAAATGGCGGAGCATTATGCTTTCATATGGAGGCTGGTGGGATGAAATGTGCGAACGAGTGAGACTCTATCCTTGTTCTGGGAGGGAGGGGAAGGGGTGAGGGTAGTGGCGCGGGAGATGGACCGCACCCTGTTGAGGACCCTGTCAACAACAGTAGGTGGGAAATCACGGGTGAGGAAGAAGGAACACATTTCCGAAGCACAACTTTGGAAAGTGGCATCATCGGAACAAATGCGGCGGAGGCGAAGGAGTTGGGAGAAAGGGATGGAGTCCTTACAGGGTGTAGGGTGCGAAGAGCTGTAGTCCAGATAGCTGTGGGAGTCAGTGGGCTTGTCGTGGATATTAGTACATAATCTATTGCCGGAAATGGAGATAGAAATATCAAGGAAGGGAAGGGACATGTCTGAGATGGACCAGGTGAAAGTGATGGAGAGGTGGAAACTGGATGCAAAGTTGATGAATTGTTCCAGGTTCGGACGAGAGCATGAAGCAGCACCAAAATAGTCATCAATGTATCGGTAAAGGAGTTGTGGGAGGGGACCCGGGTAGGCCTGGAACAAGGAATGTTCCACATACCCCATAAAAGGACAGGCGTAGCTAGGACCCATGCGGGTACCCATTGCTGCACCTTTGATTTGGACAAAGTGGGATGAGTTAAAGGAGAAGTAGTTGAGAGATAGAACGAGTTCGGCCAGGCGAAGGAGATCGCTAACAGTGTTGGAGATAATGGCTTGATGTTCAGGGGAACTTCCAACTGGTAGAGTTCCCAGGTATCGGCAGCTCTTGTCCTTCTAGATGGCAGTGGTTGTGAGCTTTGAAGATGCTACCTAAGAAGCCTGATCGAGTTCCTGCAGTGTATTTGTAGATGGTGCACACGGCTGCCATTGTTCGGCTGTGGTGGATGTAGTGAATGTTTGTGGAAATTGTAACAATCAAGCGGCCTGCTTTGTCCTGGATGGTCTTGAGCTTCTTCTATGGATTTTGTCGTCAATGTCTGTTCACACCAAGAGAAGGCTCCCAAGGTATGGGAAATGATGCACATTGTCCAAGGACTCAGCATGGATCTTGATGGCTGGGGGGAAGCTTTGTGTGGCAGGAGCGGATTGGTAGAGAACATTTGTTTTCCGGATGTTAAGTCTGAGGCCCATTCTCTCATTTGCCTCGGTGAATGTGTCAGCAATGGTTTCTAGCTCGGCCTCTGAATGTGCGCACACAAAGGCATCATCTGCGCAATGCAGGTCGATGAGAGAGTTCGGGTGGTCTTGCTTCTGGATACATTGGAGGTTAAACAGTTCCCCCTTGTCCAGTAGGTTAGCTCCACTCCAGCGGGGAGTTTCAGGGTGACGGAGTGGTGTGTTGCTGCAATAAAGATGGAGAAGAGCGTTGGTGCGATGACGCAGCCCTGTTTGACCCCAGTTTGCACGGTAGCCTTGTGGAGAGCACAATTGCTTCACAGCTCCAGGGTCCCAGGTTCGATTCCGGCTTGGGTCACTGTCTGTGCGGAGTCTGCACATCCTCCCCGTGTGTGCGTGGGTTTCCTCCGGGTGCTCCGGTTTCCTCCCACAGTCCAAAGATGTGCAGGTTAGGTGGATTGGCCATGATAAATTGCCCTTAGTGTCCAAAATTGCCAGTAGTGTTGGGTGGGGTTACTGGGTTATGGGGATAGGGTAGAGGTGTGGACCTCGGATAGGGTGCTCTTTCCAAGAGCCGGTGCAGACTCGATGGGCTGAATGGCCTCCTTCTGCACTGTGAAATCTATGATTCTATGATTCTATTGGGAATTAAAATGACAAATGGTTGGAAGGACCATGCTTACAGACTGAGAGGAGGTGTTCTGCAAACCATTGCCCAAGTTAGATTGGGTGTCCCAATGTAAAGGAGGCCGCATCGTCAACAACCAATATATTACACTAATCGCTAATTTACCTGGGAGGAGTGTTTGGGGATTTAGGCAGAGAAGGGAAGAGAAGGAAAGTTCTTACATTTTGAGAGGCCCAAATAGAGAGAACATGGAGAGGAATTTTCCCTTGGAGGATGAACTAGAACAAAAGGGCACAGCCTCAGACTGAAGGGACGATCCTTTAAAACTGAGATGAAGAGGAATTTCTTCAGACAGAGGGTGGCGGATCTGTGGAACTCATTACTGCAGGAGGCTGTGGAGGCCAAGTAACTGAGTGTCTTTAAGACAGAGATAAATAGATTCTTGATTAATAAGGGGATCAGGGTTATGGGAATAAGGCAGGAGAATGGGGATGAGAAATATATCAGCTATGATTGAATGGCGGAGCAGACTCAATGCACCGAATAACCTAATTTTGCTCCGTGTCTTCTGGTCTTATTTCCTGTTCTTGCAGAGAAAGGTGCTTTGGGAACAGGAGCATTGGGGGTGATTGAGGGTGCTCAATGTGGTCTTGGATGAAATGCTCCCGCCAGGAAACTGAAAGGGGAATGAAGGCCAACATGTGTTTGGTTGTGGCATCAAACTGGAGATGGTGGATCTGACAGAAAATAATTCACATAATACAGCTTGGAGGGTGGAAGGAGAGGGTAAAGGAAACTCGATCTCCCATTTTGGAAGCAGTGAATACAGTAGACCAAATTGATGGAGGTGCAAGTGAAATGTTGCTTCACTTGAAAGGAGTGCTTTTGGACTTTGATGGTGGAGAGGTAGAGGGGCAGATATTGCACCTTTTGCGTTTGCATGGGAAGGTGTCTTGGGAAGCGGATGAAGGGTTGGGGTTGATGGAGGAGAGGACCAGTGTCATGGAGAGAATGGTCCCTGTGGAATTCTGTTGGCTGGGGGGAGGGGCGGGATTGAGGGGAAAATGTATTATGTATTTAGCGATGGCATCATGCTGGATTTGGAGCAAATGGCGGAGGATGATTCTTTGAATGCAGAGTCTGGTGAGGTGAAAAGTAAGGACAAGGGAGACCTGTCATGATTTTGGTCGGGAGAGGAAGGGACGAGCGCAGTGGTGTGGGAGATGGGTTGGACATGGTTGAGTGCCCTGTCACCGACAGTGGGTGAGGGAGGGGGGATGACGACATCACAGTTGAGGCAAAAGGCAAACATATCTGAGGCTCTGCTTTCGAAGGTGGTATTATCAGAACAGATGCAGCGGAGTTGGACAAACTGAGAAAATAGGATGACATCCTGACAGGGGTGAGAGGTGCTGTAGCGAGTCTGTGGGTTTGTAATGAATACTGGTGGTCAGTCCATTACCTGAAATGGAGACAGAGAGATCAAGGAAGGGAAGTAGAGTGTCAGAGATGGACCACGCAAAAATCATAGAAAATCATAGAATTTACAGTGCAAAAGGAGGCCATTCAGCCCATCGAGTCTGCATCGGCTCTTGGAAAGCACCCTACCCAAGGTCCACACCTCCACCCTATCCCTATAACCCAGTAACCCCACCCAACACTAAGGGAAATTTTGGACACTATGGGCAATTTAGCATGGCCAATCCACCTAACCCGCACATCTTTGGACTGTGGGAGGAAACCGGAGCACCCGGAGGAAACCCACGCACACATGGGGAGAATGTGCAGACTCCGCACAGACAGTGACCCAAGCTGGGAATCGAACCTGGGACCCTGGAGCTGTGAAGCAATTGTGCTATCCACAATTGTGTGTGTGGTGGAAATTGGAAGCAAGATCAATTAATTTTTCCAGGCCCAGACGGGAGCATGAAGTGGCATCAGTACAGTCAGTGATGTACCGGAGGATGAGTTGTGGGAGGGGCCTGAGTAAGACTAGAGCAAGAAATGCTTTTGTCATACCCCACAAAAAGACATGTATAACTGGGGCCGAAGCAGACATCCACAGCCACATCTTTTATTTACAGGAAGTGAGATACGTTAAAGGAGAAATTGTTAAGTGAGACAACAAGTTCAGCTAGACAGAAGAGAGGGGATTGTTTGGGCTTCTGCTCAAGGATGAAGATCCTCCTAGTTGGGGAGTGGATGTGTTGAGGGATTAGACATCCATAGCAAAACTGTTGATTGGCAGAGGGCATCGGAGGAATCATGAATGTAGGTGGGAAGAGACTGGATAAGGGGAGTGAGAATAGATTGAGAATAGGAAGAAATGAGCTTCATGGGGCAAGAATAGGCAGACACGATGGGTCTACCTGGATAGTCCTGTTTGTGGATTATCATGTGAGAGTGCCTTTAAGAAATGGGTGTTTATAAATGGGTGTGTATATAAATATCTGTAGTGAGAGTACCTTTAAGAAATGGGTGTTTATTACTGCAGTGATGTCAGAGAGTGGGTGGAGCTGGGCTGTCTGTCAGCTTTTTACTTTCGCTTTAGGCATTTTGCTGCAGGGTGGGTTTGGTTTCATTTTAGTTTTGGAGAATCTGCATTCACAGCAGGATGTGTGTGAATCTCTGCAAGCTTATGCGTGTCCATTTGCTGATTTCAACGTGGTAATGTTCTCAGCAGTGAAGTTATGCCTGATGTCTTTCTGTAAAAAGTTGTTTTTAAGTCTTATGGATGTTAAAACGAAAGCTTAAAGGATTACTTGGTGATGTAGTCTTTGAGGGTTGTATTTGAATTAATGGTTGCTAAGATGTTCACTGCATGTTTTACAAAGGTTAACTTGAGTTCATAGAATAAACATTGTTTTGCTTTAAAAAATACTTTCCCATTTCTGCTGCACCACTCCTGGAGAGTGGGCAGTGTGCTCCCCATACCACAATCTATTAAAAGTTGTGGGTCAGGTGAACTCCATGTTACACTTTGGGGTTCTCTAAACCCTGACCCATAAAAAATTGGGGGCTCGAGGGGGATAAAAATCTATCTGTTGGATTGGCTTAGTGAACATAAAGACAGTGAGGGGTGAGCATATTGTGATTTCTTTTCAGGTGTGGTATCTTAGTTTAAGTGGGGTGTGTATTGTGAACGATAGCTCTTTCAGAGGCTCTGAAGTTTTTTGGGGTGGAGATAGTCACACACAGTACCTTACGGACAAAGACTAAAAGCAGACTGTTAGATTTGGCAAGAACATTGCCGTTAACATTACCTGACAAAATGCAAAAAGGTGAGGTAATTATGGCGGTGGCTAAGCATTTAAAGTTGCCTGAGATATAGGGTAGCCACCTGAGATGGCCACCTGCAAAGGACCATGGGAATTATGGCCAATGCCGCCTCAGACAGATACAGAGCTTCTGTGTATTTGAAACGCAGGTAGCTAGACCTGATCGAAACCCTCGCTCGTTTGCATTCTAATGGCCCATTTCCCCAAAACAATAGGACTGCACTCAAGAAACCGTTTGAGTCACAGTCTGATAGGCGCCATTCCCTTTATTCAGAGAGCCCAACTGCCAAGGTCAATGACCGCTCAGGGCCCGCTCAGCCCCCAAGGCACCCACCTATTTAATGAAATCAAAGGCAGTGATCGAAGCCCTGCCGAATTATTTGGTCCAAGATTAAGGACCACCCCAAAGAGCGCAAAACCCCAGAGGGATAAAAGGGGACACAGCCATGTGTTCAGTCTCTTTTGGACCCAGCCTGTGCCAGCCCAACTGCAGCATAACGACCAGACAGCCAAGTTCAACACCAACGATCGCTACCTGATGGTTGAGCCCAGCAGACACAGAACCACTTCTTCAAACCAGCTATGTGAGATCAAGATAAAGGCCTTATCCACTTGCACAGTGCCGGTTGCCTGAAGTTAAGTATTGGCTATTGTAATTGATAGGTGTAGTTTAACTTGTAGTATATTGTGCTTGCATGTTGAAGTAACCCTTGTGTAAATAAACCATCTTTGAACTTGAACTGACTAACTGGTTGTGTGGTCATTTGACTGATATACAGGAAAGCCGTGTGGTTCAGTAAGATAAATAGAAACACCCAAAGTATTGGCGACGCTGTTGTGATATAACATCATATCATAAAAAGAGCCTCAGTATCATATTGGCGACTCTAAAGAGCAACATTATTGGTGACGCTGGTGGGATAGTATTCCATTAAATTGGCAACAACAGTCTGACTCATTAGAAATGGCAAGACCCAGTTGCAGATTCAGCAACTTGAACATGAAAAAGAATTCAAGCAGCTTGAATATGCAATGAGAGAAAAAGAAAGAGAAAGGGAGATACAGATCAGGGAAAAAGAGAAGGAGAGAGAAGAAAGAAACAAAGAAAGAGATAGAGAGGAAAAGGAAAGAGAGAGAGAGTTTGAACTTCAGAAAATGGCTATGAAACATAACAGTCAGTTAAAATTAGCAGACGTAAAGGGAAACGTACAGTTGGAGGATAGTGATGAGGATAGTGAGAAAGAGCGTCAAAGTCGAAGGATTGGTGGGGATCTATTTAAATATGTTCAAGCATTGCCAAGGTTTGACGCAAAGGAAGCCTTTTTCATTTAATTTGAGAAGGTAGCGAAACAAATTAAATGGCCACAGGACATGTGGGTATTACGGATTCAAACAAAGCTGGTAGGTAGGGCTAGTTAAGTATTTGCATCACTACCGGAGGAGGTATCTTGGATGTATGAGGAGGTGAAAAAAATCCATTGTAGGTGCATATGAACTAGTGCCTGAAGCCCACAGACAAGGTTTAGAAATTTAAGGAAAGAATTTGGTCAAACATACATGGAGTTTGAAAGGCTCAAACAGAGTAATTTTGATAGGTGGATAGGGGCTTTGAAAATAGATCAAACGTATGAAGCTCTCAGAGAAATTATACTTTTGGAGGAGTTTAAAAATTCAATTCCTGATGTAGTGAGAACTCATGTGGAAGAGCAGAGGGTCAAAACTGCGAGATTAGCAGCAGAACTGGCAGATGCTTATGAATTAGTTCATAAATCAAAGCTTGGTTTCTGACACCAGTTTCAGCCTGTGGGGGATAGAAACTGGGACATGAGAAATGCTCAAGTGATAAAGGTAAAGGTGATCTGATGGGAAATAATAAGGAGAGTGCACCTCAGGTTAAAAAAGAAATCCAGGAGGGTGGAAGACAAATTAAAAGTTTTAAATGTTTTCACTGTAATAAACTAGTCCATGTAAAGTCACAGTGTTGGTGGTTGAAGAAAAGCACTGGGAAGGCTGATGTGGTAAAACAGGATAAGACTTTGTTAACGTGTTTGTTAACGTGGTAAAGGAATGCCCAAGTGAAGTGAAGGAGGTGCAAAAGATTGTACAGCCTGATCAAGAGGTTATTGATAAGAAGGTGCCAGATCTCTTTAAAAAATTTACTTGTGTGGGTAAAATTTACTCATGTGTATCAGGAGGAGCAGGTAAAGAAGTCACAATTTTAAGAGATACAGGAGCTAGTCAATCTTTAATGGTAAGAGATGAGGAGTTATGTAGTTTGGCAAGAACATTGCCAGAAAAGGTGGTAATATGTGGAATTCAGGGTGAGAGGAGTAGTGTTCCATTATGTAAGGTAAGGTTGGAAAGTCCAATGAAGAGTGGCAAAGTAGTAGTAGGAGTAATAGAGAAACTATATTGTCCAGGAATACAGTTTATCTTGGGCAATGATATAGCTGGGTCGTAGGTGGGAGTAATGCCTACTGTGGTTGATAAGCCAGCAGAAAATCAGACAACTGAAGTGTAGAAGAACAAATATCCTGGGATTTTTCCGGATTGTGTAGTTACAAGGTCGCAAAGTCGCAGGTTAAGATGAGAGCAGAAATCGAAGAGTGAAGATGAAGTTGAAGTGCAATTATCAGAAACGATTTTTGATCGGATGGTTGAAAAAGACCAAGAACAGGTGGAGAATGAGGCCGGTATTTTTAGTTCAGGAAAATTGGCGGGGTTACAACAGAATGATATAGAAATAAAACGGATGTATCAGAAAGCATATACGGAAGAGGAATCTGAGTGTATACCAGAGTGTTATTATCGTAAAAGGGAAGTCTTGATGAGAAAATGGAGACCTTTACATATGCAAGCGGATGAAAAGTGGGCAGAAGTTCATCAAGTAGTATTGCCGGTAGGGTATAGAAAGGAGGTGTTGCGAGTTGCACATGGGGCACCAGTGGGAGGTCATTTGGGAATAAGGAAAACTCAAGCTAAAATACAGAAACATTTTCATTGGCCTGGACTACATAAAGATGTAGTTAAATTTTGTCAGTCATGTCACACATGTCAAGTGATAGGGAAACCTCAAGCAGTGATAAAACCAGCACCCTTAATACCCATTCCAGCATTTGAGGAACCTTTTACAAGTGTCCTAATTGATTGTGTAGGACCGCTTCCTGAAACGAAAAGTGGGAATCAAAATCTTTTGACGATAATGGATGCATCTAGTCGGTTTCCAGAGGCCATTCCAGTATGTAATATTACAGCTAAAAAGATTGTGGAGGAGTTACTTCCATTCTTTACTAGATATGGACTTCCCACAGAAATACAATCAGATCAAGGAGCAAATTTTACCTCAAGGTTATTCAAAGAAGTTACGGATGGCTTAGGAATAAAACAATTTAAATCAACTGCGTACCATCCAGAATCACAGGGTGCGTTAGAAAGGTGGCATCAGGCACTAAAGACAATGTTGAGGGCTTATTGTAAAGATTATCCAGAGGATTGGGATAAAGGAATTCCATTCGTACTGTTTGCAATTAGGGATGCACCAAATGAGACAACCAAATTTAGTCCTTTTGAACTATGAGGTAAGAGGACCACTTAAATTGATTAAGGAAACATTGGTGAGTGAGAAATCAGAAATTACATTATTGGATTACGTGTCAAATTTTATGGAACGATTAAATAGAGCAGGTGAATTGGCTAGACAACATTTAAAAGTTGCACAAAATGTGATGAAACGGTTAGCAAGACATCCAAAGTTCGTAGTTTTGCCAGTTGAGATACAGTTTTAGAGTTGTTACCAGTGGTAGGTGAGTCTTTAAAAGCAAGGTTTTGTGAATCTTATAAGATTGAAAGGAAATTAAGTGAGGTGAATTATGTGGTAAAAACACCAGATAGAAGGAAGACTCACCGAGTGTGTCATGTGAATATGCTCAGAAGGTACATTGAAAGGGAAGGAGAGAAAAATGAAGTTTTAATGATTCTAACTCAAAGAGATTAACCAAATCCAGATGACTGTGAATTTGACATACCTCAAATTAAATTGGAAAATGAGGATGTTCTTAAAAATTGGGATAAATTGTTGAGTTACCTTCCAGAGGAAAAACAAACTGACCTGAAAGAGTTATTGATATCACATGGGCAAGTTTGTGGAGATAAATTGGGAAGTACTAAAATGGCTATACATGATGTAGCTGTTCCAATCAAACAACATCCATATAGACTTAACCCTTTAAAATTGGCACAGGTTAACAAAGAGATTGAGAGTATGCTTAAAAATGGCATAATTGAAGTGGGTTGCAGCCAATGGAGCTCATCCATAGTGCTGGTACCTAAACCAGACGGTACCCAATGGTTGTATGTGGACTATAAAAAGGTTAATGCAGTTACAGGAGCAGGCTCTTATCCTATCCCACATTTGGAGGATTGCATTGAGAAAGTGGAACAATCAGCTTTTATTTCTAAACTGGATTTACTGAAAGGTTACTGGCAGGTACCTTTATCCGAAAGGGTGAAGGAGATTTCAGCTTTTGTGACTCCAGTTGCTATATACCAGTTCAAAGTTATGCCATTTGGCATGGAAAACGCCCTAGCCACAACTAACAAAGTCGTTTCAGGATTACCCAATTGTGCGGTATACATCGACGATCTGGTCATTTTCAGCCAGACATGGAAAGAACATTTAAAACATCTGATGGAGTTATTCGATCGACTTCAGGAGACGGGTTTGGTGATAAACCTTGCTAAAGTGAATTTGGACAGGGTCGAATGGTCACACGGGATGTGAAAACCAACAGTTATTGAGGAGTTTCCGATATCCTCATCACAAAGGGAAATAATGCGATTTCTTTACATGAGTGGATTTGATCGAACATTTGTGAAAAGGTTTTGTAGCGCGGTTGCTCCACTGATGGACTTGCTGAAGAAACGTTGAAAATTTCAGTGGACAGCAAACTTTCAACAGGAATTTGAATGCCTGAAAGCTGTGATAACCATTGCTCCTGTGCTGGAGAATTGCAAGGGAGTCTGTGATCAGATTGAACTAAAGTATCTGACTTTAAAGAGAAATGCCAAGGCCCAGAGAAATGGATGGATCGTGCAGTGACCTTCCTGTTCAAAGAGACTATCAATCAAGAGGGATCCCAGTTGGAGGAAGAAGAAAAAAAAAAGAAATGTACTACATTATTATACCTATTTGCGTGTGTTGTTTTTGGAAACGAAAAAGTATATTTACTGTGTGCATTTCTTAAAGGATAGTGAAAAGGTGAAAAATGAAACCATCTTGAAGTTGATGGTTTATTTTGTTTTCTTGGGGGGAGGTGTCATGTGAGAGTACCTTTAAGAAATGGGTGTTTATAAATGGGTGTGTATATACATATCTGTAGTGAGAGTACCTTTAAGAAATGGGTGTTTATTACTGCAGTGATGTCAGAGAGTGGGTGGAGCTGGGCTGTCTGTCAGCTTTTTACTTTTGTTTTAGGCTTTTTGCTGCAGGGTGGGTTTGGTTTTATTTTAGTTTTGCAATCACAGCAGGATGTGTGTGAATTTCTGCAAGCTTATGAGTGTCCATTTGCTGATTTCAACGTGGTCACTGTTCTCAGTAGTGAATTTAAGCCTGTTTTTCTGTAAAAAGGTGTTTTTAAGTCTTATGGATGTTAAAAGGAAAACTTAAAGGATTACTTAGTGTTGCAGTCTTTGGGGGGGTGTATTTGAATTAATGGTTGCTAAGATGTTCACTGTATGTTTTAAAAAGGTTAACTTGAGTTCATAGAATAAACATTGTTTTGCTTTAAAAAATACTTTTCCATTTCTGCTGTACCACACCTGTAGAGTGGGCCATGTGCTCCCCATACCACAATCTATTCAAAGTTGTGGGTCAGGTGAACTCCATGATACACTTTGGGGTTCTCTAAATGCTGGCCCGTAACAGGATTTTGGGGAGGTGTTGGTGGATTATGGATTTGGAGGCTGTGGAGGGAAGATCCTCAGAGACGATGGGGTCAGTGATATTCCTGGAAACAAGTACTTGCTGTTCGAATGTGGCATTATGGTCCAGGAGGAGGTAGGAGAAAATGTTTGAGAGTTGGCACTCAACCCCTGCAAGGTAGAGATCAGTATGCCTGATAATAAAAGTGCCAGCCTTGTCGGCAGGTTTGATAACAAAATCAGGGTTGGATTTCAGAGGGAGACAGGTTTGAGTGGGTGAGCGGAGCAGAGAAATTGAGGCGCCCAATGTCGTGCCGACATAGCTCAATGAAGAGATCACGAGCAGGGAGGAGGCCAGGGGGTGGGGTCCAGGTAGACTGGAGGTGGGTGAAAGGATCCATTGAAGTAATCTGAAACTAAAGCTGATGCTCGGGGACATGATACCACGGCAGCTGGTGGAATTCATAAATGTGGAATATAAGCTGGTCACAATAATGGTGGACATGCCAGTTATCATCCACTGTTGTTAACATCTGGTACTCTCTTGCGGGTAGCACAGTAGCATTGTGGTTAGCACAATTGCTTCACAGCTCCAGGGTCCCAGATCCGATTCCCGGCTTGGGTCACTGTCTGTGCGGAGTCTGCACGTTCTCCCCGTGTGTGCGTGGGTTTCCTCCGGGTGCTCCGCTTTCCTCCCACAGTCCAAAGATGTGCAGGTTAGGTGGATTGGCCAAGCTAAATTGTCCTCAGTGTCCAAAATTTGCCCTTAGTGCTGGGTGGGGTTACTGGGTTATGGGGATAGGGTGGAAGTGTGGACCTTGGGTAGGGTGCTCTTTCCAAGAGCTGGTGCAGACTTGATGGGCCGAATGGCCTCCTTCTGCACTGTAAATTCTATGTCTATGTCTATGTACATCAGGAAAGGAAATGTGCTATTCTTACCCAGTCGAACCTTCATGTTACTCCAGACTGACAGCAAAATGGTGGACTCAGAAATGACTGAGCAACCCACTCAGGTAAAGTCGAATTCGGGATACTGCCTTCATCAACTATGCCCACAACTCATCAAAGTTAAGATATATTCCAGACAAAGAAATTTGCTTGATCGGCACCCTACCCATTACCTTAAATATTTACTCATTGCATAGTAGCAGCCGTGTGTACCATCTACAAGATGCACTGCAGCTACTCAACAAAGCTACTTCGACAACACCTCCCAAACCCATGATCCCCACCACCTAGAAGGACAAGGGCAGAAGATACATGGGGACACCACCACATGCAAGTTCCCATTGAAAACACCATCGTGACTTGGAAATATATCAGCGTTCCTTCAGTGTCGTTGGGTAAAATCCTGTAACTTCCACCTTAACAGCACTGTGAGTGCACCTACACCACATGGACTGCAACAGTACAAGAAGACAGCTCACCAAGGGCAATTAGGGATGGACTTTAAATGCAGCCCTAACCCGCAACACCCGTATCTCGACCCCAAACAGTTCGGGATGTTCCTTTGTTGAGTCTATTCAGTATTGGGATAGATAGTTTTTAATGTCTCAGAGAATCTAAGGATAAAGGGATTGGTGGGAGAGTGGAGCTGAGAATATTAACCCAGATTGCGTTGATTGGACAGCAGCTTCTGGTCACACGGTATTCTCCGGTCCTATTGATTTTGTTTTTTTGTATTGTGGTTTGGGATGAAGGTGAAAGGGTGAAAGCAAAGGTACATGGAGTGGAATGGACAAGGTCAAGCGCAATGCCTACACCAGTGAGGATGCACAGGAGAAGTGAGGTAAATCTGGTGGGATTCTCTGATCCCGCGCCGGCTCGGAGAATCGCCGGGGGGGTGGGGGGGAGGAATCACGCAACGCCGCTCCGATGCTGGTCCGCCGATTCTTCAGCCGCCAATGGTGGTGGCGCAGTTAGCGTGGCACCGCTCAACGTGGCCCCCTGGCCGATTCTCCCCGCGCGCTGAGTGCCCGCCGAGTCCCGCCGGCATCGTTCTCGTGTGGTCCTACCCGGTGGGACCTCGGCGTTCTGGCTGTGGGGGACGGCCTTGTGGGGGAGAGGAGGGATCCGACTCCAGGGGGGTGCCTCCACGGTGGCCTGGCCTGCGGTCGGGGCCTACCGATCGGTGGGCGGGCCTATCCTGGTGGGGGCCTATGTTCCTCTGCGCCGTGCCCCTGTAGGTCTCCACCATGTTGCATCGGGGCCGGCGTGAAGACGGCAACCCATGCGCATGCGGGAACTCGCACCGGCCACGGCAACATGCGTGAACCTGCGCCGGTCGTGGCGCGCATGCGCAAACTCGCGTCAGCCGTGCTGACACCCGTATCGGCAGCTGGAGCAGCGTGAGACTCTCCAGTGCCGTGCTGGCCCCCTAAGCGGCGCAGGATTACTGATCTTAGGGGCCAGACGATGTTGTCATAAAATGCTCCGGCGTTTATGACGGTGTCAACACTTAGCCCCAGGTTCACAGAATCCCGCCCAACATTTCTGAAACATTAGTTTGGAAGGTTGCATCCTCAAAGCAGATGTAACAGATGAGAAACTGGAAGAATGGATGAGAGTCTTTGCAGGAAGTGGGGTGTGGGGAAGACAGAAAGGTCAAGGAAGGGGAGACTCATAGATAGACAATGAGAAGATGTGAGAAGGGGGAAATTGGAAGCACATTTGTCAACATTTTCCAGTTCAGGGCGAGAACAGGAAATGGCATTGGTGCTTTCATAAATGTTGCTATGGGCCAGGGTTTAGAGAACCCCAAAGAGTTCACCTGACCCACAACTTTTAATAGATTGTGGCATGGGGAGCACACGGTCCACTCTACAGGTGTGGTACAGCAGAAATGGAAAAGTATTTTTTAAAGCAAAACAATGTTTTTTCTATGAACTCAAGTTAACCTTTCTAAAACAAACAGTGAACATCTTAGCAACCATCAATTCAAATACAACCCCCAAAGAATACAACACTAAGTAACCTGTATGCTGTCCTTTTAACACCCAGAAGACTTAACAAACCTTTAAACAGACACATCAGGGTTTACATTCAATATTGAAAAAATTTACAATTCTGAATTCACCAAATGATCAAGAGATAGTCCTTCATGGCAGAGAGAACAACCGTCCAGCTGCTTTGTCTGACTTCAGCTGCAACACACTGAAAAACGAAACCAAAAGGACATACACACCCAAGCTTTTCTCAAAGTGAAACTAAAAAGCAGAACCAGAGCTCAGCTCCACCCACACTCTGACATCACTGCAGTCACATGAGCAGCCAAACATTTCTTAAAGTGACATTCTCATGACACTTCCCTACAAGAAAAAAAAACCCATCAACTTCAAGATGATTTCATTTTTCGCCTTCTCACCATTCTTTAAGAAATGCACACAGTAAATATATGTTTTTGTTTCAAAAAACAACACATGCAAACAGGTATAATAATATAGTCCATTTGTTTTTGTTCTTCTTCCTCCAAATGAAATCCTTCATGATTGACAGTCTCTTTGAACAAGAAGGTCTCTGCACAATCCGTCCATTTATCTATGCCTCGGCATTTCTCTTTAAAGTCAGGTACTTTAGTTTAATCTGATCGCAGAGTCCCTTGTAATTCTCCAACACATGCGCATTGGTTATCACAGCTTTCAGGCAGTCAAATGCCTGTTGAAAGTCCGCTGCCATTGAAATTTTCTACGTATCTTCAGCAAGTCCATCAGTGGAGCAATCACGCTACAAAACCTTTGCACAAATGTTCGATCAAATCCACTCGTGCCAAGAAATCGCATTATTTCCCTTCGTCTGGAGGGTATCAAAAACTCCTCATCCCTTACCATTAAAGATTGACTAGCTTCTGTATCTCTTAAAATTGTGACTTCTTTACCTACTCCTCCTGATACACTTGAGTAAACTTTACCCACACAAGTAAATTCTTTAAAGAGATCTGGCACCTTCTTATCAATCACCTCTCGATCAGGCTGTACAATCTTTTGCACCTCCTTCGCTTCACTTGGGCTTTCTTTTACCACTTTAACAAACCCTACTGTCTTATCCTGTTTTACCACATCAGCCTTCCCAGTGCTTTCCTTCAACCACCAACACTGTGACTTCACATGGCCTAGTTTATTACAGTGAAAACATTTGAAACTTTTCATTTCTTTTCCACCCTCCTGGATTTCTTTTTTAATCTGAGGTACACTCTCCTTATTATCTCCCATCAGATCACCTTTACCTTTACCACTTGAGTATTTCTCATGTCCCCAGTTTTTATCCCTCACAGGCTGAAACTGATGTCGGAAACCAAGCTTTGATTTATGAACTAAATCATAATCATCTGCCATTTCTGCTGCTAATCTCGCAGTTTTAACACTCTGCTCTTCCACATGAGTTCTCACTACATCAGGAATTGAATTTTTAAACTCCTCCAAAAGAAATATTTCTCTGAGAGCTTCATACTTTTGGTCTATTTTCAAAGCCCTTATCCACCTATCAAAATTACTCTGTTTGAGCCATTCAAACTCCATGTATGTTTGACCAAATTCTTTCCTTAAATTTCTAAACCTTTGTCTGTAGGCTTCAGGCACTAGTTCATATACACCCAAGATGGATTTTTTCACCTCCTCATACGCCCCAGATATCTCCTCCGGTAGTGATGTAAACACTAGCCCTACCTATCAGCTTTGTTTGCATCAGTAATACCCACATGTCCTGTGGCCATTTCATTTGTTTCGCTACCTTCTCAAATGAAATGAAAAAGTCTTCCACTTCCTTCTCGTCAAACGTCAAACCTTGGCAATGCTTGAACATATTTAAATAGATCCCCACCAAGCCTTTGACTTTGACGCTCTTTCTCACTATCCTCATCACTATCATCCAACTGTACGTTTCCCTTTACGTCTGCCAATTTTAACTGACTGTTATGTTTCATAGCCATTTTCTGAAGTTCAAACTCTCTCTTTTTCCCTTTCCTCTCTATCTCTTTCTTTTTGTTCTGCTAGAGCTATTCTTTCTTTCCTCCTTTCTTCTCTCTCCTTTTCTTTTTCTCTCATTGCATATTCAAGCTGCTTGAATTCTTTTTCATGTTTAAGTTGCTTAATATGCAACTGGATCTTTGCCATTTCCAATGAGTCAGACTGTATCTCTGGCAACCTTAAATGCTTTGGCACCGCCATAATTACCTCACTTTTTGCATTTTGTCAGGTAATGTTAACTGCAATGCTTTTGCCAAATTTAACAGTCGATTTTTAGTCTCTGTCCATAAGGCACTGCGTGTGA
Source organism: Scyliorhinus torazame (assembly GCF_047496885.1). Classification (NCBI taxonomy): domain Eukaryota; kingdom Metazoa; phylum Chordata; class Chondrichthyes; order Carcharhiniformes; family Scyliorhinidae; genus Scyliorhinus; species Scyliorhinus torazame. The sequence continues at coordinate 53,581,694 of NC_092727.1, forward strand.
CTGTCTCCACCCCCAAAAACTTCAGAGCCTCTGAAAGAGTCATTGTCCACAACACACTCGCTACATAAACTGAAATACCACACCTGAAAAGCACCCACAATATGCTCACCCTTCACTGTCTTTAAGTTCACTAAGCCAATCCACGAGATAGACTTTTATCCCCCTCGAGCCCCCAATTGGTATGGGCCAGGATTTAGAGAACCCCAAAGTGTATTATGGAGTTCACCTGGGCCAGGGTTTAGAGAACCCCAAAGTGTATTCTGGAGTTCACCTGACCCACAACTTTTAATAGATTATGGTATGGGGAGCACATGGCCCACTCTACAGGAGTGGTCCAGCAGAAATGGAAAAGTATTTTTTAAAACAAAACAATGTTTATTCTAGGAACTCAAGTTAACCTTTTTAAAAGAAACAGTGAACATCTCAGCAACCAGTAAATCAAATACACCCCCCCAAAGAATACAACACTAAGTAATCTGTATGCTGTCCTTTTAACACCCAGAAGACTTAACAAACCTTTAAACTGACACATCAGGGTTTACGTTCAATACTGAAAACATTTATAATTCTGAATTCACCAAATGATCAAGAGATAGTCCTTCATGGCAGAGAGAACAGCAGTACAGCTGCTTTGGCTGACTTCAGCTGCAACACACTGAAAATCGAAACCAAAAGGACAGACACACCCAAGCTTTTCTCAAAGTGAAACTAGAAAGCAGAACCAGAGCTCAGCTCCACCCACACGCTGGCATCACTGCAGTAACTTGAGCAGCCAAACATTTCTTAAATTGACATTCTCATGACAATGTAATAGAAAGGAAGTTGGGGAGCGGACACAAATAGAACTTGAACAAAGAATATTCCACATACCCAACATAAAGGCAGGTATAGCTGGGCTCCATTTCCGATAGAACACCTTTCATTTGGAGGGAAGTAAGTAGATTTAGAAGAGAATTTCAGCCGGGTGGAGGAGGGTGGTGTCTATTTTCTCTTCAGTTCAAGGAGGAAGTGGAGAGCCCTCAGGCCATCATGGTGGGGCTTAGAGGTTTCAACAGACTGGAGGTCCATGGTGAGAAGGAGATGGATAGGAAACTGTAAAACTAAAGTGATCGTGGACATCAGAACTATTTCATTGGGCAGGGGCCAGCGTCCGGTACTTAGGGGTACAGAAAAGCTGAACTATGCGAGCTACATCAACACTCCAATGCCCGTCTCCCTAACTGAGCATACCCAGAGGGACCTGGGTCCCCTCACCACCCCACTATCTTCTCCACGTTAGCCACCTAATAATAACAGAACAAATTTGGCACAATCGTGTCGACGCCCTCGGCAATGCTCCTCAGTGAGTGGGGCATGCTCTGCAGCACCTCGGCAATGCCCACCTGCGACTGGGTGAAGCCTCAGTGCCTCAGCCATTGCCATCTGAGGGCAGGAAATCTCCCACAGAACCTCATCATGGTCAGCCTGGGACTAGGTCACATCCCAGAAGTGAGTCGGACTGTCTGCCGAGAACGTCAATCAAGGCCGTCACCGACTGCGCCATGCCTTGGACACATTCAATAATGGTGCCGACGTCACACACCAGGCTCTCCACTGTGGTCGCCACCCTAGCAGTGTTAGCTTCAGTGCCACGCATTGCCGGCAACATATCCTGCACCCGTAGCCTCTGGGACTCCCCCAAGCGGCTATGGGCCTGCTGGAGTGTCGCTGACATCTTCCTCTGAATGTCCCAGCCACTCCTTAACATCTAAATAATCTCTGGGATAGCCTGTCCTACAAGCTCAACATCAGGCTGGGACCCAGCTGGGTCCTGGGATCCAGCAGACATCCGACTTGCCTGGAGGTTCCTGCCTCCACCTGATGTACATCATCAGCGGTGTGGTGCTCACCAGATTGTGCCCCAGAAGCCTGACCATTAACATTACCCACTGAGGTGCATGTATCTGCGTTGGTGGAGGGGGGGTTGTCAGCTGTGACGCCTTGATTATGTCTTCCTCGGAGCTTTCCTCCAAGTTGGTCTCCTGGGAGGCGGGAGAGGGGGTCGCCCGGGATAGGCCGATTCTGTCGGCTGGAGGACCTGCGGGAGAATGGACATGGGATCAGTGGGAGGGATAGGTCTGTCAGTAAGGCAATAACAATGCACGTTTGATAGATCCTCTGGTTGGGGCCTAGTGGTTCCTCACCTCAGCAGAGTCCACCAGCCATGTTGGTGATCGCTCTGTCCTCGGCAACCCCAGTCACTTTCAGCACCTCGAAGGTGGTAAGGATTCTCATGTCTGGCACACCACCGCCAGTCTCAGCCCTCTCCTGATGGTTGTGGGAGAGCTTTTCCTGAGGAAAAACAGAGAGGGCATCATTAACCACACGCAAGGTCCACAGTGGTGAGGAGGGAGGGGTGTGAAATAAGGGTTGGGGGGTTAAAGGAAGAGGGGGGGTGAAGGAAGGATGGGCGCTTTGAAGGGAGAGGATGGGTGGAGGGAGAGTTGGGGGGGGGGGGAATGGAAACGTCTTGGTGGGGCACTGGTGACTACTCCCTTGTGCTGCCCGGTGTAGATAATTGACCTTTTTCCGGCATTGGAGGCCAGTCGCCCTGGTCACACTCCCAGTGCTCCAAGCTGCCGCCACCTCATCATAGGCAACACTGGCTGCCCTTAAGCTGACCCTCAAGGATCCTCGGGGGAACAGGACATCTCTCTTTGCCTCCACTGCATCCAGGAGCCTCCCCAGAACTGCATCCCAGGCTCTTAGAGCTGGTCTCCTGGGTACTGTTGTTGCGAGTTGGCTGGGGTTGGCTGAGCAAATGTTGCTTAAGTGCTGTTCGACTTCGTTAGCAGAGGGATGACAAGCGTAGTCCCAGCGAATCCGCTGGCAAGCCATTTTCGCTGAGAAGCCCATGGGCACTCATCAAGTGGACCAATTGATGTTGAATGGCGTTTCTGGCCCTGCTGGGCCGAGTGCTGGGAAGCTCACAGAAGTTCCTGCTCCCTACAACACTTAGAAATCTTTCCGAGAATCGCACCCAGATGCCTCTGACTTGCTCTTCCAGCTACAGTATTTATATGGCTAGTCAGGTTCAGTTTGTGGTCAATGTATGCTGATAGTTGGGTATTCAGTGATGATAATACCACCAAATGTCAAGGGGCGATGGTTAGATTCTGTTTTGTTCGAGATGGTCATTGCCTGATGCTTGTGTGGCATCAATGTAACTTGGTCACTTATCAGCCCAAGCATGGACATGGACTGCTTCATTATCTGAGAAGTTGCGAATGGCTCTCAACATTGTGCAATCATCAGCGAATGGAGGGAAGGCATTGATGAAGCAGGTGGTTGGGCCTAGGACACGATCCCGAGCAATTCCTTCAATTAAGTCCTGGATCTGAGATGATTGACCTCTCACATCCACAACCATCTTCCTTTGTGCCAATTTTGACTCCAACCAGTGACAGTTTTCTCCCTAATTTCCATTGACTCCAGCTTTGCTAGGACTGTCACACTGGGTCAAACATTGCTTTGATGACAAGGACAGACACTCTCACCTCACCTCTGCCATTCAGCTCTTTTGTCCATGTTTGAACCAAGGCTGTACTATCAGGAACTGAGTGATCCTGGTGAAATCTAAACTGAGCATCAATAAGCAGGTTATTGCTTCGCAAATGACGCTTTGTAGCACTGTTGATGACGCATTCCATCACTTTATTGATGGTCGAGAGTGAACTGATGGGGCCGTAATTGGCAGGATCGGATTTGTCCTGATTTCATGCCCACGACATTCCTTAATAATCTTTATTATTGTCACAAGTAGGCTAACATTAACACTGCAATGAGGTTACTGTGAAAATCCCCTAGTCGGCACATTCCAGCGCTTGTTCAGGTACACGGAGGGAGAATTCAGAATGTCCAATTCACCAACAAGCATGTCTTTCGGGACTTGTGGGAGGAAACTGGAGCACCCGGAGTGAACCTACGCAGATGCGGGGAGAACGTGCAGACTCCACACAGACAGTGACCCAAGTGGGAATTGAACCTGGGACCCTGGCGCTGTGAAGCAACAGTGCTAACCCCTGTGCTAATGTGCCACCCTCACCTGGGAAATTGTCCACATTGCTGGATAGATGCCAGTATGTAGCTGTGCTAGAACAACGTGGCTAGAGGCGTGACAAGTTCTGGAGCATTGCTATTCGGTACTATTGCCGGAACATTGTCAGGGTCCATAACCTTTGCAGTATCCAGTGCCTTCAACCATTTCCCGATTTCATGATTATGGGGAGATGGTGGCATAGTGGTATTGTCACTGAACTAGGAAATAAAAGACCCAGCGTAATGCTCTGAGGAGCCAGGTTCAAATCCCACCACTTCAGATAGTGAAATTTGCATTCAATAAAAATCTGGAATTAAAGGAGTCTAGTGGTGACCATGAAGCCATTGTTGATTTTCGTAAAAGCCCATCTGGTTCACTAATGCCCTTTCGGGAAATAAATATGCTGCCTTTACCTGGTCTGGCCGATATGTGACTCCAGACCCACAGCAATGTGGTTGACTTTTAATTGCCCCTTAAAGGGTAATTCGGGATGTGCAATAAATGTTGGCACATGACCCATGAACAAATTAAAAGAAAATTGGCCAAAGACAGACATATGTGATTCTGGCGACCTCCGGAGGAGGCCAAGATGGATCACCCACTCGGCACTTTTGGCTGAAGATAGTTGTGAATGTTACCTTGCATTTGGCACTGATTTACCCGGCACCTCCATTATTGAGGATGAGGATATTTATGGAACCTCCTTCTCCAATGAGTTGTTTAGTTGGCCACCACAATTCGTGGCTGGATGTGGCAGGATTGCAGAACCTAAATCAGATTTGTTGGTTATGGAATCGCTTGGCTCAGTCTATCACTTGCTGCTCATACTGTTTGGCACACAAGTAGTCCTGTGTTGTTGCTTCACCAGGTTAAGACTTCATTTTATGTATATCTGCTGATGCTCCTGGCATGCCCTCCTGCACTCTTCATTATTGGTGTGTCTGTCCTCTCACTTAATAGGGAACATCTTCCACAGTAGTGTTGATGGTATGGCTCCCGTGCTTTGAAAGGCTCTCCATACGGTATTCATGTTTCAGCCCATACAACAAGGAAGTGATCATGATCCATGGTAGAACATGAAATAGGTACAGGATGCTGGAAAAAGTCAGCATGTCTGGCAGCATCTGTAAGGAGCGGAGTTAACATATCGAGACCGCTTGGCTCCTCGTTAGAACTAAGGAGAGGGAGAAATGTGTTGGATATTAAACTGTAACTGTGAGAAATTGCAACAAAATGTAGCAGCCTTAAGAACAAAAGATAGGTGGCCTATGTGGAGGCAATACATGTAGAACATGAATTTGGATTCATTTTTGATGTGATCTTCAAGTACAGACTTACTCTGTTGGCCAAAAGCTGAATCAACAGATATCAGGAAATGTTGCATTTCTTTGTTAATGTTAGCCTTCAGTGACAGTTTTCAAAGCATTGCCGTGAATATCAGTCGATTGGGCTGGGGTGCGTGCCTTTGGAGCTGGCTGACAGAGGACATTGGCCTTCTGATTGTTGAGTATAAGTCCTATCTTCCCGTACGCGTCAGTAACTGCGTCAATGATTCTCCGGAGGTCTATTTACGACACAACACTTACTGCAACATCATCAGCTCAATAATTGAGATCAGGGTTGTCTTAGTTTGTAATTGGAGTAATTTGAGATTAAATAATTTCCATTAGATGAATAAGCTGCATTTCAATGGTGAGCCTGTCTCTAGTCAGAAAGGAAGACCAAAAAGCATTGTGGCGATGGCACAACCATTGATGTGGGCCCTGTCTTTACCTGCACCAATCTGTGCTGACCTGGCAGTGCCAACTTGTGCCAGAGGGCAGTGCCCTCTCTTCCCAGGGGATATACATACCTTAGCACCCCCGGCGCGATCCCCTTGACTGTTTTCTGTCTTCATAAGCATGTTGTAAACCTCATCGATATTGCGATAATTCGGCGGGTTTTCCATATTCTGTGAGGTGGGATGATGTGGTGGGGAGGACCTTTAAAGATGTATAAATACACAATCTGTATTTAAATGAGGTTCCTGCTATCCTCATTACTTCACAACTGAGGTTGTGGGGGAAATCAGGCAATGAGATCTCGCCGGCGTTCTCCGACTCTTGCTGACAGCAAGCGTGGGTCAAAAATAGCCCCCGACATCTTCATTGATAAGTTTATGCTACTAACTACTTTTAGCTGTATTATTGTGCCATTAAGCTATTATATCCGCATAAGTTAGACGTACAATGCTACAGACAGTGGCTAGGCTTCTTCTTCTGCATTTAATAGATTTGATTTTTCTCTTGTTCTTTATTAAAGGTAAAAAGTTATGAATGCCAAGCACAGAAACAGAAGATCTCTGGTCAATATTTGTTTTTCTTTATTCTTTCGCGGAATGTGGGTATTGCTGGCAAGGCCAGCGTTTATAGCCCATCCCTAATTGTCCTTCAACCGAGTGGCTTGCTCAGCCATTTGAGAGAACAGTTAAGAGTCCACCATATCGCTGTGGGCCTTGAGTTAGATGTAGGCCAGACCAGGCAAAGACAGCAGATTTCCTTCCCGAAAGAACATTGGCGAACCAGATGGGTGTTTACAACAATTAATGATAGTTTTATGGTCACCATTAACTGAATTGAGCGATATGAATTACTTTCTGATGGGAAAACAAAAATTAAGGGTCATCTGTGACTTTATTTATAATTTAATATAGTTTCTGGAATAAATGAGTTCCTGCTTCAAAGGCAGATTTCCAGCCATGAATGCTGGAAACAAAGAAAATGTCTGAAAATTAATTCATTTCTCATATCTCATGACACTCCATCTACAACTTTCCAAGAATCAACAGGCAATGGGTGTGATTGCCTGCGCCCCAACCCTGGATGCCAATTATTAAACCAAAGAAGGTTCCTGCTCCACCCTGAATACCAAGCTCTCCAACATTCCTCCGGAAGATCCTCTTTGGGGATTTCAATGTCATGTTTGGAAAGCACTGCCAACTCTGGAATGGAACTATCGGAAAGGAAGAAGTTGGAAATTGCAACTCCAACAGGGTTCTCCTGCTCACCAAATGTGCGGTACACCAAATTGTCATCACTAGCACACTTTTCTGCCAAAAATACAAGTTCAAGACTTCCTGGAGCTATCCATGATCAAAGCATTGGTCCATGATTGACTACATTATCATCCGATCCCAAGACCAAAAAGATGCACTCATCGCCAAAGCGATGACCAGTGGAGATGATTGGTTCAAAGACCGTTGGTTCATTCACTCCTCTTTAGCCATAAAACTCTACCAGAATCAGAGGTAGGTGAAGAAACATTTCAGAAAAAAGATGGATGTTGGGCGGCTTCAAGAGCAAAACATGCTCACAAAATTCTGTTTAGGTCCTTCCTGTTTATTCCCTTATTTCCCCTTTCTTTTATTTTGCTGTTATCATTTTTGATTCATAGGTGATTAATGAACATGTATATCTAAGTCAAGCAGCAGAAATAATGAGGAACTCAAAAGTTCCAGGAGAGAACACTCTGCTAGCCTCTGCTAGTTTGAACAGGAGCTTGAGACTATTTGGCACCAGAGAGAGAAATGGGGTGGGACTCGGTTTGATTGATTGGCTGGTGGTCAATCAATTGGCCAAAAAGACCTTACTCTGCCCGGTAGCAGGTGGTGATTGGATCTTATCCCAGTGGGATGGTTCTCAGAGACCTGAAGGAGAAGTTGAATGCTAGACGAAGAAATAAACAAAAAGCTTTCTCTCCCTCTCCAGAAGGCTGCGAGTGCTTCACTCCTCTGGATGAATGAATGTACAGGAAATCCATTACAGGCTGCAAACAAAGACCAGAACTCTCTCTCTTTTGGTTAATTCGCTTGCGTTGTGACTCTGGGTCACGTGGACAGGACCTGACCATGTACTAGCTCAGTGTGTCGTAAAACCTCCAACAATGTCTTCACCAAAATCTCCAAAGCATTCATTCTAATGGAATGGAGAGTAACTGGAAAGAGCTGGAGACAGCCATCATCTCAAGCTGCGAAGAAACCATCAGCTCCAAGTCCAGGAAACATCAAGACTGGTTCGACGAGAATGACCACACCACCCAAGATCACATCGACAAGAAGAGGAAAGATCTCAATGCCTGCAAAAACAACATCACCAGCAAAGCAAAGAGGAGAACTCGTCAAACAGTCAAGGTGGAGCTCTCAAGAAGAACTAGGGAAATCAAGAACTAATGGTGACTGAGAAAGCTAAGGAGCTGCAACTCCTCATTGACCAGCATGCCACCCGTGGCTTCGTCAATGCCACCAAGGCTTTACTCTGGGCCTCTCTTGAGCGATAGAGAAAACATCAGCCTTCGATGGAGCGAACACTTCAAAGAACTCTTAAACCATGATATAATCATAGATGAGGACGTGTTTGAGGAAATACCTCAACTCCCCAACAAAGGTGATCTTGGGCTCTCACCAAGTATGGACAAAGTCAAAGCGACCATTAAACACATCAAGAATGGAAAAGCTGCAGGAGTGGATGGGATCCCAGCGGAGATTTTCAGAGGGCCACAGATTAAACAAGCCTTCCAACAGCCAACCTCCCATACACTAATCTCTGACAGCCTGGGCTCCAGAACAAATAGCCTTGACGTTCCATACATCTCACGCCCTCTGGCTTCACAGTGCTGCCTGAGTGAGCGGCTTCATTATCACTGCAGTCTTCCCCCCTCTGTGAGGGTCTTCAGGCCTCATGAGGCTGGACACAATTCCTTGTCGGAGTCCCCCGCTCTGCCCACACAGCCTATCATCTCATGGGACCCCACTGAACAATTTCACAGTCTCCCCCAGTGCTGACCCAATGGATTCTCCTGCTCTCACCCACTTTCCAGCTGCCACTTTGGAAGGGGAAACTTTCAGCAGTGATATCGGCACAAACCCAGCAAGGAGGACACTGGAAGTGCCCCCTCCACAGCTACTGCAAGACCCCATTAAACTCAAGGCTTTCTGCCATGAAGAGCCGCTAAGACTGCCACTCCCACCCCACCCCCTCCCAAGATGCCAACACTGAACCCCCCTCTCCCTGGCCCCAGGTTTTACTCATCTGGGGCTCTGCGTCCTCTCTGCTGCCCCCTCTGCGACTGGCACAGTGAAAGGTAATGACGACCTGAGCGCTAACTCCGATATCCCCTTCAGAGGTGAGGTAGCCAGGTTCTCGTATTTACACGGCTGTTGTAAATCGCGCTGGCGGAACATCACACTGGTGACCAATGAATATTCAGAGATGGGGAAGTTCCCATAGTATCACTAATGACACCATAATGTATGTAAATGAGGTGCTCGGCCTTCTGTGATGGAATTTCCATTACGCTACTGGCGAGGGACCTGGAAAATCTTAAAACGATATCTCGCCTGCAAGAATCCTGGGTTGGATTCTCCGTTCTGGAGACTAAGTCCCCACGCCGGGGTGAAAACGGTGGCATTTCATGACGGAGAAATTGTCGTGAAAAAGCCACCGATTCTCCGTTCCGGAGGGGGGGGGGGGGCTAGTAGCCAGGCTGCGTAAACAGGCAGGTTGCCGATATGGCCTGGAGAGTTACCAGGTCCATGGTCGTGCATGCGCAGGCCGCGCCGTGGTTCATGGCGATGCCGCTCGTGGACCCGGCCGGCGAAATAGTCACCCCCCTTCGGTCGGCTCGCGCACCCCAGACTGCCCCAACACAGTGTCCCCAGCCACGAATATGTCCACCCTTACCCGTGGATCGACCCTCCCCCAACTGTGGCGGCGCCGGACTGAGTCTGCAGCTGCCACGCTGAGTTCCCAGCAGATGAGACCACATGGGTCCAACACCGTTGGGAACTCAGCCAGTCAGGGGCGGAGCATCAGGGGGCGGGCCTCAGCCAACGTACCGAGGCCGTGGATACGGCTTGCGGTATACTCTGCGTGTACAATGCTTTTCAGGGGGCGGAGCATCGCCAATGTGACACTGCCCCCTGATTTCATCGGGGATTTTTTAGATTACAGGAGTATGTTCGGATTAATCAGACATCCTAAAAATACAGGTTAATGTATTTTTGATACTTCTTTGGTATATTTGCAAATGAAGTAATCCTAATGCAAGACAATGATAAATCCTCAACCAGCTTTGTTGAAATATTAAACGCTTTTAAATATTAAAAGTCCCGAAAGACGTGCTTGTTAGGTGAATTGGACATTCTGAATTCTCCCTCTGTGTACCTGAACACGCAAGTTTAGGAAATCCCTTAGTCTGCAAGAGAACAGCGACACCATCTTAAAATGGTGTGTGGCGACTAGAAATTTTCACAGTAACTTCATTGATTTGATTTGATTTGATTTATTATTGTCACATGTATTAGCATGTTTCTGGCATGCTATACAGACAACACATACTGTACATAGGGAAGGAAGGAGAGATTACAGAATGTAATGTTACAGTTATAGCTAGGGTGTAGAGAAAAGATCAACTTGATAAGAGGTTGGTGATGTGTTGGGTGTTCTGGATCACAATCAGGTCACCAACACTTGAAGTGGTGCAACTCTATTTTATTATAAGGTTAACTATATTAACATACTTGAACTGTGGGTAAATGCAATACCAGCTTTAACTGTTGACCCTTGCCTAGTCCTAACCAGGTGATGCACTCAGCACATGGTGAATGTCTGTGTTGCAGGCTGTGAGCTCTGTGCTCTGAGCTGGCTGCTACTAGAATGAGCGGGAACTCTCCTGTCCCCTGTCTTTATAGTGCGTGTGCTCTCACTGGTGATTGGCTGCGGTGTAATGTATGTTGATTGGTCCCACTGCATGTCCATCAGTGTGTTTGACTGTGTCTGCACCATAATATAATGGTGTATATTATGACATCCCCCCTTTTATATACAGAACATGCGCCTGCGTGACAATAAATATCGTGTAGTGAATGTACCTGACTATGTGTGTGCGTGTTATTTACATGACTATGTACATGAGGCTAATCTATTTACACGGGAAGGTGCCTGGTGCAGAGAAATAGGATGTCACACCAACAACGAAATGAACATTATATACAAACTACTGGAATGATGAAACAGGATAACAGAACAGATCAAAGAGCCAACATTGTAAAACTCATAAGTCAAGTCTCTGAGGTGGGCGATGAATTCTGGTTGACCGCCTCAAGGGTGGGTCAGGAGCCACGGGCTGAGGAACGGGCTGGGCTACAGCAGAGTGAGGAGGATGCAGAGTGTTCGGAATCACCACATAGTCCAGGTTGGGGCCAACAGGAGGACGTGGCACCGGTGGAGGATCACGTAGCGAGCGTGGAACGAGACGAAGGGCACGCGATTGCATCGGCGAATGGAATCATCTGGCAGATGAACCAGGAACGAGCGGGGAGCCACCTGCCGAAGAAACACAGCAGTTGCACACCAGCCACGCTCCGGAAGGTGGATGCGGACGTTGTCCCCCGGCGCCAGAGCAGGGAGATCAGTCGCCCGAGCATCATGCGCCACCTTGTGTTGTGCACGAGAGTGTTGCATCCGCTGAAGGACCGGAACATGGTCGAGGTCTGGGACGTGAATGGACGGCACCGTGGTCCTGAGGGTACGACCCATGAGCAGCTGGGCTGGCGACAGGCCCTTGGGGAGCGGGGCCGAATGATAGGCCAGCAATGCGAGGTAGAAGTCGGATCCTGCATCGGCAGCCTTGCAGAGGAGCCGTTTGACGATGTGGATGCCCTTTCCGCTTTGCCATTGGATTGGGGGTGAAGGGAACTGGATGTCACATGCACAAAGTTGTACCTGCTGGCAAAGTTGGACCATTCCAGGCTCGGAAGCAGGAGCCATTGTCCGACATCACAGTGAATGGGATGCCGTGACGAGCAAAGGTCTCCTTGCAGGCACGGATGACCGCCGATGATGTGATGTCGTGCAGGCGTACGACCTCTGGGTAGTTCAAAAAATAGTCTACAATCAGATCATAGTCACTGCCGAGCGCATGGAACAGGTCAACACCTACCTTAGACCAAGGGGAAGTGACCAACTCATGGGGCTGGAGGGTCTCACGTGGTTGGGCCGGCTGGAACCGCTGACAGGTGGGGCAGTTGAGCACTGTGTTGGCGATGTCCTCATTGATGCCGGGCCAGTACACAGCCTCTCGGGCCCTCCATCAGCACTTCTCCACGCCAAGATGGCCCTCGTGTAGCTGTTCCAAAACGAGCTGGCGCATGCTGTGCGGGATCACGATGCGGTCCAGCTTCAGGAGGACACCATCGACTACTGCCAGATCATCTCTGATATTGTAGAACTGCGGGAATTGGCCCTTGAGCCACCCGTCCGTCATGTGGCACATGACACGCTGTAGTAGGGGGTCAGCCGCAGTCTCGCGGCGAATGTGGATAAGGCGTTCATCCGTGGCCGGCAGATTGGAGGCCGTGAAGGCTACATGGGCGTCAACCTGGCAGACGAACCCCTCTGGGTCACACGGGGTGTTGACTGCCCTGGACAGAGAGTCGGCTATGATCAGGTCCTTGCCCGGGGTGGAGAGGAGCTGGAAATCGTACCGCCGGAGTTTAAGCAGAATGCGCTGGAGGTGAGGGGTCATATCATTCAGGTCTTTTCGTATAATGTTGACCAGCGGGCGATGGTCGGTCTCGACAGTGAATTGGGGGAGGCCGTACACGTAATCATGAAATTTGTTGACCCCAGTCAACAGGCCCAGGCACTCCTTTTCGATCTGCGTGTCGCGCTGTTCCGTTGGGGTCATGGCACGTGACGCATATGCAACGGGGGCCCATGATGAGGCCTCATCGTGTTGCAGGAGCACCGCCCCAATGCCGGATTGGCTGGCAACCGTTGAAAATTTTGTGTCCTTCGTGAGATCAAAAAATGCCAATAATGGGGCTGTGGTAAGCTTGGTCTGAAGCTCCTCCCATTTGCGCTCGTGGGCGGGAAACCACTGGAAGTCTGTCGTCTTCCTGACCAGGTTCCGGAGATGTGTGTTATGGGAGGCGAGGTTGCGGATGAACTTTCCCAGGAAGTTGACCATGCCCAAAAATCGGAGGACCGCCTTCTTATCCGCTGGCTTCTGCATGGCCGTGATGGCTGCTACCTTGTCCGCATCTGGGAGATGTGGTCCCCTAGGAGCTTGAGTTCCGTCTGGCCGAAGGAACATTTGGCTCTGTTGAGGCGAAGCCCTTGGTCCTGTATCGTTTGAAAACGTGCTGGAGGCGACTGATATGCTCCTGCGGGGTGGTGGACCAAATGATGATGTCGTCAACATAGACACGCACACCCTCAATGCCCTCTATCATTTGCTCCATGATCCGGTGGAATACTTCTGATGCCGATATAATCCCAAACGGCATCCTGTTGTAGCAGTATCTGCCAGACGGGGTATTAAAGATACACAGCTTTTTGGTGGACCTGTCTAGTTGAATTTGCCAGAATCCTTTCGAGGCGCCAAGTCTGGTGAAGATGTTGATCCGAGCCATCTCGCACGTGATCTCCTCGCGCTTGGGGATAGGGTAATGCTCCCTCATTATGTTGCGATTCAGATCCTTTGGGTCAATGCAGATCCGGAGCTCGCCAGAAGGCTTCTTTATGCAAACCATGGAACTGACCCAGTCGGTTGGCTCTGCCACTCTGGAGAGCACTCCTTGGTCCTGGAGGTCCTGCAGCTGCTGCTAGAGGTGGTCCTTGAGGGGTGCTGGGACTTTGCGAGGTGCATGAACCACAGGCGTGGCGTCTTGTTTGAGCGGGATTTTGTAAGTGTATGGAAGCGTGCCCAGGCCTTCGAAAACATCGCGGTGCTGGTCGATGATGGCATTGAGTTGCGTCCTGAAGTCCGCATCCTGGAAGGCAGACATGTCCTCTGGAGAGAGAGAGTGTACTCGTTGAACGAGGTTTAGGAGTTTGCACGCCTGTGCGCCTAACAGAGAGTCCTTCGAGGAGCCCACAATCTCGAAGGGAAGGATGGCTTTTCGTGAGTTGTGCGTCACTTCGAGTTGGCGTGAACCGGTAACAGGAATGACATTGCCATTGTAGTCCACTAGTTGGCAGGTCGACGGAAGAATGGTTGGTTTAACCCCAAGGGTCTGAAAGGCTGACCACGCTAGGAGATTAGTGGAAGCACTAGTGTCCAGGCAGAATCATATCTGGGATCGGCTGACCGTCAGGGTGGCACACCACTCGTCGTCTGGATCAATGCTGTGCACCGACAGCGGCTGGTGGTTTTGAATCGGGGACAGCCTGTTCTTTGTTATAACAGCGTCGCGAAAAGGCTCCCTCGGGTCCTCGGTGTCACTGGTCTGCGGGAAGTTGGAATCGGACTCGGTTTGGGGGTAGGTAACTGCTTGTTGCAGAGTTCTTCGGAGGTTAATTTCATTTCTTGGTTCAACTTGAGGCATTGTGCTGTCATTCCAGGTGAAGGAAGGTTGTTTTACAGCTTTAAAAGATTTTTTCTTTGATTTGGAACATTTCCCCTTTAAAGGGGCATGGTCCGGAGCCTCTGATGTCATGACGCACGTGACGTAGCATGTAGGAGGCGTTTGCACATGCGCAGATCGTGGTTCCTTTACTGATGGCCGTTTTCGTGATTGCGCATGCGCGACGTCGCGCAACTGCGCAAGTGCAGTCCCTTTAGAAAGATGGCCGCTGACCAAAATAGTTCTCTGCTCTGGGATTTTGGCCTCGAGGTGAGTACTGGCGCTTCTCTTACCTTTCCTTGCTGGTTGGACTGTGTTTTCCTCACAATATTTGCCGAATTTGTCCAGGACTGCCTGGAAGTCGCTCCTGTTTTGCCCCTTGGAGAACTTGAATTTTTAAAAGATTTCTTCTGCTCTGGCACCAGCGATGGTGAGTAGAAGCTCTGTTTTTTCAGGATCGGCCAGGTCTTCTAGTTCGGCTGCCAACAGGAAGATTTCAAACTTTTGCCGGAATGCCCGCCAGTTTTCGCGGAGATCGGCGTTGCACTGGAGCTGCTGCGGAACCTGGATCTTGAACATCTTGCCTGGGTGTCATTGCTGGTTGTCACTATACGCTGAGGTATGGCTATCTGGACTGAACCAGTTCACTCCTGGTATCATGATGTGTTGGGTGTCCTGGATCACAAACGGGTCACCAACACTTGAAGTGGTGCAACTCTATTTTATTATAAGGTTAACTATATTAACATACTTGAACTGTGGGTAAATGCAATGCCAGCTTTAACTATTGACCCTTGCCTAGTCCTAACCAGGTGATGCACTCACACACACAGTGAATGTATGTTTTGCAGGCTGTGAGCTCTGTGCTCTGAGCTGGCTGCTACTAGAATGAGCGGGAACTCTCCTGTCCCCTGTCTTTATAGTGCGTGTGCTCTCACTGGTGATTGACTGCGGTGGTGTGTATGCTGATTGGTCCCACTGCATGTCCATCAGTGTGTATGTGTGTGTCTGCACCATAATATACTGGTGTATATTATGACAGTAGGTCCATTCAAAAGTCTGATGGCAGCAGGGAAGAAGCTGTTCTTGTGTCGGTTGGTATGTGACCTCTAACTTTTGTATCTTTTTCCTGATGGAAGAGAGTATGTCTGGGGTGCGTGGGGTCCGTAATTATGCTGGTTGCCTTTCCGAGGCAGCGGGAATTCTAGACAGAGTCAATAGATGGGAGGCTGATTTGCGTGATGGACTGGGCTACATTCACGGCCTTTTGTAGTTTCCTGCAGTCTTGGGCAGAGCAGGAACCATACCAAGCTGTGATACAACCAGAAAGAATGCTTTCAATGGTGCATCTGTAAACGTTGGTGAGTGTCACAGCTGACATGCCAAATTTCCTTAGTCTTCTGAGAAAGTAGAGTCGTTGGTGGGTTTTCTGAACTATATTGTCGGCATGGGGAGACCAGGATAGGTTGGTAATCTGGACACCTAAAATCTTGAAGCTCTGAACAAGCGTTGGAATGTGACGACTGGGGGCTTTTTACAGGAACTTCATTGCAGTGTTAATGTAAGCCTACTTGTGACACTAATAAAGATTATTATTATTTTGATGAATATTTTGATCTCCAAGTTGTGCAGTGCACAGAGCATTAAAGAGGGATAGAAATCCCCCTAGAAAGGGGAAATACTTTTTTACAGTAACTTCATTGCAGTGTCAATGTAAGCCTACTTGTGACAATAAAGATTATTACATTTTTAAAAAAATGTTCATATTGAAACTGTATTGGAAGATTTGAAACACATAATTCCAGCTTAGTATATAAGTTCAAAACATATTAAATATTTAATTCTTCAACTAACCAAGCTGTTTGAGATCTGAGTAAACACAATTCTGTGGCATCACAAAGGTACTAGAACGGCAGGATGAAGTAGAACTTCTCACAAAAGAGTCTCAGAAATTATTAACAGCAGTACAATTACAGAATGTGATCTTAAAGGATAGTGCAGAGAAATTATACTCTGCAAACCAAAAACAGAGCAGTGCAAAGAACCAACTTATATCTATAAAAGATACGCTTCCAAAGGTAAAATGGGAACTGATGAGAACAATGGAATATAGCTCACAGCAAGTGAACACTTCAAATAGGCCTTGAAATGGTTAAATGATGAACCTGTAGAAGTAAATTGAACAAAGATAGATCGTCAACTAAAACGTCATGAACATTTAAATATCAGAAGTCTAGTTAGCATTGTGAAAAATGTCTGGAACAGGAGAAACAATTGCTGATCCATCAGGACAGTTGCTTGAAAACAGAATTAACAACGAAAACCGATGACCTTCTTGAACTTCAGCCCAATCTGAACAACATATGAGAAACAGAATATGAATGGGCAAATCCAGGCTTTGGAAGCAGATAAGGGAAATTCAAAAAAATAGATTGATGATCTAATGAATGAATTGAAAGAGTCCAAGGAGCAGTCAGCACCATAGAAGAATAACTGAACAGAACTAGAAGGGGGACATGGGTACTTATAATGTAGTCATTACAATGTAAATGTATTCTAGAAATAACAAAGTAAGAGAAAAGGAAAACTATAATTCCTTAAAATGCATTGGATGAAGACTTGGGGGACGATATTGTATTAGGGTTTAGCACATATCACTTGCACGCAGGGTCAGTATAGTGTTGGACGGAGCTGTGTGCATCAGCAAGCATGGAGACAGCTTTTAGCTTGTACACTTTACTGTATATTTGTAAATAGTTGAAGAGTCAACAAAGGCTTACAGTTAATCTACGTATCACTACAGAAACTTCTTCAGATCTACTGAACTGTAAGCAACCCTCAACAATAGAACCCAAAGCCCAGAGGTAGTGACACGATCATTATGCCACAAGACCTAGCCTGGAGTATATTTAATTAATAACTGGAATCTTGGAAAACTTAAGCTGTTTCTATAGCAGA
The DNA here is from genome assembly GCF_047496885.1 of Scyliorhinus torazame. Taxonomy (NCBI): domain Eukaryota; kingdom Metazoa; phylum Chordata; class Chondrichthyes; order Carcharhiniformes; family Scyliorhinidae; genus Scyliorhinus; species Scyliorhinus torazame. The sequence continues at coordinate 53,599,114 of NC_092727.1, forward strand.
ATTAAATTTATCAAGTTATACTGCTTCCTTCTTTCCGGCTTCCCTACCCCACTTACAGGCTAACGACAGCTGGCTATTTTACATCTCACCAAGCACTTCGCCTTAACTTGATGAATTTCAATATCAAGTGAATAGTCTGCTCTAAGTGCTTTCCACTTGCTTTGAAATGAGCTTTGCATACCAACCATAATGTCTATCCGATCGAGCCCGGAGAAATCAAGCTAGCAGAATCAAACTGAAAGACTGGTCAAATCTTATAGATAGGCATTACAAATATATCAATGATCCTATTACTAAAAATGTGATACAGTTCTTTAATTCCTGCAGAAGAATTCCTACCTGAAATATTAACATGTGTCACTAAATAATTTCCCTCAGATTCAGATGCCTGCTCATTGGTCATGTCCTGTTCTCTGTGTTCATTAGCTGCCTGTCTGTATATCATTATCTGCATGCCTGCATATCATGACATCTCCCCTTTTTTAATGTGTTGTTGGCACATGGGAACGTACTTACATGTGGTGGCATATATTAACATATTTACAAGCGGTGGCATATGTGAACGTATTTACATGTGAAGACAGCTGTCTAATGTGAGAAAACAGAACATAGCAAACAAAACAAATGTTCATAAATCCAGTCTCTGAGGCTTGCGTCTGATCCTTGTCGACCGCTGGAGAGGTGGTGGTGGGGGCGACGGCGCCTTGACAGGCGGGATAGAAGCCTGACTGGTGGCCTCATAGTTCGATGTATCAGGAGGTGGCAAAACAACGGACGGAAAGGGAGAAGAAAGTGGTTGCGGGCAGGAAACTTGCGCAATGCCCATCTGTTTCGTCGCACAACAGAACCATCAGCCATACGTACAACATACGAGCGGGGCGCAGCCTGTCGAACAACAACAGCTGGAGCAGACCAGCCACCATCCAGTATCTTGATCCTGACAGTGTCTGCCAGGGATAACACGGGCAAATCGGTGGCATGAGCATCATAGCCCTGCTTTTGCTGGTTTCGGAGCTGCTGCACCTTCTGCAGCACCGGGAGGTGATCCAGGTTTGGCAAGTATACGGCTGGAAGTGTCGTCCGCACGTCCCTGTTCATCAGGAGTTGAGCCGGCGACATGCCTGTGGACAGTGGGGTTGCCCTGTATGCAAGCAGCGCGAGGTAGATGTCAGAAGCAGAATCCGTGGCCTTGCAGATGAGCTGTTTCAATGTGCACCCCTTTTTCAACCTTCCCATTGGACTGCGGATAGTGTGGGCTGGAAGTGACATGTTTGAAATGGTATGACTGGGCAAACATAGACCACTCGTGGCTGTTGAAGCATGGGCCATTGTCACTCATGACAGTGAGTGGGATACCATGCCTGGAGAATGTCTCCTTGTAGGCCTTGATGACGGTCCGAGATGTGAGGTCTGAGAGCTTCACGACTTCAGGGTAGTTGGAGAAATAGTCAAGCAACATGTAGTCACGACCATTCGCATGAAAGAGGTCGATGCCAACCTTGGACCACGGGGAGGTCTCGATTTCATGCTGCTGGAGCGTCTCCTTGCTCTGCGCTGGCTGGAAGCGTTGACAGGTCGCACAGTTGAGAACCATGTTCGAGATGACCTGGCTAATACCGGGCCAATAGACAGCCTGCCTGGCTCTGCGTCTGCACTTCTCGACGCCCAGGTGTCCCTCCTGGATTTGGCGGAGCACCAAGCTCTGGAGACTGAGTGGAATGACAATCCGGTCCAGCTTGAGGAGGATACCATCAATCAGCGCGTTCAGAGTGTGCAACAACGATTACAGGATTCTGATCCTGGCAGCACAACGGATCCAGAGGAAGAATGCCTGGACTCCGCCCACTGTGTGGGCATCATAACCAAATGTGAATATGCCACATCCAACTCATCACAAATTCAATCCACCCTCGCTGTGGATTCTGCGGCCGAATGGCGTGCGGTGATGCAGGTCAACCACTGCTCCATCCAGTTTAAGCTGGGCACAGGTGCTTCTGCCAACCTCCTCTCAGAGGCAGATTTCAAACCCATCAAGAAGCCCCTCAAGGTCCTTCCAGCAGCCTGCAGGCTCCTGGACTACAACGGAAATGCTATCACGGCACTGGGATCCTGCCATCTGCTCGTCTCCAACCGGATCACCCATGCACGGTTACGTTTTGACATTGTCAAGCCAGACAGGGCATCCCTACATGTCTCGTATGCCTGGAAGCAGCTGAACCTCGTGCAGCGGGTTTACACAACAACATCCTCGCTCAGTATCCGGATGTGTTCGATGGGATGGGCACGCTGCCATATCGATACAAGATTCTGTTACGACCTGATGCCAAGCCAGTGGTCCACGCACCATGCCGGGCCCTGGCTCCGCTGAGGGAGCGCCTGAAGGCACAGCTCAAGGATCTTCAGCAACAGGGCATCATTTCCAAGGTAACCGAACTGGCTGACTGGGTCAGCTCGGTGGTATGTGTTAGAAAGCCTTCGGGAGACACGCGCCCCTGCAAAGACCCCACTCCTGGTAACATGATGTGTTATGTACTCTGGGATAACACAGGCTGCAACTGGATGCAACTTTAACCAAAAGATACTCCAGACCTTGAAGTTAGTTCAATCGGATTTATTGAACCAGTAGCACAGTTAGCACAGTTCTCTATGAGTTTGACTCTCTGCTAACCTAAGTGTAGTTACTCTCTCTGACTGAACCAGACTAGCTCTTAGCTGGAGGTGTGATACTGTAAATACAGCCTGACTCACTCGGTAGATGTTCATCAGTGGAAAGAAGCGTGGGAAGTGCCTCGTGCCTTTTATAGTGAGATACCACCCCTGTGTGTCTTGCCTGCTCATTGGTCATGTCCTGTTCTCTGTGTTCATTAGCTGCCTGTCTGTATATCATTGTCTGCATGTCTGCATATCATGACATCTCCCCTTTTTTTTCATGTTTTATTGGCATATGGGAACGTACTTACATGTGGTGGCATATATTAACATATTTACAAGCGGTGGCATATGTGAACATATTTACATGTGAAGACAGCTGTCTTCTCTGTGTTCATTTGCTGCCTGTCTGGATATCATTATCTGCATGTCTGCATATCATGCCACATATTTCAATGAGCAATGAAGCTCATTCACTGGATGGCCGGAATCTATGGCTGCACCTGCGACACCTCACCAGGGTGCCGTTTGGTATTGGTCTCCACAAATGTGGACCAGGCATAATGGCCACCCCAGGAGATCTGCCAGGCCATTATAGATCCCCGGGTGGTCGAAGGCAGGACGGGGTCGTACCCTTGAACTCTCCCTGGCACCCAGGTACCTTGGCACTGCCAGTCTATCATCCTGGAAGTGCTATCCGGACACACTGGCAGTGACACCCTGGCATTGGAAGGGTGCTCAAGTGGCACTGCCATGGTTCCAGGGACACTTCCAGGGTCTCAGACTGGCAACGCCAAGGTGCCCAGGTGCCAGGTTAGCACTGCCAAGGTTCGGCCTTTGGGGGAGCCTAGCACTTGCAAGGCGGTGACGGGTGGCTCACAGGGGTCTCAGCAAGGATGGGGGAGTGAAGGAGGAGGGTGCTGAAATTATGGCCCGTTCAAAATGGCTCTCCGATCTGTGAGGAACCGTTCCTGCTGGCGAGATCAGCTCACCAGCAGAAAAACAACTGCAGTGTGGACTCCACATGGAGAAATACCCCGAGGCCCCAAAAATCAGCAAAGTGCCAATGAACAGCGGGGTCAATCTCAGCACTGCAGCTGACAAGAAACACCCAACCAAACACGCTCGAAAGTGGACTTTAACTATTGTCCCCTGAATCATGTCCAATATTACCAGCACCATTGCATAAATTGACATTTCAGACCTTCTGCAATTTTGATGGAGGCCGGTCTTGGGAGATGCCATGAATCACACAACATCTGTTGCAAACAAGTGGGCCATCATTTTGGGGTGGGAACCTAATGATAGATATGTACAAGAGACGTTGCCTCCTACGTGTCATATTAAAATGTTGCAGCATACGTTACATACTATTTTACTTTGATGGGCTTTCATTTGAAGAATAAGTGAGCAATGAAAAATTTGGTTGCCGGGTTGTTAATTCTGACAACTAGCCTCAAATCCCAGTGAAAGTCATATTGGCATTAAATACCATTTTAAGGTATTTAAGATCTGTTCGGATTACGCTTAAAAGTTTTACTTTTTTTCCCCTTGCAGCTGTCAAAGGAAAGAACAGCATGGGGGAAGTTGAAAATCATTCCGATGCATTGAGTACATTACCCACTACATTGTGTGTGTGACGCTTCACTCAGGGAGTCTGAGTCGTCATGGCAACACACACACTTACACGCATGTTGTAAACTGGAACTATGATAGTGATGGTCGAAGATGCAATGTTTTTCCCATCACATGGCTGATCAGGAGTCTCCCGGCTCTGACTCTCAGCCATTGGCATGTTTTCGAAGGATTTTCAGATTGAATCTCAACCTGTTTGGTTGCATTATGAAAGCATCTTCCTGGGCCATCAGGTCCTGCTGACACATGGACGGCATGGTAGCACAGTGGTTAGCACTGTTGCCTCACAATGCCAGGCTCCCAGGTCCGATTCCCGGGTTGGGTCACTGCCTGCGCGTTCTTCCCGTGTCTGCGTGGGGTTCCTCCGGGTGCTCCTGCTTCCTCCCACAAGTCCCAAAAGATATGCTATTAGGTAATGTGGACATTCTGAATTCTCCCTCTGTGTACCCGAACAGGCACTGGAATGTGGCGACTGGGAGCTTTTCACAATAACTTCATTGCAGTGTTAATGTCAGCCTACTTCTAACAATAAAGATCATTATTATAAAAACATATGATCCCCATGTCTGCTTGTTCTCCTTATCCTGGTCACTTGATCGTGCTTTCCTGGCTGGTCCCGACTAATCTGTTCCATTCACTTCAATATCTAGCATTTAGCAATGATGCTCGGTGGGAGGGAGAGTTGGGGGATTGGTTGAAGTCCCAGCAGCAACCACAGTTCCTGGTGGCGTTGCTGAGACTGGATGGCTCTCAGGGAAGGATTTCATCGTGGATAGGGGTGGAAGCCACTTTACAGCCAGCCAACTGTAAAATCTGGTGAGGCCTTCCCGGCCAAAAGGAGGTGAACGTGTCCTCAACGTTTCAGCCGGTGGGCAAAGCCACCGCCTCTGTGGAAAAATGCAGCCATTGTTCTCAAAACCTCACTTACCACTGACGTTAACCTGACTGGTCTGCAGTCACGCCAAGTGCCCTTACTCCCTTTCTTGAATAAGGATGTCGCATAATAATTTGACACTTTACCATGATGAGGGAAGCTTGGAGGGTGAAGGAAAATCTCTTCTTTATGGAGGAGACTCAGCCCTTGACCTTGTCTCACAGGTCCGATGTACTTGCTCCCTATGTGGATGAGGAAAAGGATTTTTAGGCAGAATGAGTCAGCTGACCACTGCGCTGTGGTACAGGAGGCCATTCAAACGGGGTGAGCAAAAATACAAGTGGTAGTTGTAGGGGACTCTATAATTAGAGGAACTGATAACATCCTATTGTAAGCAGGACCGAGAATCCGGCATGGTATTTTGCCTGCCCAGCGCCAGGTATTTATAACCGCAGAATCCAGCCCCCTATATCTGTGAATTTATATTCTAGATTGCCCCACAAGGGGGAACATTCTGTCTACGATTACTTTATCAATGCCTTTTAGTATTTTACATACTTCGATCAGATCCCCTCCCATTCTTCCAATCTCCAGCGAGTATAAGCCCAAACTGTTTAATCTCTCCTCGTACGTCAACCCTTTCATCCCTGGAATCAATCTGGTGAACCTCCTCTGAACTGCCTCCAATGCCATCACATCCTTCCTCAAATAAGGGGACCAAAACTGGTCACAATAATCCAGATGTGGTCTCACCAACACCCTATACAATTGCAACAGCACTTCTCTACTTTTGCACTCCAGTCCTTTTGCAATTAATGCTAAAAGTCCATTTAGAGCGATGACTACAAAATTGTGGGCGGCACTGCTTTCGTGATGCTCCGCCCCCTGAAAATCGGTGTACTCTAGGAGTACGCCTCACGCTGTATCCACGGCCTCAGGCCATTGGCTGAGGCCCGCCCCGCGATGCTCCATTCCCGACCGGCCGTGTTCCCGACCGCGTGGGACACGTGTGGTCTCACCCGTTGGGAACTCAGTGTGGTGGCTGCGGACTCAGTACAGCGCTGCCACAGTTTTGTGAGGGCCGACCCGCGGGCAGGGGGGCTTAATTCGGGGCTGGGGGCCCTGTGGGAGGGGCGGTCCGGGGGCGCGCGAGCGGGCCGAAGGGGGTGACTATTTTTGCGGTCTGGTTCCACGGGCTGCGTCCACCATGAAGCACGGCGTCACCACTACAGGCCGCCGCCGTGCACATGCATGGCCACGGATCCGACAATGCTCCAGGTCGGAGCAAGGAATTCGTGACCGTTTTGCACCAGTTTTCCTGGCGTAAAACACCACCGTTTTCACGCCGGCGAGGGGCGTAGTCTCCCAAACGGAGAATCTAGCCCAGGGTGAGAGGCAGTAGATTTAAAACGGAGACGAGGAGGAATTGCTTCTAGCAGAGGGTGGTGAATTTGTGGAACTCACTGTCCCATTGTGCAGAGGAGTCTGAATCATTAAATGATTTCAAGAAGGAGATAGATATATTTCTTATTGAAATAAAATGGGTTGAAGGGACATGTAAAACAGGTATGGATGTGGGTTTGAGACCAGGAAGAGATCAGCCATGATCTGATAGAATGGAAGAGCAGGCTCGAAGGTCGGAATTGCCTACTTCTGCTCCAAATTCCTGTGTTTTCCCTATCTCCACTCCGACTTTGTTGAGCAACCTGGGATGCAAGCCATCTGGACAACCGTCATATTCTTTCTAAGTCTTTCCAGTAAATCCATCCAATCAATGCTCACCCCATTCCTTACCGCTCCCATTTTAAAATCTCCTCTTCTTTCATAAACACTGATAAAAAGTAACCATTAAATATTCTAGCCTTGTGCTTTACCTCTTTGTTCCTCATAGAAGCTTTGCACTTAATATTTAAATATTGGTAGAAGATTTTTGGGTTCCCTTTTATGTTAACTTCCATTCTATTCTAATATCCTCCCTTTGCTAGTTTTATTTCCCTCTTAATTTATTGTTTTTGGCCTGGTTCCCACATGAAAAATTCCCTTGAGGTGCATCATACATCCTATTTTTTTTTGTCATCCAAGAATTCCTGGCTTTAATACCTTGGGCTGGATTCTCCAAAAATGGGGCTATGTCCCCACGCCGGTGTGAAAATACTAGCGTTTCACTCCCCAGTTTCCTGCCAAAAATAAAGAGCGATTCAATTCCCTGCAGGGGGCTAGCAGGGATCCGGGGAGCTTCACGCAGCTTTGGTTGTGGACACGGGCCCGTGCACTTCCAGTTCCGAGTACGCACATGCGCACGGCGGTGGCCTCCAGCGGCTGCGCTGAGCTCCACGGCGGACTCGGACCATCATCAAGTAACAAGGTCCCCCCGATTGGCCCCGCGCCCCTGCATTGAACCGGCCCAATCGCTGCCCCGCCCGCCCATAAGGCTACCACCCCCCCCACCACCCCGGATGCTGGAGTCCCCCGCCCCCCCCCCCCCCCCCCCACCAGGGCGGCCACAGACAGAGTCCACAGCCGCCGCACGAGCGTTCCGACCGGCCATACGTGGTTAGAACCATGACGTCGGGATCGGAGTATCGCTGGGAGGGCCTCTGGCAATGGACCCCAGCCGCACGACGTGATTGACGGACAAGCAATTCTCCGGGGCCCAGAGAATTGCCGGAGCAGCGCCAGTCGCGATCCAATCGGGAACGTTGATTCTCCGCCCCAACGCAAGCGCGATTTCGGCACAGCGTTGTGGAGAATCCAGCCCCTTATCTTTTACCGTTTTTGGAATGTCCCTAGCCTATACCTGAAGCATCTCCATCTTTAAAGAGCCCCCTTTGGTCCATGACAGATACTCCTGTCAATCTTTGGATCCATTTTATCCTGGTTAAGTCCCCTCTAATCCCACTAAATTGAATGTTGCTTTCAATAACAGCAACCAGTGAATGTCATAAAAACCTATCTATTTCAGCAATTTCATTTGAGGAAGGAATTCTGCTGTTTAACCTGGCCTGGCCTCCATGTGACTCCAGACTCACATCAATATAGTTGACTCTTAACTGCTATCAAAGGGCAATTCTGGATGGGCAACTGTTATGTATTGAGCAATATATTCTTGCTGATTCTATGTCACAAGATGTGTCGTGACATCAGCAGTGTGTTTGCAAGGTCTTTGAGCTGATCACCATCTTGATTGTGTTGAGCAACGCCCTGAATAAAACCCTCATTGTGATGTGCAGTAATTCAGAGTGAGGGCACCTCCATAACTTGGGCGGGTTTCTTGTCCCGCCGCACCAGATTTCTGGTTTAGCACGCAGCCGAGATTCTCCATTTCGCCGGCTGGTCAATTGGGTTTCCCATTGTGGGGCAGCCCCACGCCATCGGGAAATCCCCGGGTCACTGGCAAAACGGAGAATTCCAACATTGGAGGATTCAGCCCCGGGGCTGGATTCTCCGCCCCCGCGCCACATTTCTGTTCCACTCCGCCTTCGGGATGATCCATCAATGAGGTCTCCCATTGTGCGGCAGCCCCACGCCGTCGGGAAACCCCCAGGCTGCCGGCAAAACAGAGCATCCCGCCGGCGGGGAATCCAGCCCATGAATTCTGTCTTTGCCCATTCAAGGACATGCTCTCTTTCCACATTCCAATGTCTTCCCTAAGACATTAGTACTGCCACCCAACTCCCTACTCTCTTTATCTTTTCTGAAAATATTTTATCCTTTAAGATTAAGCATTCAGTCCTCACTATTTTAAAGTCACATTTCCGTTATTGGCACAACATCATATTCCCACACGGCTATTTCTGCTTGTGTCTCACCAACCTTATTTACATCACTTTGTGTGTTTATGCTTTGTGCATACATTATAAACCTGCCTTTGTATTCTTCGTAATCCTCTCTCAGCTTGTATTCAATATGGCAATACTTCAACTCTAGCGCCCTCCAACACTCTTTTTCCCTGTGTCTGCTCCTACATCCGAATACCGGCTCTTTTTTTATGAATTTGTTTAATTATGGGATGTGGGTGCCTCTGGCTAGGCCAGAATTTATTTCCCATCCCTAATTGCCCATGAGAAGGTGGCGGTAAGCTGTCTTATTGAACCGCTCACATCCATGTGTTGTGGAATACCCGCAGTTCTGTTCAGGAGGGAGAGCCAGGTTTTGAATCGGCGACAGTGAAGAAACGGTGATTTATTTCCAAGTCAGGATGGTGTGTGGTTTTATGGGAAACATGCAGTTGGTTGCATCTGCTATCCTTGTCCTTCTAGAGGTTGTGAGTTTGGAAGGTTCTGTGGAAGGAATCTTGTTGAGTTGCTGCAGTGCATCCTGAAGATGGCACACACTGCTGTCACTGTACATTGGTGGAGGAGGGAGTGAATATTTAAGGTGGTGAATGGGGTGTCAGTCAAGTGGGCTGCTTTGTCCTGGATGATGTTGTTCTTGAGGGTTGTTGGAGCTACACTCATCCAAGCAAGCAGAGGGCATTCCCTCACACTCCTGACATTTGCCTTGTAAATGGTGGACAGGCTTAGGGGAGTCAAGAGGTGAGTTACTTGCCACAGAATTTTCAGGCTCTGACCTGCTCCTGCATCCACAGTACTTTTACCTTACATTTTAGTTTGAACTCTCCCTGATCAAATTAGTGAACCTCCCAGTGAGGATATCGGTCCCAGTCCTGTCGAGTGGTAACCAGTGTCATGTGAGAGTACCTTTAAGAAATGAGTGTTTATAAATAGGTGTGTATGTAAATATCTGTAGTGAGAGTACATTTACGAAATGGGTGTTTACTACTGCAGTGATGTCAGAGAGTGGTTGGAGCTGGGCTGTCTGTCAGCTTTTTACTTTCGTTTTTGAGCAGGCTGGAGGGTGCGTTTTAGTTTCATTTTCAGTGTTGGAGCTGAAGCCAGACCAAGCAGGTATACTGCTGTTCTCTCTGCCATCAAAAGACTATCTCTTGATCATTTGGTGAATTCAGAATTATAAATGTATTCAGTAGTGACTTTAACCTGATGTGCTTCTGATAAAGGTTTTGTTTTTAAGTCGTATGGCTGTTAAAAAGGAAAGCTTAAAGGTTGTAGCCTTTGGGGCTTGTATTTGAATTAATGGTTGCTAAGATGTTCACTGTATGTTTTAAAATGGTTAACTTGAGTTCATAGAATAAACATTGTTTTGCTTTAAAAAGTACTTTTCCATTTCTGCTGTACCACACCTGTAGAGTGGGCCGTGTGCTCCCCATACCACAATCTATTAAAAGTTGTGGGTCAGGTGAACTCCAGGATACACTTTGGGGTTCTCTAAACCCTGGCCCATAACACCTGTCACTTTCAAACAGATGTATGCTGTCACATTTTTCCTTTGTTCAATGTGAACATATCAATCTCTCAAAAGAATAGAGGGTGCATGGTGGCACAGTTGTTAGCACTGCTGCCTCACTGCGCCAGTGACCCGGTTCAATTCTGGCCCTGGGTGATTGTTTACACATTCTCCTCATGCCTGCATGGGTTTCCTTTGGGTGCTCTGGTTTCCTACAGTCCAAAAGTGTGCAGGTTAGGTGGATTGGCCAAATTAAATCATCCCTCAGTCTTCAAAAAGGTTTGGTGTGGTTACTGGGTTATGGGGACAGGGTGGGGGGTGGGCCTAGAGGGTCAGTACATACACAAGGGCTGAGTAGCCTCCTTCTGCACTGTAGGGATTCTATGATTCTAATTGGTGAAACAATAATTTGGGTTCTTTACTTGAACATACGTACAGATGGAATTAACTAAGAGACTACTGTACACACATCTTAGGAGTATTCCTGCTGTTTACGGACTGACTACAAATTGTGGGACTAATACATTACATTCTGATGAGGTAGCTGCTTCTTAAAATTTTTCCAATTAAGGGGCAATTTAGCGTGGCCAATCCATCTACCAAGCACATATTTGGGGTTATGGGGGTGAGACCCATGTGGACACGGGGAGAAATGTGCAAACTCCACACAGACAGTGACCTGGATCAAACCCAGGTTCACTGTGCCAAGAGGCATCAATGCTGACCACTGCATCACAGTGCCGCCCAAGTAAACAGTTTAACATATGCTTCTGTGAAGGTGTATGTAAATCATGGGCGTCATTCTCCGACCCCCCAGCGGGTCGGAGAATGCCCGTTGGCCGCCGTGAATCCCGCCCCCGCCGGTTGCCGAAGTCTCCGAAGGGAGAAAGGTCGGCGGGCCGTTAATGGCGCCGCTGACTTCGGAGAATGGCACGGGTCTGCGCAAGGCAGCCGATTTTCGGCCGGCCGATATTCTCCCTTCCGGATGGGCCGAAGTCCCGTCGACGTGATGACCGTTCACGTCGACGTAAATCAAACCTCCTTTTCATCGGCGTGACCCTGTGCTCCAGGTTCACGCCGACCAGCGTGGAGGTGAGTGACGGCCTGGGGGGTTGGCTCTGGGCAGGCGATGGCGTGGCCGCAGTCTGAATGTGTGGGGAGAGGTGTGTCTCGGGTTGTGTGTGTGTGTGTGCGGCGGGGGGGGGTGGTTAGAGTGGGCTGGGCTCCATGGGGAGTGCCGGGAGAAGGATCCGTGCCGGGGAGGAGGTTGGGGGGGTCCGTGCCGGGGAGGAGGTTGGGGGGGTCCGTGCCGGGGAGGGGGATGGGGGGTCCATGCCGGGGAGGAGGTTGGGGGGGTCCGTGCCGGGGAGGGGGGTGGGGGGGGTCCGTGCCGGGGAGGGGGATGGGGGGTCCGTGCCGGGGAGGGGGATGGGGGGTCCGTGCCGGGGAGGGGGATGGGGGGTCCGAGCCGGGGAGGAGGTTGGGGGGGTCCGTGCCGGGGAGGGGGATGGGGGGTCCGTGCCGGGGAGGAGGTTGGGGGGGTCCGTGCCGGGGAGGGGGGTGGGGGGGGTCCGTGCCGGGGAGGGGGATGGGGGGTCCGTGCCGGGGAGGGGGATGGGGGGTCCGTGCCAGGGAGAGGGATGGGGGGGGGGTCCGTGCCGGGGAGGGGGATGGGGGGTCCGTGCCGGGGAGGGGGATGGGGGGTCCGTGCCGGGGAGGGGGATGGGTGGTCCGTGCCGGGGAGGAGGTTGGGGGGGTCCGTGTTGGGGAGGGGGATGGGGGGGGGTCCGTGCCGGGGAGGGGGATGGGGGGTCCGTGCCGGGGAGGGGGATGGGGGGGGTCCGTGCCGGGGAGGGGGATGGGGGGTCCGTGCCGGGGAGGAGGTTGAGGTCCGTGCCGGGGAGGAGGTTGGGGGGGGTCCGTGCCGGGGAGGGGGATGGGGGGTCCGTGCCGGGGAGGAGGTTGGTGGGGTCCATGCCGGGGAGGGGGATGAGGGGGGGACCGTGCCGGGGAGGGGGATGGGGGGGTCCGTGCCGGGGAGGAGGTTGGGGTCCGTGCCGGGGAGGAGGTTGGGGTCCGTGCCGGGGAGGAGGTGGGGGGGGGTCCGTGCCGGGGAGGGGGATGGGGGGTCCGTGCCAGGGAGGAGGTTGGGGGGTGACCGTGCCGGGGAGGGGGATTGGGGGGGTCCGTGCCGGGGAGGGGGATGGGGAGTCCGTGCTGGGGAGGGGGATGGGGGGTCCGTGCCGGGGAGGGGGATGGGGGGTCCGTGCCAGGGAGGAGGTTGGGGGGTGACCGTGCCGGGGAGGGAGATTGGGGGGGTCCGTGCCGGGGAGGGGGATGGGGAGTCCGTGCTGGGGAGGGGGATGGGGGGTCCGTGCCGGGGAGGGGGATGGGGATCCGTGCCGGGGAGGAGGTTGGGGGGGTCCGTGCCGGGGAGGGGGATGGGGGGGGGTCCGTGCCGGGGAGGGGGGGTGCGGGGTGCGAGGGCAAGTGAGTTGGTCCACCTGGCCAGGTGCCAGCCTCCAACAGTTGGACCCATGCGGTTCATGCCACCTGGCTGGGGGGAAGGAGGGGATATGGGCAATGATGACATGTCGTCATTCCCCCCCTCCCCCCCCCCCCCCCCCCCCCCAACCAGGCCGTCATGTTTTCCGATCATCCAGCGATGTTGGCCGCCGTGGCGGCAGCCGCTAATGTCCATGTTGACCTGGATGAGGAGGAGGAGGAGCGTGCCAGAGAGGCGGCGCAGGCTGCCGCAGAGGGGCAGGCGGCAGCCTCCCAGGCTGGAGGGACACCTGACCGACAGGACGAGGAGGGGGAGGAGGACGTCGCGGCCCCACGGCAACGGAGGCACCTGAGGGCGCCCCGTGTGTACCGGCCCCGGCAGTCATACCAGGACCTCACGGACCGGGAATGCAGTAGGAGACTCCGGATGAGGCGGGTAACTGTGGCACACATCTGCCACCTGCTGGCACACCTGTCACCGCGTGGCACTGGCGGGGGACACCCTCTCCCCGTGTCCGTCAAGGTTACGGTGGCACTGAACAGCGGGGTCATTCCAGGCACCGAGTGGGGACCTGTCCGGCATATCGCAGACATTGGTGCATCGGTGCATCCGGGCAGTGACAGATGCCCTATATGCCATGGCGCACCGCTACATCCGCTTCCCCGTGGACCGGGCCAGCCAAGATGCCCGGGCCATGGGCTTCTCTGCCGTGGCCGGGTTCCCCATGGTCCAGGGTGCGATTGATGGGATGCACGTCGCCGTGCGGCCACCTGCAAATAACAGGGCCGTGTTCACCAATAGGAAGGGGACCTATTCGATGAACGTACAGGTGGTCTGCGACCACCGCATGATGATCCTGCAAGTCTGCGCCCGTTACCCAGGCAGTGTACACGACTCATACGTGTTGTCGCGGTCATCCATCCCCAGCACGTACGAGGGACGCCATCCCCGACTGAGGGGCTGGTTGCTGGGCGACAGGGGCTACCCATTGCGATCGTGGCTGATGACGCCTATACGGAGGCCACGCAATGAGGCGGAGAACCGCTACAATGATGCCCATGTAGCGACAAGGGGAGTGATAGAGAGGTGCTTTGGCGTGCTGAAGATGCGTTTCAGGTGCCTGGACCTCTCTGGGGGCGCCCTCCAGTATCGGTCAGATAGGGTCGGCCGCATCATTGTGGTGTGCTGCATCCTGCACAACATAGCCCAACAGAGGAGCGATGTGCCGCAGGCAGAGGAGGGCGGAGTGGAGGAGCAGCAGGAAGAGGCGCAGTCCTCCCCAGATGAGGGGGATGGGGGTAATGGTCAGGGCAGACGGGGTAGACACAGGCGGGTGGCTATCCACCGTTACCGGCTGGCCCAGCGGGCACGGGACAGACTGATAGCCACCCGCTTCACTGACCAGATGGGCGTGGGAATCGGGTAGAATGGCCACAGACCGCACACCATGGCAACAGCCGACCACCCACACCCCACACCCATCCACCGACCCAGCACCCTCACCCCCCTCCCCAACCCCACCCACCCCACCCGCATGTACACCACCCCCCCCCCCATTGCCGATCCACCTGCGGCACAACGGCCGGGCTCACACAGTTGCGGGTGGACGCGTGTCTATTGCAGGCCATGGAGGATGATGACAACCCGCCCTGCGGTGAGCTCCTGGCTCCACATCGTTGGACTATGTCTGACCCATGGCCACAGTACCACCATCCACCCGGACCATCCCTGCATGCAGCTGTGACACTGCAGCGCACGGTCCCGTCCTCTGCGGGATGTTGATGGCGGCCCAGGGGGAAGGGGGCAGACTCACCTGGGGCTGAGGTAAGACCACCCCTCACACACACACTTGCGCTCAACGTACATGACACCCCCGCACGCTTTGGACAGAGCACAAAGGCAGCTTCTGTAGGTGTAACATTGACTTTAATAACCAAACGAGTTCATGCACGTGCCCTAGCCCCTAAAACTCATCTGTGCCCTGCACCCATGCCAACCTACTCAGTGTCTAATTGTTTGGCCTTACGGGCCCTTTGACTACGTCTACGTGGTTCCCCAGACGGTACAGCAGAACTGGAGGTGGACTCCTGTGATTCCTGCCCTCTGACACTGGATCCCTTTGGCGGCCGTTTCCTGGGGCGTCCTGGCCTAGATGGGCCAGGCTGCGGCCCGGGCGACTGGGATGGTGAGCTGCCAGCCTGTCCTGCCCATTGCCCACCTGATGCACCTGGGACGGAAGGGGGGGAGTCCGAGGTGTCGCGGTGTTCCGGGACCTCCCCTACAGGTGAAGCCGGGACGGACCACACCACCTCCTCCTCCCTCGGGGTGCCCGATGGCCCCCAGGCCTCTACATGGGTGGGGGATGCGAACGGACTGGCCATCCGACGCCCCCCCGACATCTGGCGCTGCCAGTCCTGGAGGCCCGTGCTGGTATCGACAGGGGTCTGCAGGTTTGCAGCCATGGAACCCAGGGGGTTGGCAAACCCTGTCTGTGACAGTGCGACGCCTGCTCGCACATGGCCACTGGCGCCGATGCCCTCAGCGATGGCCTGCTGAGACTGGGCCATGGCCTGCTGAGACTGGGCCATGGCCTGCAGAGAATGGGCCATGGCCTGCAGAGACTGGGCCATGGCCTGCTGAGACTGGGCTATGGTGTTGAGCGCCTCTGCCATCTGGCGTTGGCACTGGCTCATGGCCTCCTGTGAGAGGGCAGCCATGTCCTGGGCCACAGACGCCGCCTGCACGGAAAGTCCCAGGCCTCGCAAACCGTTCCCCATGTCTGACACCGTCGCACCCATTGCCTCCACCGCGGACGCCACCCGTGCGGTGTCGGCCTGGGTGGCACGCATGACCGGCACCACTCCCAGCTCCTGGACGCGGGTGGACTCCTCCACCTGCGACTGCAGCCGCCGCAAGCCGGCCGTCACCCTCTTCGCTCGTCTCCGGGTCGGTGGTTGCATCGGATCTATGTGTGGGTGTGGAAACTCCCGGAACCCGGGATCCATCTGGGCGGCAGATGTTCGCTTGGGCTGGGCTGCCCTCCGTCCGCCCGGTCCCTCTGCTGCGCCTACCTCCACCTGCTGTACCGGGACGGCTGTGTTGTGCGCACCAGTGAGTGTACCAGACGCCTCATCACTAAAGTGCCCAACCGAAGTGAGTGTTTCTGCGATGGTGGAGGGTGTTGGTGACGGCAGTGGCGTTGTGTCGTGCTCTTCGTCCCACTCTGACTCCATGGCACTTTGGGGTGGGGGTTAGTCTCCACCCATCCACTTTGAGTCACTGTCCTGTATTTCGTCTTCCTGGGTAGTGGTGTCCCTGGTAGGGGTGTCCTGGGCAGTGCTGCTCCGGGTAGTGGTGTCCTGGGTAGTAGTGTCCTGGGTAGTGGTGTCCTGGGTAGTGGTGTCCTGGCTCGGATGTGACGGGTGCCTGTGGCTGCCCCCCTCGTCACTGGGTGGTCGCTCCCGCACGTGACGGGGGTGTCGTCTCCCTGTTGCTCCAGGTCTCTCCGTCTCCCATGGTGTGCGAGGGGCATTTTGCGGGCGTCGCATGCTGGAGGGTCCGGGTCTCTCTGTCTCCCGTGGCCTCCGAGGGGCACCCTGCAGGCGGTCTGCATCTGCGGGGATGGGTGCCTGGACGTTTGGTCCTGCGATACACAATGAAGCATGCATGGTTAGACACGCAGGCAGTGATCAGGTGATATGGGGGAGGGGGGATATGGGGACGGGCTGTCGGTGGCTCACTTGCTAGTACGCCCCCGACCTCTGCATCAGCAACCTCCCGGTCGTCAGATCCGCCAGCCAGTTCCAGGGCCCTTTCCTCGTGTTCAGTCAGTGGCCACTCATCAGCGGGGCCTCCTCCAGTCCTCACATGCTCCCTATTGTTGTGTGCGCCCTTCTCCTGTGGGGGGGGGGGGTGTGGGGTGGTGGCAGGGGTAAAAGGCAACACTGTTAGGCAGGTATATGAATGCACGCCATCGGTTGCGCGTGCATTGCAGAGGTTAAGGTTAGGGCTGGATTCACTTGGGGATATGGGGGATATGGGGGAGGGGGGATATGGGGGAGGGGGGATATGGGGGAGGGGGGATATGGGGGAGGGGGGTTATGGGGATATGGGGAGGGGGGATATGGGGGATATGGGGGAGGGGGGATATGGGGGAGGGGGGATATGGGGGAGACGGATATGGGGAGGGGAGGATATGGGGGATATGGAGGAGTGGGGTATATGGGGGAGGGTGGATATGGGGAGGGGGGATATGGGGAGGGGGGATATGGGGGAGGGGGGTTATGTTTTTTGCGCCGATCGGCGGACTTTGCGCCGATAACGGAGAAGTTCGCCCCTGATCACAGCACCCCCTTTTTTTTCTATACTTGAGCTTTACTTTTAAAGAATCAAACTATTTACAAGACAGCAAAACAAAGTAACATTTTGCGGGATTCTTCCTGCCGCACCAGGGGCTGGATTCTCTATTCTGGAGAATACGTCCCCACACCAGGAAAACTGGCGCAAAATGGCCACCGATTCCCTGCTCCGGACGGACGAGCAGCCAGGCAGCGTAGAGCTCCCAGCTCTAGCTACCAAAACGGCCCGGAGAATTGCCGGGTCCGTGGCCACGCATGCGCACGGCGATGGCCTGCTGCAGCTGCGCCGTGCTTCATGCAGTCACAGCCCGCGAATCCGGCCCGCAAATATAGTCCCCCCCTTCGGCCGGCTCGCGTGCCCCCCGATCGCCCCACCACAGTGCCCTCAGCTCCGAATAATGGCCCCCCTTCCCTCCCTCGACTGTGGCGGCGCAGGACTGAGTACGCAGCCACCACGCTAAGCTCCCCAGGCTGCTGGTGCAACGGAGAATCCTGACAGCGGAGAATCTAGCCTTATGTCTGAATGTACTTTAATCAAGAACAATACGGCCGGGATGCTCCAAAATCCCTGCCAAGTGTTGACGCTGGCGTCAAAACCGGCGCGAGCGATGTCGGCTTCAACGGGCCTCCAGCCCAGTCATTCTCCCCGTCCTCGGGGGCTAGAATGCTGCCTGAGTGCTGTGCGCTCCTCTGGTGGTGAAAGCCGGCCCTTCAGAGCCAGTGCTGGTCCGCGCATGTGCGCCATGGCTCCCCCCGACCCCCCACCAGGATGGCCCCCACAGCCAGAACGCCGCGATCCCACCGGGTAGGACCATATGTAAACCACGCCGGTGGAGTCGGCGGAACTCAGCGGGCACTTGGCCTGTCGAGCGCGGAGAATCGCTGCGGTGTCCGCTTTCAACAAATTGATATTGGGGAATAGTGAGGTTTTCCCGATCCAAGTGAGGGGGCTGGAGATGAGGTTGGAGGAGTTGGTGTTTAGAGTAGTGGGGGCAAGCTTCAGGCATTTGGGCATTGAGGTGGCATGGGGGTGGAGAAGTGGTGGAGGAAGAGTTTATTCCACCAGTGGCTGGATTCGTGGACCAGAAGCGGTTTTAGCCGAAAGGAACTGTTGGAGCGAAAAACTTACCATGCGACATAGGGGAGGTTGGCAGGGAGAAAGGGGTTGGCCCTACCATCTCAATGGTCAATGGAGCAGCTGGTGGACTTCTTGAATGAGAATTTTAGCCAGCAGGGAAAGGAGTCTCTGGAGGACCTGACGAAGCTGGTGGACCCGCTTAAGGCTGGGATCGACCGTGCGGAGCTGAGGCTGGAGACCCAAAGCCAGGTGATCCAGAAGGTGGAGGAGACAGTGGGGGAGCACGAGGAGCAGCTTACTTAATTGGCGGCCAAAATGGGGTTTGGAGAGATACCCAGAAGCGGCTTCAGGAGAAGGTATAAGATCTCGAGAACTGCTCCCGGAGACAGAATCTGAGGATTGTGGGGTTGCCAGAAGGCAATGAGGGAGGGAAGCTGGCTCTTCTGTAGCCAAGGTGCTGGAGAAGTTGTCAATTTCATTGCTAAACATAGACGCTAAGTTGCTGGCCAAGATTTTGGTCTCACGGATTGAGGACTGTGTGCCGGAGATGATAGGGGAAGATCAGACGGTGTTTGTAAAAGGGAGGCATCTATTGGTCAATATTAGGCGTTTGTTAAACGTTATAATAATGCCCCCAGAGGGACGAAATGTTCAGGTGGTGGTCTCAGAGAAGCCCTTCGGCCAGCTGGAGTGGGACTATTTGTGGGTGGTATTGGGGCGGTTTGGGTTTGGACAGGGGTTTGTGCATTGCGTCCGGCTATTGTACAAGGCGCCGGCAGCAAGTGTGTGGACGAGTTTGGAGTATTTCAGGTTGCAACATGGGACAAGACAGGGACGCCCACTCTCCCCATTGCTCTTTGCCTTGGCGGTAGATCCACTGGTGATGGTGCTTAGGGCTTCAAGGGATTGGCAGGGGTAGTGCGGGCGGGTGGAGCATAGGATCTAACTGTATGCGGACGATCTATTGCTCTATATATCGAACCCTTTGGAAGGTATTGGGGGGATTATGGGCATGTTGGAGGTTTTCGGCCGGTTCTCCAGTTACAAATTGATATTGGGCAATAGTGAGGTTTTCCCATCCAAGCGAGGGGGCAGGAGATGAGGTTCAGGAAGTTGGTGTTTAGAGTAGCGGGTGCAAGCTTCAGGTATTAGGGCATTCAGGTGGCATGGGGTGGGAGCAAATACAAAAGCTGAGTGGCTTGGTAGATGGAGCAAATGAAGGGGGATTTTAGGAGGTGGGATGTGCTTCTCATGTCGTTGGCGGGACGGGTGCAGTCGGTAAAGATGGCTATTCTCCCGAGGTTCTTGCCTGTGTTCCAGAATCTCCCGATCTTTATTCAAAAGGCTTTTTTTAGGAGGGTTAATGCACTGGTTTCAGGGCTTGTCTGGGTGGGTCAAGAAGCTGCTGCCTCAGCGGGGACGGGGGGCGGGGGGGGGAGGGAGGGCGGTGGGGGGGCGGGGGGGGGGGGAGGCGGATGGCTCTTCCAAACTTTTATTATTTGGCAGCAAATATTTTTAAAACATTTTTTTTTCGAGTACCCAATTATTTTCTTTTCCAATTAAGGGGCAATTTAGCATGGCCAATCCACCTAACCTGCACATCTTTGGGTTGGGGGGGGGGGGTGAAATCTATGCAGATACGGGGACAATGTGCCAATTCCAGACAGACAGTGACCCGGAGCCGGGATCGAACCCAGGTCTTCAGCGCTGTAGGCAGCAGTGCTGACCACTTGGCCACCGTGCTGCCCGAATTTGGCGGCAAATATAACCATGGTTAGGAAGTGGGTAGTGGGAGGTATGGGAGCGGATGGAGGCAGCCTCTTGTAAGGACTTGAGCTTAGGGGCACTGTTGACGGCGCCTCTGCCGCTCTCTTCGGCCAGGTACTCCACACACTTGGTAATGGTGGCGGCCCTGAGGATGTGGGCATTGGCGGCAGCACCTGAGGCTGCAGGGGGCCTCGGTTTGGGCACCGATTTGCGAGAATCATAGGCTGGTTCCGGGGGAGGGGGGGAGGTTCGGGAGTGGCGGCGGGTGGTGATTGAGCGGTTTGGGGACCTATTCATTGGCGGCAGCTTCTCGAGCTTGGAGGGGTTGGTGGGTGAATGTGAGCTGCCCAACGGGAGTGGGTTCCGTACTTTGCAGGTGAGGGATTCTGTTAGGAAGCAGGTGCCGTCTTTTCCCCGCCCGCCGCCCCTGGGACACCGCAGGTAGTGTCAGAAACAGGGGTGGGTGAGGGCTGTGTGTCGTAAATCTATTCATATCTAATGGACAGGGAGAGAGTTCCGATAGGGGTAGTGAAGCGTAAGTGGGAGGAAGAGCTGTGGAAGGAGGTAGAGGCTGGATTGTGGGAGGAGGCTCAAGATAGAACATAGAACATACAGTGCAGAAGGAGGCCATTTGGCCCATCGAGTCTGCACTGACCCACTTAAGCTCTCACTTCCACCCTATCCCCATAACCCAATAACCCCTCCTAACCTTTTTGGACACTAAGGGCAATTTAGCATGGCCAAACCACCTAACCTGCACGTATTTGGACTATGGGAGGAAATCGGAGCACCCGGAGGAAACCCACGCACACACGGGGAGAACGTGCAGACTCCACACAGACAGCGACCCAGCAGGGAATCGAACCTGGGACCCTGGCGCTGTGAAGCCACAATGCTATCCACTGTGTTACCGTGCTGCCCACGAGAACACGTCCTCTTCATTTGCGAGGCCTTATTCTGTAAGGTGGTCCATGGGGCACATATGACAGTGGCCAGGAAGAATAGGTTTTTTGAAGGGGTGGAGGATAGGTGTTGGTGGTGCGCAGGTGGGCCCACGAATCATGTTCACATGTTTTGGGCATGACTGAAGCTGGAGGGATTCTGGCAGGGATTTGCTGACATTATGTCGGAGGTCTTTCTTAAAAATAAATTTAGTATACCCAATTAATATTTTCCAATTGACAGGCAATTTATCGTGGCCAATCAGCCTACAATGCACATCTTTGGGTTGTGGGGGCGAAACCCATGTAAACACGGGGTGAATGTACCGGCTCCACATGGACAGTGACCCAGAGCCAGGATCGAATCTGAGACCTCGGCGCCGTGAGGCAGCAATGCTAACCATTGCACCACCGTGCAGGTCTTGAGGGTGAAGGGGGTCCCGAGCCTAATCTTTGGAGTGTCAGAAGATCCAGGGGTCCAGCGGGCAAGAGAGTCCGATGTCTTGGCCTTTGCCTCCCTGCTAGCCCGGAGCTGGATCTTAGTGGAATGGTGGGAATCGGGGACAATGGAATCGGGAACTTGGGTGAGCGACCAAGCAGAGTTCCTCAAGCTGGAAAAGAGTAAGGTTGCCTTGAGAAAGTCTGTGGAGAGGTTTGCCCTGAAATGGCAGCTGCTCATCGACTACTTCGAAAATAGTTAAGATGTCAGCAGCGGGGGGAGGGTGGAGGCGGGTGTTGTGGGTGTTAAAAAAAAGGTTGGGGTGGTGGAAAGCAGGATGGTGGGGAGTTAGATATTTATTTTCTTTGGTTATTTGTATTCCTGCTTCCTTGAATTTTTTTGTGTGATAACGTTTGATGTATATAAATATAAATGCCTCAATAAAGATGTTTTAAAATAAAAAAATCAGGGCCTGGATTCTCCGCTCCCCAACGCCGAAATTGCGTTTGGCGAGAGGGCGGAGAATTCCCGATGACAGCAACATCGGGGACAGTGCCGCCTTCGCGATGTCCCTCCCCCCATGAAGAGCGGCATACTCTAGGAGTACGGCGCACGCTGTATCCACGGCCTCAATCCGTTGCCTGAGTCCCGCCCCGCGATGCTCTGTCCCGATTGGCCGAGTTCCCGACGGCACCGTTCGCGTGTGGTCTCATCCGTCGGGAACTCGGCATGGGGGAGGGCCGATCCAAGGGCAGGGGTGGACTTTACCAGGGGCTGGGGGCACTTTAGGGGGTGGTCTGGGGTGTGCGAAAGGGTGTCACAATTTTGCAGGCCGAGTCCGCGAGCGGCCTCCGCCATGTAGCACGGCACTGCCCCTCTGGCCGCCGCCATGTGCATGCATGGCCACGGACCCGGCAATTCTCTGGGCTGTATCGGCAGCTAGAGCCGGGTGCCCTACGCTGCTGGCATGCTCGCCCCCAGCCAAATGGAGGCGCGGTGGCCGTTTTCGCCATTTGTTCTGGCGTAAAATGCCAACGTTCCCACGTCGGAAAAGGGACATATCTTTAGAATCGGAGAGTCCAGACCAATGGCACTTGTTGTTATCTCTGGTCTATGTCATTGTCTTGATGGTACCATGGATGGTGACCATGGTGTTTGCACTGCAGCAGGTCTGTGATCATTGGATTTGTGGCGCCCGGAACATAAAATATCTGAGGTAACCATGAGTTATTGCAAATTTCCTCCAGCTGAGGTGCAGTACTTTCAGGAGCCACTGAAAATGAAATGAAAACCGCTTATTGTCACAAGTAGGCTTCAAATGAAGTTACTGTGAAAAGCCCCTAGTGAATGAAATGAAATGAAAATCGCTTATCGTCACAAGTAGGCTTCAAATGAAGTTACTGTGAAAAGCCCCAGTCGCCACATTCCGGCGCCTGTTCGGGGAGGCTGGTACAGGAATTGAACCGTGCTGCTGGCCTGCCTTGGTCTGCTTTCAAAGCCAGCTCTTTAGCCCTGTGCTAAACCAGCCCCTTTCTGGCTTAGCTTGTCAAAGGTTGCTGCTTGTCTGCAACAGTGGAGCTTTTGGGCTCCTTCTGATCTTGTGTTTACTGAAGCTGTACTGACAAAACAATGGTTTAGGTGGGAAATGGCTCTAGGGTTTCAAAGATGAAGGCAAACAGTGAAAATTGTTCATTTAATAGCTTCTTATAGCTGTTGGAAGCTGTTACTGGATAGATTATCCTTTCTAACCCATTCTGTAATGTCAGCAGTAATGGAGTCTCTCCTGTCTGGGAAGAGCTGCTTAAAGCCCAGCCACCTGGAGTCTGCTGTTTAATTTTCATTCCTGCATGAAGTTCACAGCTGGTAGACTGAAAGTATTTAAGCCCTCCCAGATATGAACAGTCTTACTGGAACCGATTCCTGCTTCCTGGAGCGAGCAACAGCCCCAGAACGAAGTGATAGTGTGTATAATTCTGAAAGAGTCACTGAAGCACTTACACAATTTGAGGTTTGATAGTTGTTTCACCTTCACACCATTTTTGTTTCCTTCTGCAGTATGTGGAAGAGTTGAGGCTTGTATTTATAGAATCGTAGGATCCAAACAGAGCAGACAGAGGCCATTTGGTCCATCAGGTCTGCACCGTCCCTCCGAAAGAGCACCCTATCTTGGCCCACTCTCCAGCCCTATTCCCACCCAACCTGCTCATCTTAGGGCACTAAGGGGCAATTTGAGCCTGGCCAATCCATCTAACCTGAACATCTTTAGACTGTGCTAGGATACCGAAGCACCCGGAGGAAACCCACGCAGGCACGGGGAGAATGTTCAAACTCCACACAGATAGTCACCCGAGGCCGGAATTGAACCTGGGTCCCTGGTGTTGTAAAATGGCCCAACGGCCTGATGACCTTTGGAGGGGGAGTTCCTGGTGTCCTGCAGAGTTTCAACTGGCAATTCTACTGGGTGTTGAGAACCCCGCCCAGTGGCCTCATTGGCTGAGGGCCAGAGAAACCTCTGGAAGGGCGCGAAGATAAGAAGAGACATCCAGAGACCCTCCCCAATGAAGACTCGACATGGAGACACCGGAAAATACTCGCTGTCCAGAGAATCGACGGAATAGGCTTGCGAGACTCACCTTCACAGAAGAGGGGTCTGAAACGACACCGGCTCAAAGTAGTGGACCCGCAGCTTGATCAAGTTCATCGGCACGAGTAATATTAGAATATTGGGCAGATAATATTCGGAATAATTTGGATCGTAACTGTTTTATTATACTTGTGAATAAATTTGGGTTGAATCATAAACCTGTGTTTGTCCTTTGTTCATCTCGCAAAGAAGGACGCCTGGGTAAACATTTCATGAAGATTCGTAGAATTTATAGTGCAGAAGAAGGGGCAGCACGGTTGCACAAGTGGTTAGCACTGTGGCTTCACAGCGCCAGGGTCCCATGTTCGATTCCCCACTGGGTCACTGTCTGTGCAAAGTCTGCACATCCTCCCCGTGTGTGCGTGGGTTTCCTCCGCGTGTTCCGGTTTCCTCCCACAGTCCAAAGACGTGCAGGTTAGGTGAATTGGCCATGATAAATTGCCAATCGTGACCAAAAATGTTAGGAGGGGTTATTGGGTTACGGGGATAGAGTGGAAGTCAGGGCTTAATTGGGTCGATGCAGACTCAATGGGCCGAATGGCCTCCTTCTGCACTGTATGTTCTATGTAAGAAGGCCACTCAGCCCATTGGGTCCAGGCCCCGGAAAGAGCACACTTCACCCTAACCCAGCAACCACACCCAACCTTTTTGGACACTAAGGGCAATTTAGCACTGCCAATCTAACTGGTCGAAGTATCTGATAATTTACACAGTACACTGGCCGCTCATCTGCTCATTATTCATTATTCTGCTCAATCAAATCTTCAAAAAAACAGGCGAGTGCCCTATCAGCATGTTTTATTTATTTTTTCCTTGACCTGAACATACCAATCATACACAAGGATTGGTGAAACAATAATGTGGATTCTTTATTTGAAGAAAGGACTAAATGCAGGTAGAGTTAACTGGGAGACTATTTAACACACTTTTATAGCTAAAGGGATGGAGTGTAAAAGTAGGGAAGTGTTGCTGCAACTGTACAAGGCATTGGTGAGACCGCACCTGGAGTACTGTCGACAGTTTTGGAACCCTTATTTAAGGAGGGATGTAGATGCATTAGAGGCAGTTCAGAGGTGGTTATTTCTATAGTCAATAACAATGAACAGTACAACCTTTGGCTCACTTCCTTCTGCAGAATGTTTCCTCTCCATGATGCCCTTTACCTTGATACCAGGACACCATGGTGATTGCAGAAAAGCCTCTCTGTCCCCCTAACCATGGACCTCCTCTAATGAATGAATTTCTACCATCCTTGGTTCCCTCCTGCGCAGTCCCTTGCCCATTGGTTCCAGAGTCCGGCCTGTACTCCATCGAGGTGGTACCATTCCCAGCAGCCTTCACTGCTGTGTATTGGTTTGAGAGTGGCATGCACCCTGGAGCTCATGCCTTTTTCTACTCCTTTCAAATGGCAACCTACCGACTCTCCCAAACATTGCCTGCGAGGTGAATGTGTGGAATGTGTGATCCAGAGAACGCTCGTCCTTCCCGATGATTGGCAGTGATTTCAGCTTGGGAATCTCGAGCTCAAGCTAAAGTAGCTGGTCACCCTTTCTGTACATTTCATCACCAAGAAAGACACATGAAGAGTCAAAAGGTTCCAACCTAGCACTGGAATTGCGGCTGTTCATCCATGGAGAAACAAAAGTGATCTGTTTGAGCTGCACACAGAACAATACTTTTCACTGTACCTCGGTACACGTGACAATAAACAAATCCAAATCCAAATGATCAAAGGAAAAACATCTCTCTTCCGTCTTTTCAAATCTGCTTAATATCTTGTATGAGGAATTAATTATAACTAATGCCACTAGACTCACCCTGTTCGAATGCTCTTAATGCTAACTTCCATTCATAAGAACATAAGGACAAGGAGCAGGAGTAGGCAATTCAGTCAGTCGAGCTTGCTCTGCTATTCAGTACGATCATGGCTGATCTCAACTCTACTTTCCTTCCCATTCTCCGTAACCTTTCAACCTATTACTGATTAAAAATCTATCCAGCTCCTCCTTAAATTATTTACTCAATGTCCCGGCATCCATTGGAAACCGGTAAGAGAATTTCAGATTCATGACCAGAAGTAATTTCTCCTCATCTCTGTTTGAAATCTGCTACTCCTTATCCTAAAACCAGCTCTCATTCGAGATTGCCCACAAGAGGCAACGACCACTCGAAGTCTACTTTGTCAAAACCTTTCATCATTTTATTTACCTCAGTTAGATTTCTTCAGATTCTTCTAAATTCGAGAGAGTATAATAAGAATTATCTTTATTAGTGTCACAAGTAAGCTTACATTAACATTGCAATAAAGTTACTGTGAAAATCCCTGAGTCACCACATTCCGCCGCCTGTTCGGGTACACTGAGGAAGAATCCAGAATGTCCAATTCACCTAACAAGCACGTCTTTCGGGACTTGTGAGAGGAAACCGGAGCACCCGGAGGAAACCTACAGAGAGAACGTGCAGACTCCACACAGTGACCCAAGCCGGGAATCAAACCCGGGTCCCTGGTGCTGTGAAGCAACAGTGCTAACCAGCATGCTACCATGTTACAGGCCTGAACTGCTCAATCTCTCTTCATAAGACAACCCCTCCTGCGGAATTCTCCATCGGCGGGATCCACTGGCAGTGCAACCACGCTGCGGGTTTCCTGACGATTGGCCACAATGGGAAATCCCATTGGCCGGCTGCTGGAATGGAGAATCCCGTTGTCGGCGGGGGCGCGTCGTGCCGGAAAAAGTGGATGACGGACCAGAGAATCCCATCCCTCATCTCTGGAATCAATCTAATGATCCTCTTCTGAACTGCCTCTAATGCGTCTACATCCCTCCTCAAATAAGGGACCAAAACTGTACATAGTACTCCAGGTGTGGTCTCACCAATGCCTTGTACAGAACTTCCCTATTTATATACTCCATTTCTTGAGCTGTATAGGGCAAAATTCCATTTGCTTTCCTTATTACCTACTGTACCTGTATGCTCGTTTTCTGTGATTCATGCACGAGGACACCAAGATCCCTCTACAGTGAAGCACTCTGAAGTTTCTTTCCATTTACGTAATAAGTTGCCTTTCCATTTTTCTGACCAAAATGGATAACCTCATACTTCTCCATGTGAAACTCCATGTACCAAACTTTGGCCCACTCACCGAACCTACCTATGTCCATTTGTAAATATAAATATAATGGAAGACTGGCTAACCGACAGAAGGTAGGGAGTTGGGATAAATTGGCCTTTTTCTCATTGGCACAATGTAACTCGTGGCATGTCACAGGGTTTGGTGCTCAGGCCCAATGTTTACAATATATATTCATGACTTGGGTGCAGGGATAGAAGGTACTATAACCAAATTTGTAGATAACACTAAAGTAGGTGGCATAGTGAAATTTACAAATGGACGTCAGATTCATCCGGCTCCCGGGACATAATGCCATGCCAGTGAGGTCTCGTCAGGGCGCTATTTAGTACAGGTCCACACAAACATAGCACCTTGGAAGGTCTCGAAGGGCACTAAAGATCCCTAGGTGGCCAGGGACAGGCCACCGGGCACCTTGGAGCATGGCTACCTGGCAGTGTTGGGTGCCCAGATGGTACTGCAAGGGTGCCAAGTTGGCACTGCATGGGCCAGCCTGGGGGGTGCCTTGCCAATTGGATGAGGGTTGAGATGTGGGTTTCCAGGTGTCTCGACAAGGGGATGGGATCTTTCCTTCCTTCCTCTCTTCCTACCTCTCTTCCTCCCCCTCTTCCTTCCTCTCTTTTTAAAAACTTTAAAAACAATTTCATTGTCACATGTATGAAGTTACTGTGAAAAGCCCCTAGTCGCGACATTCCGGCACCTGTTCGGGTAAGATGGTATGGGAATTGAACCGGCGTCGCTGGCCTTGTTCTGCATTACAAACCAGCTGTCTAGATCCTTCCTCTCTTCCTTCCTTCCTTCCTCTCTTCCTTCCTTCCTCTCTTCCTTCCTTCCTCTCTGCCTTCCACTCTTCCTTCCTTCCTTCCTCTCTTCCTCCCTTCCTCCTTCCTCCCTTCCTTCCATAATCCCATCCTTCCTTCTTTCCTCTCTTCATTCTTTCCTCTCTTCCTTCCTTCCTCTCTTCCCTCTCTTCCGTCCTTCCTCTTTCCTTTCTTCCTTCCTTCCTTGTTTTCTCCCTTCCTCTCTTCCTTCTTTCCTTCCTCTCGTACTTCCTTCCTCTCTTCCTCTCTTCCTTCCTCTCCTCCTTCCTGCCTCTTTTCCTTCCTCCCTTTCTTCCTTCCTTCCTCTCTTCCTTCCTCCCTTCTCCTTGACAAAGGCTTTGGTCTCCGTTACTAGGACCCTGCTCCTACATTTTCTCCATTTTAATGAGCATCGTCCACTTTCCTTCTGATTAAACACTTATTGGTTTCCTTTCAGACAACATCAATTTTCCTTGTCCCTTTAGGTGAAATCCAGGCCAATGGCCTGGGGTACATGATAGAAACAATGCGCTGCTGAAGACCCTTGATCCTTGTTGCAATCTGTGGTTCTGAGAAGGAATTATAACTGTGCGAAGCCGTTGCAGACGATCGAGTAACCCATAGCAACAGTCTTGGAGACATTCCAAAGTTTTGCCACAGTGACATAAACATAATTTAATGTGACATTACAATGATTGTTCTGGTGTCATTTTATGACAATGTGAATATGATCACAGTTTCAGTAACACTTCAGTACACTAGAAGCTGATGACTAGCAATTATCCATCATGTTCCATTCCTTGACGTGGTAAATAACAAGGACACAGAATCAATGAAAGTACTGACTTCTGAGGACTGGCATTTTTTTTTCCTTAATCTAAAATTATTGGGTCTAATTTTGAACTTCCATCCAAAGTAGCAGGCTGCAGAAGGAGCGCTCTTCAACGTTCACTATCGAGCTTCATTAACACTTCATTCTTTTTAAGCGTATCTTCACACATACACACACACACACACACACTCCTTTCCCTTTGGGATATAGTGAGGAAGTGGTGGAAGGATTGCCGAGCTGATTATAAGTGCATTGAACCACATTATGAATGAACCATCTATCGTCAACGAATCGTGGTGTTGGACTTGACCCTAGAGTTTCTGGTCCAGAGATAGAGATGCTGCCACTGTGCCACAGGAACTCCTAGAACAGGGATTTTCAAACTCAGGCTCGCAACCTGCAGGTGGGTCGCGGGTGCGTGACAGGAAGGTCGTGGAGCGATTGGTTGTGGCATTCCCGATCGCAGGAAGAAGTTCCCAACTGCAGTCCCCGATTGGTTGCGGTGTTTGAGGGGGCAGGCAGCCCGAGGTTAGACTGCGTGCTGGTCACCGCGCACAGAGTGTTGGGGGGGGGGGATGGTTTGACAGGCGTCCATGTGGACACGATGCTAACAGTGGTGGCCTCATCTTGGAGCTCCACTCTGGTGCTCATCCTTTGCGCGCTGCTCTGCTCGTCCCCCGCCACCGATCGGCAGTATGCAACCTGCAACTACTTGCTCAATCCATTCAACGACCAAGACAACGTCCTTTTGCACTCCACGATGAAGTGTTAATGAAGCTCAATAGTGAACGTTGAAGAGCGCTCCTTCTGCAGCCTGCTACTTTGGATGGAAGTTCAAAATTAGACTCAATAATTTTAGATTAAGGAAAAAAAAATGCCAGTCCTCAGAAGTCAGTACTTTCATTGATTCTGTGTCCTTGTTATTGAGCACGTCAAGGAATGGAACATGATGGATAATTACTAGTCATCACAACGGGAAGTGGTCTGTGACTGGGGTGGGTACAGTGAGATGGAGCCAGGCCAGTTTTCTCGGAACACTGATTAACTGGAGGCCAGTCAATAGGGCTGACATATGTGCTAACTGGAAGAAACCTACAGTCATCACTTTGTGTTGACACTCTCTGGAAACCAGGAATTCAGACCTTTTGATGACAATGGAGCAGGAGGTGACTTGAGTGTTTGGATAGTGCAATGCAGTGGAACCACTAAGAAATAGTGTGATATTGTGTGTGTTTGACAAGTTCCTTCATCTCCTCTAAAGTCGTAGTTTGTAAAGTAAAAACAAGAGCGTACTTTTTTATAATTGGTAAAATCTCTAAAAAAATGGGAACATATTTAAAACAAAGTTTGTGCGCACATGTTCAATTGAAGTTAATTTAATTTTTAGCAGTAAAAAGTCATACATTTGGAAAAATTAGGTATTAGAAATAAAGTTTCAAAGTAAAAAAAAGAATGGCGGCCGTGACCGGCCTTTAAATATGAATGATGAGTCTTACTACCAGAGGCAGCGGCAGAGAGAAGATCATGCACCCAGCACGTCAATGCTTTTGGGCGCAAAATCAGAGAGGTGAGATTACTGCATTTTGTAGCTGCCAGTAAGCAAGCAGCAGGACTGGGTGAAGAACTGAAGATGGGTCATTTTGTAATATGTTAGAGAGGGCCAGAGGTACAAACAGAACAGGATCTCACAACTAAATCTGCTGAAGAGAGCTTCTCAGGAGAGTCCACGGTAGGACAAGATAGTGCTGGTGTGAGCTGTGTCCCGAGCTCTAGGGCCTCTGGTGAACTTAAGAAGAAACTGAAATCGGAATAAAGCAGTGTAAAGGTGATTTCTTGAGGTATGGCGCTAATTGTGCCAATGCAAATCAGGATGCAAAGCCCATGTGTGTTATATGCAGGGAAGTGCTGACAACTGAAGTTTAAAACCCTCAAATCTTGAAAGGCATTCAAAGACTAAGCATGGCGAGTACGAGGACAAACCTCTTGATTTTATTTCAAAGCATGCAGCAAGAACTTAAATCGACAGCTGAAGTCCTTAGCTGAAATGTAACATTGAATGATGAAGCAAGAGATGGGTATGAGGACCAAGCAGGCCAACCTGCCACATTAAAGGTAAGCGATAATGGTATGTCGCGAAGGTCGGCCGGCATGGGTCGCTAACGTCAGATGGGATGTCTTGCGAACGGCGGCTGGCATGGGTCCCGATGGTCCGCCGGTTGGTAAAAGTGGGTCCTGGGAAAAGAAGTTTGAAAAACACTGTCCTAGAACAAATTATTGGTGATCTACTTCTGGGTTTCAAGCAGCAGCTCATCAGAAGGGACCAAGTATCTTGTGACACAAAAGGGAGTTGAGCAGATGGGTGAAGGGGGAGGGTGGAGGAAAGAGGCAATCTGCCAATGAAGGAGTGGAGTGGGCATAGTTGGATATGGTGGTAGAGGGTCGCGAGTTTAAGGCTAGGTCAAATTGAAGTTGGGGAAGTCCCAACCCCACCACAGGCAAAGCCTTCTTTGCATCATCGTCCTGTTAGGAATGGAGCTGATGTTAATGCTCAACCACCCAGGACACTTCTGGTGGCGGCCATGGAATGAATGGTCGCACATTTGGTGGCTTCCGCTCAAGGTGGAATTTTTCAGTCGCTGGGTGTAGTGTTTGAGGAAAAAAAGGTGCAGGCGTGACCAGGGAAGGTGATACTCCTCTGGTGTGGCTGGTGCATGGATTGGCAGATGAGGGGCACCGTGTGAAAGGAAGAGCAGTTGGAGCAGGAGAGTTTTCATATAGAAGGCGGAAGGTAAGTGGAGCGTGCTGCCCGCCCTGTGGTTGACAGAGTAGCTGGGGGAGTTCTTGAATAAAAGTTCCAGCAGCTGAGGAAAGAGGCCCTGGAAGACTTGGCCAAGGAGGTGGAGCTGGTGAGGATTGGGATTGAGCGGGTCGAGCGGAGGCTGGAGTGCCAGAGCCGCACGATTCAGAAAGTTGGGGGTGATGCGGGAAAGCAGAATAGTTTGAGGGAGATGGTGGAGGGCCTGGAGAACCGCTCCACGAGGCAAAACGTGAGAATTGTTGGGATGCCTGAGGCATTGAAGGTGCGGAGGCCGCTGAGTCTGTGGCGAGTATGCTGGAGGCACTGAGGGAGGAGGGCTTCTCGAGGTGGACCGAGCGAACAGGGTGCTGAAGAGGAGGCCGTACTTGGGGGAGCTCCTGAGGGCAATGGTGGTGTGGCTGCATCACCTTTTGGATAAGGAAAACATCCCACGGTGGGCGAGGCAGACCATAAGTGTACCTGGGAAGGGAGTGAGCTGCAGGTCTATGAGCATTTGGGTGCGGAGTTGGCGAAGAGGAAGGCAGCGTTCAACCGGATGAAGGCTGTCCTCTTTGAGAAGGGGGTCATGTTTGAAGTTTGTACCTGGCCCTCCAGTGGGGGACATTCCAGAAACACAAGCGCTTTTTTGACACACCAGAGGAGATGACGAACTGTGTGAGGACATTGAACTTTGGAGGAGATCTGTGTGCTTTGCAAAGTGCATGGGGGTGGGTAACTCGGGGCAGGTCTTGATGGGAGAACAGTAATGGTGAGTGTACCTTTTGTTACCCTTTGTGTGTTGGCGGTTGGGAGGATTTGGGGGGCAGAACAGGAGGGAGGAAGAGAAGCTGGAGGCCTTGGGCAGGAGCCGCCATGCTAGCTGGACGGTCTAATTAATGGGACTGAAGTGGGGGTTTGCCAGGAGGAAGGTGTGGGGTGGAGGATGGGTTTGGTTATTTGTTTGAGGATAGGGGTGGGTGTGTGAGCGGGGGGGGAGGATTGCTGACAAAGGTGTGGTTGGTGTGGCGCGGTTGGGAAGGGAGCGATGGTGGCGGACATCTGAAGGCGGGCCTGGAGGGGTGTGTGACATGGGCCTCAAAAAGGTGTATGATTGATCGACAGGGGAAGGGGACGGAGAGCCCCATGACGAGGTTGGTCACGTGGAACGTGAGGGGTTGAATGAGCTGGTTAATGGTCACATGTGTTCACTCATCTGAAGGGTCTGAAGGCGAAGTGGCGTTTTTGCAGGAGACACACCTTAAGTTGGGGGATCAGGCAAGGCTGAGGAAGGGATGGTGTTTCATTCGCGGCTGGATATAAAGACGAGAGGGGTTGCGATGTTTGTCAATAAGAGTGTGGCGTTCGAGGTGGGGAACATTGTGGCCGATCTGAGGGGTAGGTACGTGATGGTCAGTGAGAAATTGGAGGGGATGTCGGTGGTCCTAGTAAATGTTTATGTCCCTGTGGTAATACCAGGTATTGCGGTACCTCAAAGGTGGATGACCATTGGCCAGACCATTGGCTAACATACATAGCTCCACCCTGAGAGGTGGGGTATAAGAACCAATGCTGTCCCAGCAGCCTTCACTTTCTGTATCGAAGCTGCTGGGGAAGAGTTCTAGCAGATCAAAGCCTATTAGTTATGACTCACCTTGTCTCGAGAGTAACTGGTTGCGCATCAATTTAATCAGCTATTACTTCAGTGAAAGATGTATTTTCATATCAAGCCGGAGTGCCTTCAGCTCAGCCCCCACGCGGACAACTCCGCTGCTATCTTCAAGCATTGGCTGGCGTGTTTTAAGGTCTTCGTCGACACGGCCGCCGACACCCCCACGGAAAGGCAGAAAATGCACCTTCTACGCTCATGGGTCAGCCCTGGGATCTACCCTCTGATTGGGGAGGCGGAGAATTATGCTGCAGCTGTCGAGCTGCTAGAAGGACATTATAGAAGGACATTATATCCGACCTGTGAACCAGGTCTACGCCCGTCACCTGCTGGCAACTAGAAGGCAAAGCCCTGAAGAAACACTGGAAGACTTCTATCGGGCACTGCCAATGCTGGGCCGGAACTGTGGATGCCCACCAGTTTCAGGGAACGAGCACACAGAACTTTTGATTAGGGATGCTTTTGTGGCAGGAATGACTTCTCCCGATATCCCGCCGAAGGCTCCTAGAAATGGACACACTGGGACTTACTGCGGCACGGGCCCTGGCGGGGTGTATGGACGCTGCGTATAAAAACGCGCTGGCTTTTGCCCCCGGATGCGCGGCGCCCCTGTGGGCTGTGTGGCACCCCGTAACAGCAGCCCCCCAGATCTATCCCCTAACCCCGCAAACCTGCGCGACGAGACGGCCCTCTGTCGCCGCCGGCCAATACTGCTTTTTCTGCGGGCAGGTGAATCATCCCCGCCCGCGCTGCCCGGCCCGCACCGCCACCTGCAAAGGGTGCGGCAAGAAGGGCCACTATGTCGGCGTCTGCCAGGCCCGCACTGTGGCCGCAGTCTCCAGTGACTATCGGCAGCCTTTCGTTCAGGTCCCGGCCGTCCAAAGCCCGCCGCCGCCCTCCTATCCCCAGGCCGCGTGCCATTTTGCCCCCTGGCGACCACGCTGGACGGCTGGCCGCCGCCATTTTGTCCCTTGCCGCCGCCATCTTCTCCTTCCCCGGACATCATGTGCGACCCATGGCTGACGCCATCTTGGATGGGGCCTCAGGCCCCCAGCACAGCCGAGCCGACTACACGCTGCCCGACCAGGAGTCTCCTTTACTGCAGCTGGCCTCGGTGACTTTGGACCAGAGTCGGCCCCGGACGCTAGCGAAAGCTACTACAACGATCGCCATCAACGGCCACGCGACGTCGTGCTTGATTGACTCTGGGAGCACGGAAAGCTTTGTTCACCCCGACACGGTAAGGCGCTGCTCTCTTGTCACCCATCCCGTAAACCAAAGGATCTCCCTGGCCTCCGAGTCACACGCGGTGGAGATCAAGGAGTTCTGCCTAGTGAACCTCGCTGTCCAAGGCAGGGAATTCCACAATTTCCGCCTGTCCGTTCTGCCGCACCTCTGCGCAGCCACCCTCCTTGGGATGGATTTCCAGTGCCATCTGCAAAGCCTGACCTTTAAATCTGTCGGCCCTATCCCCCCCCCTTACTGTCTGCGGCCTCGCGACCCTTAAGGTCGACCCGCCTTCCCAGTTTGCGAACCTCACCCCGGATTGCAAACCCGTCGCCACCAGGAGCAGGCGGTACACTGCCCAGGGCCGGACCTTTATCACGTCGAAGGTCCAAAGGCTGCTGAGGGAAGGGGTCATCGAAGCGAGCAACAGCCCCTGGAGGGCTCAAGTAGTGGTGGTAAAGACTGGGGAGAAACATAGGATGGTCATCGACTACAGCCAGACCATCAACAGGTTTACGCAGCTGGATGCGTACCCTCTCCCCCGTATAGCCGACCTGGTAAACAGGATTGCACAATACAAGGTTTTCTCCACGGTGGATCTCAAATCTGCCTACCACCAGCTACCCCTCCGTAATGGTGACCGCCAGTACACTGCCTTCGAAGCAGATGGGTGGCTCTATCACTTTTTAAGGGTTCACTTCGGTGTCACGACTGGGGTCTCGGTCTTCCAGCATGAGATGGACTGAATGGTTGAACGGTACGGCTTACGCGCAACGTTCCCGTCTCTCGATAACGTCACCATCTGCAGCCATGACCAGCAGGACCAAGACACCAACCTCTGAAAATTTCTCCAGACCGCAAATATCCTTAATCTGACCTACAATCAGGATAAATGCGTGTTCAGCACCGACCGTCTAGCCATCCTAGGCTACGTAGTGCGAAGTGGAGTCATAGGCCCCGACGCTGAACACATGCGCCCCCTCATGGAGTTCCCCCTCCCTCACTGCCCCAAGGCCCTAAAGCGCTGCCTCTTCAGCTATTGTGCACAATGGGTCCCCTATTACGCCGACAAGGCTCGGCCCCTGATCCAATCCACAACCTTCCGCCTGTCGACGGAGGCCAGCCAGGCCTTCTGCCGCATCAAAGCAGACATTGCAAGAGCCACAATGCGCGCCATCGACGAGTCCCTCCCCTTCCAGGACGAGAGCGATGCGTCCGACGTGGCTCTGGCGGCCACCCTCAACCAAGCGGGCAGGCCCGTGGCTTTCTTCTCACGCACCCTCCACGCTTCCGAAATCCGCCACTCCTCGGTCGAAAAGGAGGCCCAGGCCATAGTAGAAGCTGTGCGACATTGGAGGCATTACCTGGCCGGCAGGAGGTTCACTCTCCTCACGGACCAACGGTCGGTTGCTTTCATGTTCGATAATGCACAGCGGGGCAAGATTAAGAACGACAAGGTCTTGTGGTGGAGGATAGAACTCTCCACCTACAATTACGAGATCGTGTACCGTCCCGGGAAGCTGAACGAGCCTCCTGATGCCCTGTCCCGCGGCACTTGTGCCACCGCACAAGTGGACCGCCTCCGAGCCTCCACGAGGACCTCTGAGCGGAGTGCAAACCGCACTTCTACCGGCCAGAGAGGGCGCACCTGATAAAGGCTTCCCGTCCCTTTGAACGCCTCAGCATGGATTTCAAGGGCCCCCTCCCCTCCATCAACCGCAACACGTACTTCCTGAACGTGATTGACGCGTACTCCCGGTTCCCATTCGCCATTCCCTGCCCAGACATGACCACAACCACCGTCATCAAGGCCCTCCAGGGGATCTTTACACTGTTCGGTTTCCCCGCATACACCCACAGTGGTAGGGGGTCCTCCTTTATGAGCGACGAATTGCGTCAATTCCTGCTCAGCAAAGGCATCGCCTCCGGCAGGACGACTAGTTACAACCCCCGGGGAAACGGGCAGGTTGAGAGGGAGAACGGAACGGTCTGGAAGACCGTCCTGCTGGCCCTACGGTCCAGGAATCTCCCAGTCTCCCGCTGGCAGGAAGTCCTCCCGGTCGCCCTCCACTCCATCTGGTCGCTGCTCTGTACTACCACAAATCAGAGACCTCATGAACGTCTCCTTGTTTTCCCCAGGAAGTCCTCCTCCGGGACCTCGCTCCCAACCTGGCTAGCGACACCCGGACCCCACCTGCTTCGGAGACATGTGAGGGCGCACAAGTCGGACCCGTTGGTCGAAAGTGTCCACCTGCTGCACGGCAACCCCCAGTATGCCTATGTAGCGTTCCCTGACGGCCTCCAAGACATGGTCTCCCTTCGGGACCTGGCGCCCGTCGGAGCCCCACGCGGAGGGTCAGTACTGCCGCCGCCCCTACCCAGGCCCGGACAAGCACAGACGCCCCCTGCAGGCTCCCCTCCCCTGCCCACTTTCTGCCCCAACAGCGCCACCTAGGGGTGACAAAGCTGCCTGGGAGGACGACACCACGTTCCCGGAGTCGCAATCGCCGGGGCCCCATCAGGATCACCGCCGAAGCTCAGACGCTCCAGAAGGACGACCAGGCCACCCGATCGACTGATTGCTACACCATGAACACTTTTCTATTACCCTTGACATCACGGTACCTCAATACCTGGTCCTACCATGCGAAAGGCGATATTTATGCTGCCCATCACCCCGCCGGATTCCTTTTTAACAGGGGGTGAATGTGGTAATACCAGGTATTGCGGTACCTGAGAGGTGGATGACCATTGGACAGACCCAGGAGTCTACCATTGGCTAACGCATATAGCTCTGCCCTGAGAGGCGGGGTATAAGAACCGATGCCGTCCCAGCAGCCTTCACTTTCAGTATCGAAGCTGCTGGGAACAGTTCTAGCTGATTAAAGCCTATTAGTTATGACTCACCTTGTCTCGAGAGTAATTGATTGCGCATCAGTCCCAAATTGGGATGATGTGGATTTTATGAGGCGGATGTTGGGGAAGATTTTGGACCTGGACTCGTATCGGTTGGTTATGGGGGATGATATTGATATGGTCGAGAGCAAATTGAGGGATAGATTGTTGTCGTTACACCACTCCACTAGGTTCTCTATCACCCTCCTGTATTCTGACTCATCGTTGTTCGTGTCGTCAGCAAACTTGTAGATGGAGTTGGAGCCAAATTTTGCCCAGCAGTCGTGTGTGTATAGGGAGTATAGGAGGGGACTAAGTATGCAGCCTTGCGGGGCCCTGGTATTGAGGATTTCCATGGAGGTGGTGTTGTTGTTTATCCTTACTAATTGTGGCCTGTGGGTCAGAAAGTTGAGGATCCAGTTGCAGAATGAGGAGCCAAATCCTCGGTTTTGGAGCTTTGATATGAGCTTGGCTGGGATTATGGTGTTGAAGGCGGAGCTGTAGTCAATAAATAGGAGTCTGATGTCGGAGTCCCTGCTTTCAAGATGCTCCAGGGATGAGTGTAGAGCCAGGGAGATGGCGTCTGCTGTGGACCGGTTGCGGCGGTATGCGAATTGCAGTGGATCTTGGCATTCTGGGGGTATGAAGTTTTTTTGTAAAATATGTTTATTCTCCATTTTCACATTTTCTTCAAAATGTACACCCCACCAGCAAACAGTAAACGGTAACAAATACAAAGTCAATTCCCTTATCAACAACAACGATCCCATCCTCCCACCACCCCAAACAACGACCCCCTTGGCAATATAAGCACCAAATAAAATAAACCCTCCCACGGTGGGACAAACAAAGGAGAAAAAAAAATAAAAAAAATATAAGGAATCAGGAATCGCCTATGGTCATCGTTGACCTATAGAGTCCCCCCCCTCCCCCTAACATTCAATGCCATTCAATCCCCGAAAGAGTACCATACATGACACCCACGCATTGCAAGCCCCCGCCCCCCTCCCCGACTCCTCCCCTCCACTTCCTTTTACAAAACTCCTCCCCCCAACCTCTGTTCCTTCCCCCCAACTTTCCACCCCGGCTAGACTCATCGGAACCTGTTCTGCCGGGCTCCGATGGCCGCAGCCCCTCCCCCCACCTCACTCCCGTTCACTGGCCGGCTTAAACCGGCCAGTGTGGCGGCCCCCGCCCGGGTCTCTATCCCCCTTGCCTGGCCCCAGGAAAGCCAAGAAATCCCCTTTAGCACACAAACCCCGCATGCACACCCAAGCCCCAAAGAACCATAATTGCAAGTGAAAGCCCCATCTCTCCCCTTGTCCAAGTATATACAACATTAGCTCCTTCAGCACATCCACCAACCACAGTGAAAAAATACAGCTACATGAGGCTACATCGGTACATGACCACTTCTCAATTCAGCCACAGTTCTTCTGCCTTCGCAAACACCGCTGCTTCCGCCGTCCCGAAATAAAAGTCCTTGGATTTGTAGGTCACCCTCAGCTTAGGTGGGTATACTATGCCGCACTGCACCTTGCTGATGTACAGTGTCTTCTTCACCCCGCTGAAGGCAGCCCGCCTCCTCGCCAGCTTCACCGTATAGTCCTGATATATGCGTATACCACCTCCAGCCCACTGCACCACCCGCTTCTGCTTTGCCCAGCACAGGACCATCTCCTTCACGCTGTACCTCCGGAAACACGAAGTTACTACTCTTGGCGGCTCACTCCCCTTTGGTACAGGCCTTCACGACCGGTGAGCCCGATCCAGTTCATAACGGGAAGGATCATCCCCCTCCCCAATAGCTTCGCCAACAGCATGGCAAATACTCAGTCGGCCTTGGGCCTTCCACTCCTTCGGGAAGACCCACAATCCTCAGATTCTGTCGCCTGGATCTGTTTTCCAAGTCGTCCATTTTGGCTCGCAGATTCTTGTTGATCTCCATCAACTTCCGCATCTCCTTCCCCATCGAGGTAATCTGACCACTGTGCTGCAATAATGTCTCTTCCACTTCCTTCAGTGCCTCACCTTGCTCCTGCACCTCCGCTACTGTGCTCAATACCGCCGCCCTCACCGGGGCAATCGCCTGCTCCACCAGCACTTTGATACCACCCCCATCTCCTTCCTCATCGCCTCCATGTGCTTTGTGACTGCCTTTCGAGTTCCACGGCCATCACCTTAGTCATTTCTTCAGCCGTGGGTAATGCGGCCTCCCCTGGTGCCCTTTTTCTTGCCGTCCCCGCGGTGACCTTTCCACTCCCCAACGGACTTTCAGCTGCTTTTTTCATGGCCGTTTTTTTACTTGTTTTCGACATTTCCCTTCACTGTGCGTTCTCCCTGCTTTTGCCGCCTCTGTAGCCCCTGGGACCGGTCGTTAATTCACGAAAATGCCGTTCCCAAAAGGGAGCCCTCCAATGTGCGGCTGCCTCCCGCCCGCCGCCACCGGAAGTCCCTGGGAGTATGAAGTTGATGTGCCTCATGACCAACCTATCGAATCACTTCATTACAATCGATGTCAAGGCCACCGGAGGATAGTCATTGAGGCATGTTGTCTGGTTCTTCTTTGGAATCATTATGATGGTGGTCTTCTTGAAGCAGGTGGGGACCTCGGAACAGAGTAGGGAGAGGTTGAAGATGTCCATGAACACATCTACCAGCTGTTTCGTGCAGAATCTGAGTGCATGACCAGCTGTTAAGTGCATTGTCAAAGACATTGTAGACATTGTTAAATGCCTTTGAAAAATTCATATACACAGCATCAACCACATTACCCTCATAATTCTTCATCATCGGCCTGAAACATTGGTTGAATTTCACGGTCGTTATTGCCAGCGGGATCTTCTGTGAAACTCACTGACAGAAGATCCTGTGACCTGCCATTGGTGGGTCACCTCCGCTGCTATGAAACACACGCGGGGATGCATGGAAAGTCCCACCCATTACCTTTGTTCCTCTCTCCACAGATGCTGCCTGGCCTATTAAGTATTTCTAGAACTTTCTCTTTTTACTTCAGATGTCCAGCATCTGCAGAAATGTGCTTTTGACCTAAATAAGCCTTCATTAACACCACCTCCTGGAAGTTCCCCTTCAAGCCACTCACCATCCTGACCTGGAAATATTTCGCCGTTCCTTCACTGTTGCTGGGTTAAAATCCTGGAATTCCTTTTTTAGCAGCACTGTGGGTGTATCTGCACCACATGGACTGCAGCGGTTCAAGAAGGCAGCTCACCGCCACCTTCTCAAGGGTAATTAAGGTTGGGTAATAAAAGTTGAGATAGCCAGCGACACCCACATCCCGTGAATGAATAAAAAAATTGCATCATGTTAGTCAAGCTCAATTTCCCTTTAAGAAATCTGCACTGACTTTCATTTTTTTAGCCCGTACTTTTTCAAATGCCAATTAATGTTGCCCCATGTTATTGCTTAAATTCCTCCACATAAAAACAAACTAAAAAGGAATCAACATTTCACATTTTCCAGATTAATGTTAATGTCGGTGGCGTAGGAATGTTGAGTGCTGGCATGTATCTGAAGGGACACAAACATTCATGGAGAGAATGTTGAGGATTTAGTAAGAGATCTCTTAAAGCAAGGGATATATGTTCTCATCCAATAGAGGGCTGGATGTTCTGCACTGCATCTCAGTGCCATCTTAAAGATATTCCAAAGTAAAGCTGTCTGATTTTTGCAGTCTCCTCATTTTCCATTAAGACAGCTTCTGTGGCAAAGTTCACTGATCAAATCTGAGCAACCATCAATGTTCATTTCTACTCCTGACTGCCTGAAAGTGAAAGATCACTTCAGAAGCATTGATCACAACTAAGTGTCATTGAAGAGCAATCGTATAGTAAGAGAGAACTATAGCACTTTATTAGCTGTCATCAATTTCCTATTCTCTCAAAGTACCAACTTAAAAGACCTATCAAAGTTTGGAAAGATCTTCCACGGCAGATTTTTGTTCCCAAAATGGCTGGAATTCAAAGAAGAGAGACTTATCCTTCAATTGTATAGAGCCTTGGTGAAGCCCCATCTTGAGTATTGAGTTTAATTCTGGACACAACACTTCAGAACTTAGAGGCCTCAGGAGAGGTGGGTTGAGGGGAGGGGGTGCATGAGACAGGATGCAGTACAGCTCCATCAGAATGATGCTGGGGCTTTGGGGGTTAAATTGTGAAGACTGGTTGTATAAACCTGGCTTGCATTCCCCAGAAGCTTGAGGGGTGATCTAATCGAGGTGCATCTGATAACATAGATACAGAGAAACTATTACCCTCTGCTGGTGTTATCCTCAAATAAGATGGCATAGTTTAAATTTTGAGCAAGGCCAATCAGTAATGAAATCAGGAAACACTTCTTCACACAAAGGAACTCTTGAACTCACTCGTCAAAAGGATGTAGATTCTGGGTCAATTGGAATTTTCAAGACTGCAGATTGATTATTTGTTGTGAGGGATGTGGAAGAAAAAACAGCAAATAGAATTGAGGTACGGATCAGCTCCAATCAAACTGAGTGACAGAACAAAGGACTCTAGGGATGTTGATTTAAACTACTCTGTGCTTCAACATGCTGTGAAGAGAATTTTTTTTTGGAGTGGATGGTTTGGACATTGTTTGAATTTGAAATATATTGCTCTTGTGATGGCCTTGAAGGTAGCAGTTCTGTTGTAGTTTGATTTCTGGTCTCGCTGAGTTAGCCAGTCATAACCAGTCCACAATCGGATACCACACAGACCCTGGGCGAGAGAGAAATCACAAAGCAAAGGACTGAACGGCCCACTCCTCCTCCAATACCCTCTTTCATCGGCTTGCTGCTGTGTGATTCTTATCTTATGCTAATGAAAATCTCTGCATGACCAAAATCCATTCTTACTGCAATGTTCTATTGTTCGATTATTCTAGTTGATGATCAGTCTGGTAACTGATCTATGCTCATAGTATTTGATTGCTTAAGACTGAGTGTGAACAAAGAACATAGAACAAAGAACAATCCAGCACAGGAACATGTCCCCCGACCCTCCAAGCCTGTACCGATCATGATACCAACCTTGGCCAAAACACTCAGGGGGGGAAGAGGGGGGGGGGTTAGTTGCAGGAAGTTTAAAACCGAGA
Source organism: Scyliorhinus torazame (assembly GCF_047496885.1). NCBI lineage: Eukaryota > Metazoa > Chordata > Chondrichthyes > Carcharhiniformes > Scyliorhinidae > Scyliorhinus > Scyliorhinus torazame. The sequence goes on from NC_092727.1 coordinate 53,641,771, forward strand.
TCTCGCTGGCAAGATTCTTGTTTTCTGACCCTAAACAGTTTTTACACTCACGTTGTCTTTTGCGCCATGGCAAAATCACAGCCTGTATGTCATCCAAAAGCAAGGATCTTCTTTACTAAGCAGGGAGGCATGCTTAAAATCAAACCTAACCAATGAAGTTGATGATGAGCATTACAGTCAGGCATTACAGAATGAATTTCCAAGATATATTACAGGTTTGGAAAACTTAAGACCGAACACCATATTACCCTAAGATCTGATGCTAAACCAATTCACCTCTTTACATTGAGGAAAGTCCCACAATGACCCTTGGTCAAGTTCAAGAGTGAATTTGAGAACATGCTACAGATGGGGTTATCTCACCGGTCACCATATCAACAAGGTGGTGTTCAGAAATGGTTATGGCCTCAGAATCAAACGGCTCAATTAGAATCTGTGTGGATTTAACTTGACTGAACAAATCAGTGGACTGTGAGATCCATTGGACAGCCTCGGTGTAAGACAGTATTGCATTACTAGCTATTCACCAAATTGGATGCAAATAGCGGATTTTGGCAGTTGCCTCTGGGCAAAGAATCCAGATTTCTGACCAGTTTTAAAAGTCCATTTGGTCATTATTGCTTTAATAGATTGCTATTCATAATTGCATCCGCTCCTTGAAATTAATCGAATAACAAGTCTCAAACTCTTGAAGGCATGAAAGGAATGATATGCCATTGAGACAACATACTTGTACATGCCTCCATGAGAGAAGAACATTATCACATAGTCAGAGCCGTTCATGACGCAGGCCTCACATTGAATTCAAAATGTGAGCTTGTCAAACCTTTAATTAAATTTCTAGGTCATATTGTACAAGGCTCTGAAATAACAGTCGATCTACGAAAAAACAAAAATTATCGGATAGTTTCCTCAGCCCAGGAACATTACTGAGCTTCAGACATTCCTTGGAATGGTCAATAAAGTAGGCAACTTCCTACCAAACTTGGCAGAAGTCAATGAGCCTCAGAGACATCAGTTGAGGCCGGGTCAACAGTGGTGCTGGAATGTGGACCACAAAATGCTTTTTAAAAGGTTGAACAATTTTTAGTTTCTACTGAGATTTTGGCACATTACAGCCCAGAAACTCTGACCATTGTAGCAGAAAATGGACAGAAACGCTCACCCCAAGGCAGGTTCCAAGGTGGGGGTGGGAAGCGTAAAATGGACAGGATTGCGTCCGAGGGGGGCATTGTAATCCAAACGTCCCCTCACAGTTGTGGCGCCCTTCCCGGGACATTGGAGCTCTGGGACCTGCTACCCCCGAGTCTACTCCCCGATACTGCGATTGGCCCATTCCTCGCCCCCCCCCCCCCCACCTCGGGGTCCCATAACCTTCTGACCCCACCCCCTCCCCCGCCCAGCAATTAGTTTGGTGGCTAGGTATTACTTGTTTCACAGAATAAATTATCTCCAATTGTCTTAAGTATGCAGTGAATGGACAGGGGCAAAAAGAACCGCTATAATCTTCTATTTTTCCATCAGGCCATTGCAGCCCTCGGGATTGGATTTATTTGATTTTAAAGACAAGGGGCTGGATTCTCCACTGGTGGGATTCTCCTTTGCGCCAGCAGCGCACCCACACCCGCGGGTTTCCTGGCGGCATGGGGTGACCACAATGGGGAATCCTATTGGCAGGTGGCGAAAACAGAGAATCCCGTTGCTGGCGAAGGCATGCCGCTGAGGAAACTGTGGCTGGCGGAATGGAGAATCCTGCCCAAGATATTTCTTATTGTCATGGGAATGTCCCTTTAAGAAATGTTTTGTCTTATCACATGGCTTCAGTGATGTCATTGTGTGGGTGGAGCTCGGCTGTGGCTCTGAGTTTTACTTTCATTTTGGTTTGGGCGTGTTTTGATGGCTCTGAGTTTTTTGCTTTTGTTTTCACATTTGGCTGCTGTATTCAGACAGACAAGTATCTTGGAGGTCTCTCTACCTTCAGTTTAAAAGCTGTTTCCAGACTGCTTGATAACTTGAAAATAACTAATTGTGTTCTGGAAGGAATTCAAACCTGCTGTTCTGAAAAGGGAACAAAGGTGTCAATACCAGGTCTTGAGTGCTGTGTGCTGGGCCACACCTTGAAAAAAAAGGGTTTTCTGTTTTATGGGATCTTATTGTTAAATTGGAATCGCTTAAGGGAGAATTTATTAAGGGTTATACATAGAGTACTGTAGCTGTGTGGGGTATTTATGTTAGCAGTTGATAAAAATGCTTGCTGTGTGTGTTTATAAAAATGTTAACTAAATTCGTAGAATAAACGTTGTTTTGATTAAAAGTGCTTAAGGCCTCTGTTAAATAACACCTGAAAGGCAGGCCCTTGTGCTCATCATAACCAAAATAAATAAAGAGTTGCAGGTCAGGTGAACTCCATGATATACTTTGGAATTTGCTAAACCCTGGCCCATAACATTATTGTCACTGATTGCTAGTGACGGTAGATTGCGGTGAACAGTTAGCATAGCATCACAGGAGAAGCAATAATTCAATGACTGAAAGAGAACTTATATAACACATGGTGTTCTGGATATTATGATGTCAGACAATGGCTCGCAATTTACTGATGTGTTATTCCAAGATTTTGCAAAAGAATATGGATTCATTCATCTAAACAGCTCACCTTATTGTCCTCAAGCAAACGTAGATGCTGAGAAGATGCACAAACCATCAAAGGCTTGATCAAGAAGAATGACAATCCTATTTTAGCTCTTCTGACTCACTGAATCTAATCATGACAAAATAGTTTCTCACCAACAGAGATTTTAACAGGACGGAAATTCAGAACTCAATTTCCAGTTCTGCAACAGAAACTAAAATCTAAAGCGGCACGGTAGCACAGTGGTTAGTACTGTTGTTTCGTAGCTCCAGGGTCCCAGGTTCGATTCCAGGCTTGGGTCACTATCTGTGTGGAGTTCTCCCTATGTCGGCGTGGGCTTTCTCCGGACGCTCCGGTTTCCTCCCACAAGTCCCCGAAAGACGTGCTGTTAGGTAATTTGGACATTCTGAATTCTCCCTCCGTGTACACAAACAGGTGCCGGAATGTGGCGACTAGGGGCTTTTCACAGTAACTTCATTGCAGTGTTAATGTCAGCCTACTTGTGACAATAAAAGATTATTACTATTATTATATTGCCTGCACTGACCACAAGAGGGTACAACAGCTTGAGGAAGAACAGAGAACAAACAGAATCTTGGCTGAAGGAGGGGCATAAATGGCAGCTCAACATTTCTGGATATTGAGATTTCAGACAGGGTAGCAAGGGGCATAAAAAGTTGGGGTGTAGTATTATTAGTTAAAGAATAAATTACAGCTGTGAGGAAGGATCATATACTGAATGAAGCTTTATGTGTTGAGCTCAGAAGTAAAAAAGGGGCAGCGACACTGTTAGGACAGTACTACAGACCCCCAAATAGTGGAAGGGAGTTGGAAGAGCATATATATGGACTTTTCTGAGCGCAAAAACAATAGAGCAGTAATTGTTGGGGACTTCAACTACCTTGATATCAACAGTGAGAGGGCACAGAGGGAACTGTATTCAAGAAAACCTTTCTAGCCAATATATAGCAAGCCCAACGAGAGGGCATGCAATTCTAGATTTAGCTCAGGAATTGAAACTAGGCAAGTGGATTTTGTGAGGGCCACGAAGAATCCAGCACAAGTTTTAAGGAAACAAAGAAATAACATTTATTTACAATAACATATATATACACAACAGCAGCAGCAGCAACTTCGCTTGCTGCTCACTCCTTCCTGCTGATTCCAAACTGGCCAGCTATATTCAAACAGGGAGTCTGCTAATTATTTCTCCGCCCCCCTCATTGGGGAAGCTCATACTCCCACAGGATTGTGGGATTGTCATTAGACCCCGCCAATGGTAAGCAGGCAGGTTATAACATCCCTCTCCCCGAAAGTCCAAGGAATCCACCAAAGACCCTGGCGAAGGAGGGCGTTGGACTCGTTTTGCCGCAGGCTGGACACCATTTGCACGCGGCGCTGGATCAGGCGGCGTGTAACGAGACGGAGACCGATGCTCCCGCGATGAACGGCGTAACGGTTGTACATCCACAGCCCGTGGGCCCGAGGATTCCCCCTCTGATGCGTCCTGTGTCTCCATCTCGGAGTCAGAGTCTGCTGCCTCTGTCATCTAGGTGTCTCTATCTCCATGCGGTTCTGCAAAGACCTGCGCAGGCTTTGAGTGAGGCACCAGAGGAAGATTGTGAAGAATACTCTCCACTGTGTCTGGTCTCTGTGGCTGCAGAAATGAGCTCCGGGGGCGGGGAATCTTTGGAAGGGATTGGGTTCTGGACCGAACGTGGTCTGCATGTTTGCGCTGGAGACGATCCTGGGCTCGCACCTGGTAAGATATAGGGCACGTTTGTTGAAAGATTATGCCAGGGATCCATTGGGCACCACCAGCAAAATTCCGAACGAACACTGGGTCACCGGGCGCAAACTGCCGAATCAGCCGATGGCGAGAAAAACTATGTCCCTGCCGTTCTTGTGTGCGGCGTACTTTTGCGCCAATGTCCGGGAAAACCATGCTAGGGCGAAGTCTCCGGCCCATTAGGAGTTCTGCGGGAGCTACCCCAGTCACCGCATGGGGGGTGGTCCTATACGAAAACAAAAAGCGAGCCAGTCTTGTGTCCATTGACCCAGAAGACTGCTTCTTTAGGCCTCGTTTGAATGTCTGCATTGGGCGCTCTGCCAACCCATTTGAAGCCGGGTGGTAAGGGGCAATGCGGATATGGCGGATGCCGTTCATCTTCATGAACCTCGCAAACTCCTCACTTGTGAATGGGGTGCCGTTATCCGTGAGCAGCACCTCGGGGAGGCCATGCCTACTGAAAGACAAACGCATCTTCTCATTTGTTGCACAGGACGTTGTGCCTAGTATCTTATTCACCTCTAGCCATTTAGGCTGGGCGTCGATTAATAGAAGGAACATGGATCCTTGAAAAGGGCCGGCGAAATCCGCATGCAAGCGTGCCCAAGGTCGCCCTGGCCATTCCCAGTGATGTAGGGGCACGGCTGGCGGAAGCTTCTGATGCTCCTGGCAAATGGAGCAGTTTTGGGCCACCTTCTCAATATTGGTTTTGAGGCTTGGCCACCAGACATAACTCCGGTCCAACATTTTAATTTTGGTCACACCTGGATGCCCATTGTGCAAGTCTCTTCGTATCAGCTCCTGTCTTTTTTCCAGGACAATCACACGCTTCCCCCACAAGAGGATGCCGTCTTCCACGCTGAATTCTGACCGCTTGGAGGAAAATGCCCGCAACTCGCCTGGCAGCTGTCTATTCTGCCCACCATACACGACTATGTGCCAAACCTTTGACAGGACTGGCTCCATCTGGGTCCACTCACGGATCTGTGATGCCGTGACAGGCAAGGTGTCCATAAAATTTAGGGTTGCAACCACCTCACCGGTCGTGGGGGTCGACATGGGGCCGGTCGATAAAGGCAATCGGCTCAGTGCGTCGGCATTCCTATCTGCGTTCCTGGTTTGTGCTCCAGAGAATACTCGTATGCAACGAGCAACAAAGCCCAGCGCTGGATCAGTGCAGAAGCAATGGGCGGTATTGGCTTATCCTCTCTAGCTTAGGATCAGTCACGATAGTGAAGTGGCGGCCAAACACGTACTGGTGGAAACGTTTCACCGCAAAGACCACTGCCAGGCCCTCCTTCTCAATCTGCGCGTACTTCTTTTCCGCTGCAGTCAATGTGCGGGAGGCGAAAGCTATCGGCCGCTCTGCCCCGTTCTCCATCTTATGGGACACGATGGCCCCAATACCATACGGGGATGCATCACATGTGACGAACAAAGGCTTTCCAGGATCTTATTGGGCTAGTAACCCAGACGATGACAATTGTTGTTTTACCCGCCAGAAAGCGTTTCTTGCTGCTGACCCCAAACCCGGGTGTGATTTTTCTTTAGCAGAAGGTGCAACGGGGCCAGCGTAGTTGCCAGATTAGGGAGGAACTTCCCGTAATAGTTTACGAGACCGAGAAAAGAACGAAGAAGCAAAGTGTCAGTCGGGGCGGGGGCCTGTTGAATCGCGCGCACCTTCTCTGCGACGGGGTGCAAACCTTCGCGGTCCACCTGATAACCCAGGTGGACTACTTCCTTCGCCTGAAAGACGCACTTTGTGCAACGTAAACGGACTCCTGCCTCCGAAAAGCATCTAAGTACAGCCTCCAGATTTTCCAAATGTTCCTGCTCCGAAGTCCCTGTGATCAAAACGTCATCTAAGTAGACAGCGAAACGCGTTGAAAAATAGCACAGGCAGAGGATACTCCAAAGGGCAAACGTGTATATTCAGACAGGCTTCCGTGTGTATTATCCGTTACATATGGTCGGGAGGCAGGGTCCAGCTTCAACTGTAGGTAGGCATGACTCATATCTAATTTTGTGAACGAGAGTCCGCCTGCAAGCTTCGCGTAGAGATCCTCTATGCGATGCATTGGATATCGGTCGAGTCAGGAAGCCATATTCACTGTAAGTTTGTAGTTGCCGCAGAAGCGAACTGTGGCATCTGGCTTCATTACAGGTACAATTGGTGCTGCCAAGTCAGCGAAACAGACGGGCCTGATAATACCCAAAGTCTCCAAATGAGTGAGCTCCCCTTCTACCTTCTCGAGCAAGGTCTAAGGCACCGGGCGCGCCCGGAAATAGCGCTGCGTGGCTCCTGGTTCGACTTGGATATGGCTACGGCCCCTTTTATTTTCCCTAAACCGGGCTGGAATACATCTGGGTATCGTCCTAGCACCTCAATCAACCTTCCAGAAACTGTTTGGAGGATGTGCTGCCACTGCAACCGCAAATGGCGCAACCAGTCCCGACCCAACAGGCTGGGCCCATGTCCGCGCACCACGAAAAGTGGGAAACGCCCCTCCTGGTGTCTGTAAACAACAGGGGTCATCATAGTTCCTGCAATGTCCAATGGTTCCCCCGTGTAGGTGGCCAACCTGGCCTGTGTGTCGGTTAATGTAAGGGTCTGTATACCCTGCTTGATGCAGTCGAATGTCCTCTAGGCGATCACGGAGACTGCTGCGCCAGTGTCCAACTCCATCTCAAGCGGGTGACCATTGACCCATACTGTCACCTTAATGAGGACCACATGGGGAGCTGCCACACAATGCAGCTGCAGCCAATCGTCCTCCGTCTCCACGTCCTCAGGAGTAGTCGCCGCAGGTTCATCCACATGGAAGGTACGGCCCCTGGGCTGTCCCAGTTTTGGTCGGAACGACGGCACCTCTGGCATCCCCAGGATCGGCGTCCGCGACAGGGTCAGCGACTACAAGCATGACATGGACATGGCTCCGCATCCATTGGTTCTGGAGAAGGCTCCCTTCGGGGAGGAATGTCCGACGGCCACTGGCGTCGATCAGGACGTGGCCTCGCCCAAGGTACCGCAGGAGTGCGGGGGGATGTTTTCGGATGGTACGGCCCCTGGGCTGGTCCCAGTTTCGGTCGGAACGACGGCGCCTCTGGCGTCCCCAGGACCGGCGTCTGCGACAGGGTTGGCGCCTACAAGTCTGACATGGACATGGCTCCTCATCCATTGGTTCTGGAGAAGGCTCCCTTCGGGGAGGAATGCCTGACGGCCACTGGCGTCGATCAGGACGTCGCCTCACCCAAGGTACCGCAGGAGTGCGGGGGGATGTTTTCGGATGGAATGGGTTGCGCCCCAAGGCATGCACCTCCATTCCCTGTAGCTCCTGCACTCCTCGTTCTGCGCTCTCTCGGGACAATACTATTTGAATGGCCTGTTGAAAAGTCAATGTTGGCTCAGCTAACAACTTTCTCTGGGTGGCCGCATTGTTAATACCGCAAACCAAATTGTTTGCTTAACATTTCTGACAAGGTCTCACCATAGTCACAGTACTCCGCAATCCTGCGTAGCCTGGATAGAAAGTCAGCAAGGAATTCTCCTGGGGTCCTCTCAGCGCTATTAAACCGGTAACGCTGGACTATCGTGGACGGGGTTGGGTTAAAATGTTGCCCCACTAAATTCACAAGTTCATCAAACGTTTTGGTGTCCGGCGCAGCTGGGTACATAAGGCACCTCATCACCCCAAATGTATGCCCCAGGCGGTGAGCAATATGACCACCTGGTGCTCGTTTTCGGTGATATTGTTTGCTCGGAAATAGTAACGCATCCGTTGTGCGTACTGGTTCCAGCTTCCCAGTGCAGCATCAAAAACATCCAAACATCCGGACAGAGGCATGGTATAATAGAAAACAACAATCCAACAAAAATCCAGGGAGGTGGCTTCAGCAGTGTAGACAGCTATTCACTTTCACCCTCGTCACCAGTTTTGTGAGGGCCACGAAGAATCCAGCACGAGTTTTAAGGATACAAAGAAATAACATTTATTTACAATAACATATATATAAAACAGCAGCAGCAGCAGCAACTTCGCTTGCTGCTCACTCCTTCCTGCTGGTTCCAAACTGGCCAGCTTTATTTATACAGGGAGTCTGCTAATGATTTCTCCACCCCCCTCATTGGGGAAGGTCATACTCCCACAGGATTGTGGGATTGTCATTAGTCCCCAGTCAATGGTAAGCAGGCAGGTTATAACAGTGGATGAAGTAGCAGTGGGGTCAATTTGTGGATAATGACTATAATATAATTAGATTTAGCATCATTATGAACAAGGACAATGTCAAAGATAGAACCGGAATAAAATTGAGGAAGACAAATTTTACAAAGTTGAGAGATGAGTGGACTGGATCCAGCTATTAGAAGAAAAAACTGTCAAATCAGTGGGAGGTATTCAAAGGCGAGATTCTATGGGCACAATATAGATATGTCCCCACAGAGAAAAAGATTGGTACTGCCAAATCCAGGACCTCCTGGTTATCCAGAGGCATACAGGCCGTAATAAAGCAGAAAAAGATAGCTTATGACAGTCGAAAAAGACGTAATACTGTCGAAAGCCTAGAGGAGTATGAAAAGTACATGGAAATTAGGAAAGCAAAGAGAGGATACAAAAAAAAATATTAGCAGGTAAAATCAAAGGAAATGCTAAGATGTTTTATCAATACATCAATGGCAAGAGAATATGTAATGAAAAGGTACAGCCTATCAGAGACGTACACTGTAACTTACGGGTTGATTCAAAAACATGGACAGGGTTCTCAATTAATACTTTTGTCTTTGTCTTCAGTAAGGAGAGGGATGATTCAGACATACTGGGCGTCATTCTCCGACCCCCCGCCGGGTCGGAGAATCGCCGGGGGCTGGCGAGAATCCCGCCCCCGCCGGTTGCCTAAGTCTCCGGCACCGGATATTCGGCGGGGGCGGGAATCGGGCCGCGCCGGTTGGCGGGCCCCCCCCGCTGGATTCTCCGGCCCGGATGGGCCGAAGTCCCGCCGATAAATTGCCTGTCCCCCCGGCGTGGATTAAATCACCTTTTGAACAGCGGGACAAGGCGGCGTGGGCGGGCTCCGGGGTCCTGGGGGGGGCGCGGAGCAATCTGGCCCCGGGGGGTGCCCCCACGGTGGCCTGGCCCGCGATCGGGGCCCACCGATCCGCGGGCGGGCCTGTGCCCGTGGGGGCACTCTTTCCCTTCCGCCTCCGCCACGGTCTCCACCATGGCGGAGGCGGAAGAGACTCCCTCCACTGCGCATGCGTGGGAAACTGTCAGCGGCCGCTGACGCTCCCGCGCATGCGCCGCCCGGAGATGTCATTTCCGCGCCAGCTGGCGAGGCAACAAAGGCCATTTCCGCCAGCTGGCGGGGCGGAAATTCCTCCGGCGCCGACCTAGCCCCTCAATGTTGGGGCTCGGCCCCCAAAGATGCGGAGCATTCCGCACCTTTGGGGCGGTGCGATGCCCGTCTGATTGGCGCCGTTTTGGGCGCCAGTCGGCGGACATCGCGCCGTTTCGGGAGAATTTCGCCCAGTCTGGAAGAATGAGCAGACTACATTCTTAATAACCCAATGGGGAGGCAGTGGAGTAGTGGTATTGTCGCTGAACTAGTAATCCAGAGACCCAGAGTCATGCTTTGGGGACCCCGGTTAGAACCCCACCATGGCAGATTGTGAAATTTGAATTCAATAAAAAAAATCAGGAATTAAAAGTTTAAAGATGACCATGAAACCATTGTTGATTGTCGTAAAAACCCATCTGGTTCACTAATGTCCTTTCGGGAAGGAAATCTGTCCACCTTACCTGGTCTGGTCGACATGTGGTTGACTCTTAAATACCCTCAGGAATGGGCACTAAATGTTGGCCTAGCCAGCGACGTCCACATCTCATGTGCAAATTTTTAAAAACTCTTAACAATCCAATGAAATCCAGTACTTCAAATAGAGCAACCACATCACAATAATTGCTGATCTTTTAGTTTACCCGAGTAATACCTGGTCACCAGACTAATTGCTGGGCTCTTGTATGACGTTTTGTCATCCCTAAGTGACCTTGGTGAAATCTCTGAAGAATATCAAGCTGAAGTGTTCTAGGGAGGAATGTGAAATATTAAATCAATAACCATAGTTAGAGTGAAAGTACGGGAGGGACTGACATCCTTGAAGTTGGATAAATAATCCGGGGCCAGATGTATTGGGATGGATTAGATCCCAAGCTGTTGACAAGGTGGATGTGGCGATGATGTTTCCTCTTGTGGGAGAATCTAAAACAAGCGGTCAATGTTTAAAAGTAAAGGGTCCCTGTCCCATTTAAAACAGGGTGAGGCAAAATCTAGTCTTTTAGAGGGTTGCAAGTCTTTGGAACTCTATTCCTGAAAAGGCAGTGGAAGCAGAGTCTTTGAATATTTTTTAAGGCAGAGGTGGATAGATTCTTGGTGGGGTGGTAGGTTGTCGGGGGTAGGCGGGATGCAGATTTGAGGTTACCAACAGATCAGCCTTGAACTTGTTAAATTGCAAAGCAGGCTCGAGGGCCTGAATGGCCTCCTCCTGCTCAATGTTCGTAACTACAGAGACTTATCACTGCGGAAGCCTGGGGAGAGAGTAGGGGTGTAGGACCAATAGAAAGCAACCGAGATCTCAGAGGATTGAGATGGAACTGGGACTTTCAAGGAGAAATTACAGTGCCTTAATATCTTTGGAAAGGAAGCCAATAGAAACTTGGGCTTACTACTCTGGTCCTGATGCTGATTAGGAGCAAGAGACAAGTCAAACCTGTACAGCCACACAGGAGTAGGACACTCAGACTTACAGAAGAGAGAGTGCAGGATGTCCTCAACCTCAGAAAGAGGTCAGAACAAGATGAGGGAGATTGGTCGAGGCACCCCAGAGATTAACCCTGGAAAGTCTGAGGCCGGAATGTTCCAGCTGTCCTGCGGGTTTTCCACAGTAGAGGCATCTCACCATTGAGTGCCGGTGGGATATTTTGGTCCTGCCCAGGTCAGTGGCCATTTTCATGGCTCGCAGGCCAAGCCACTGGGGAACACACAATGTGGGGCCACCTTCAGCAGGAGCGGAAGCTCCCATCGTCTGGAAGAGCTTGAAAATCCCAGCCTGTGATTGAAGGGAGATGGAGCATGTATATAATGAGGACAAAGGACAAAAACTTGGGGAGAGATGTAGAATAAAGGGTGATCATCAGACGCATGTGATATTGATGTAACTATGATGTAACGGCACATGGTTAAATAACCCAAGGGGCAGCACGGTAGCATTGTGGATAGCACAATTGCTTCACAGTTCCAGGGTCACAGGTTTGATTCTGGCTTGGGTCACTGTCTGTGCGGAGTCTGCACATCCTCCCCGTGTGTGCGTGGGTTTCCACCGGGTGCTCCGGTTTCCTCCCACAGTCCAAAGATGTGCAGGTTAGGTGGATTGGCCATGATAAAATTGTCCTTAGTGTCCAAAATTGCCCTTAGTGTTGCGTGGGGTTACTGGGTTATGGGGATAGGTTGGAAATGTTGACCTTGGGTAGGGTGCTCTTTCCGGGAGTCGGTGCAGACTCGATGGGCCGAATGGCCTCCTTTGCACTGTAAATTCTATGATCTATGATAAACAGAGAACTGGAGGGAAGAGATGTTCCAAAATTTGGCACTCAGCCAACTCTCCATTCACTGCAGCGGAAACGGAGAATCCCGCCGGTGTGAAGGAACGGAGAATCCCACTGGAGTGAAGGAACAGAGTCTTCCCCGAGCACAGGTTGGCACTATGCAAACCTAGTAGTGTCAACCTGGTAGTGAAAACCTGTGTCAGGGGCAGTGGTAGAACACTGCCCTGGCATGACCCCGCCCCTCCCCCCCCTTCCCCAGTGGTTATACTTACCTCTGTGCCCCCAGAAGGAACTGTACATCTGCCAAATCTGTTGCAAACCTTGGCCTAAAGTATGGGGAGATGGGGCATGTTGTGGGGTGCCTATTAATAATGTTTTTTTTATTTAAATCTAGTAAAATGAGGGGTGTGAACCTCGTGACATTGCTGGCGTAGGGCAGGAAAAATTGGAAATCATGATCTCTCCAACAAGGATCGTATTTCCTGATTCATGTGGGATTTTCCACCCGCGCTGCAAATCGTGCGGACAGCGTGGGCTCAAAAATGACCCCCAGGCCTTCCTTATTTGATGGATTTGGGGAGATCAAGGGGTACTTTCATGCTCCTTGTGTTGAGACATCTATTCTACCAGTTTTGCAACTGAGAAAATTGCCATTTGTAATGCATGCCAATGTGTTACAGGAGCTGAAACAACTAGAAGCAGATGCTATCATTGAGTGAATTGCCTGATCACCTACATGTTAAATATAATCATTACATGAAGCAAAAATGATGAACTTAGACTGTGCACCTTCCTTAAGCTGGTCGTCAAAGCTATTATTCCAGACAAGTATCGATTTCCAATAATCCAAGAACAGTCAACATCATTTCATGGCTGCGCAGTCTTCACGAAACCTAACATGCGATGGAGCTATTCTCAGACACCAGCAGAGCCAAATCGATATCTTACAGTTTTTGTTACTCATTAAGGTGTGTTTCAGTGCCGCATAATTCCCTGTAAATTAAATGCAGCATGAAGCACATTCCAGAAGATTATTTCTTCAGTCTTGTCAGACATTGAGGTGACGCAACATGGAAGGAGAACACGGGCAACAGATATCAATGGTTCTCACTCGACATACAGTACAATTTGCCATTCACAAGCCCCTGAATCCATCGAACATGAAAGAGTTGGCATCTTTCCTCGGCATTACCAACTTATCTCATAAATCTATGTTCTTTTTCGTCCACCTCTTCCTGCACTAACCCTGGCTAAATCAGGACACTGTTCAGTCCTTTTTTGAATATCTGATGCATTTCCGGCAAATTACTCCACAGCTCAGCAAGATGACATGATTTCTGACAGGATTACTTCTCAGCCTTCCTAGATGAGTGGAGCTCCAACACTCCAGAAGATCAACACCATCCAGGACAAAGCGGTCCGTTTGATTGACACGCCATCTGTAATGTTTTCTGTATGCATGGATGGTGAGGTCTTTAAAATTGAAGTGATCAGAGAACATACGACTTTATAAAAGAACAAAGCTGTTTATTAATTAACTAAAACACTAAAGGGTTTCTATGATGTCTACTGAGGTTACAGTTGGATATGACAGCTAAATAAAAACAACTATGATTAACTATTATTACAGTAAGACGTTTTACAACACCAGGTTAAAGTCCAACAGGTTTGTTTCGATGTCACTAGCTTTCGGAGCGCTGCTCCTTCCTCAGGTGAATGAAGAGGTATGCTCCAGAAACATATATGTAGACAAATTCAAAGACGCCAGACAATGCTTGGAATGTGAGCATTAGCAGGTGATTAAATCTTTACAGATCCAGAGATGGGGTAACCCCAGGTTAAAGAGGTGTGAATTGTGTCAAGTATTGTATCAGTACTCAACACCGACAACTGTCAATCTCCAGACGCAATTCTGCAACTCATCCACTTCATTCTGGATCACAACGTCTTCACCTTCGACAACAAGTTCTTCATCCAGACACACGGAACAGCCATGGGGACCAAATTCGCACCCCAATACGCCAACATCTTCATGCACAAGTTTGAACAAGACCTACTCAACGCACAGGACCTTCAACCAACGTTATACACCAGATAGATCAATGACATTTTTTTCCTTTGGACCCACGGCAAAGAATCACTGAAACGACTACACGATGACATCAATAAGTTCCATCCAACCATCAGACTCACCATGGACTACTCTCCAAAATCAGTTGCATTCTTGGACACACTCGGCTCCATCGAGGATGGTCACCTCAGCACTTCGCTTTACCGCAAACCCACGGATAACCTCACGATGCTCCACTTCTCCAGCTTCCACCCGAAACACATTAAAGAAGCCATCCCCTATTGACAAGCTCTCCGTATACACAGGATCTGCTCAGACAAGGAGGAGCGTAACAGACATCTACAGACGTTGAAAGATGCCCTCGTACAAACGGGATATGGCGCTTGACTCATCGATCGACAGTTCCAACGCGCCACAGCAAAAAACCGCACCGACCTCCTCAGAAGACAAACATGGGACACAACTGACAGAATACCCTTTGTCGTCCAGTACTTTACCGGAGCGGAGAAACTACGACATCTTCTTCACAGCCTTCAACACGTCATCGATGAAGATGAACATCTTGCCAAGGTCATCCCCACACCCCCACTACTTGCCTTCAAACAACCGCGCAACCTCAAACAAACCATTGTTTGCAGCAAACTACTCAGCCTTCAGAACAGTGACCACAACACCACACAACCCTGCCATGGCAATCTCTGCAAGACGTGCCAGATCATCGACATGGATACCACCATTACACGTGAGAATATCACCCACCAGGTACGCGGTACATACGCGTGCGACTCGGCCAATGTTGTCTACCTCATACGCTGCAGGAAAGGATGTCCCGAAGCGTGGTACATTGGCGAGACCAAGCAGACGCTGCGACAACGAATGAACGGACATCGCGCGACAATCACCAGGCAGAAATGTTCCCTTCCAGTCGGGGAACACTTCAGCAGTCAAGGGCATTCAGCCTCTGATCTCCGGGAAAGTGTTCTCCAAGGCGGCCTTCAGGACGCGCGACAACGCAGAATCGACAAGCAGAAGCTTATAGCCAAGTTCCGCACACATGAGTGCGGCCTCAACCGGGACCTGGGATTCATGTCGCATTACATTCATCCCCCACCATCTGGCCTGCAAAATCCGACCAACTGTCCTGGCTTGACACAATTCACACCTCTTTAACCTGGGGTTACCCCATCTCTGGATCTGTAAAGATTTAATCACCTGCTAATGCTCACATTCCAAGCATTGTCTGGCGTCTTTGAATTTGTCTATGTATATGTTTCTGGAGCATACCTCTTCATTCACCTGAGGAAGGAGCAGCGCTCCGAAAGCTAGTGACATCGAAACAAACCTGTTGGACTTTAACCTGGTGTTGTAAAACGTCTTACTGTGCTCACCCCAGTCCACCGCCGGCATCTCCACATCATAACTATTATTAATTACTGTTGACTCAGGAGCTGCTCAATCTGTGTCTGGACTCTGTACCTGCTATGCAGCTTACGTCTCTGTGCCGCCCAGGTTGTGTCTGACAGGTGGCGTGTCTTCCAGTGACGTCCTCCTGTCGCCATGCCACCTGTGGTCAGATGCTGGAATACAGCCTGTCTACCATGTGGCGTGTCTTCCAGTGACATCCTCCTGTCGACACGCCATCTGTGGTCAGATATTAAAATTGTAATCCACGCATGCAGGCACTAATGTTTATATATAGTTTGTGTATATATTTGTAATATATGTTTTATATTATGTTATATACACAAATGATATTCTGCATATCATTACACCATCCACCACAATAAAGATCTACTTCCTCCTCCACCGATGCACAATGATATCAGTGTGTACCATCTGGAAAACACGCTGCAGGAACTCACCAAAGCTCATTTGACAGCACCTTCCAAATCCATGACCTCTGCCACCTAGACGACAAGGGCAGCAGATATCTGGGAATGCCACCACCTGCAAATTCCGCTCCAAGTCACTCATCATCCCGAGTTGGAAATATATTGCTTTTCCTTCACTGTCGCCGGGTCAAAATCCTGAACTCCCTCCCTAACAGCACTGAGGGTGTACCTACACACATGGACTGCAGTGGTTCAAGATGGCAGCTCACCAACACCTTCTCAAGGGCAATTAGAGATGGGCAATAAATGCTGGCCTAGCCGACGACACACCCATCCCAAAACAAATATTTTACAAAGACCTGTTGCCAGTGGAGAAAGTCCCGAACAAATTAAAACAATAATGTATTTGGGATGTCTTCAACCTGCGCTTGAATCCAGTAAAGTTTGTGCTTACAGTGAAGTGTTGAAAAATTACTTCATGCATATGACAGACCTTGGGCTGGATTCTCCATTAGTCAACTCCGAAATCGTGAAACACTATCGGGCGGAGAATAGCTTTTGACGCCGAAATCGAGCCTGACGCCGGTTTCATGGCAAATCGGGATTCTCCGGCCCCTCAAGAACTACGAAATCGCGATGCTCGCCGCGCGGCCTGAAAATACAGTAGGCATATTATTAGCGGTCCTGATGACTGTTTCTCCGGGGCCCCAGCGATTCAGCGCCTCAGGTGGCCCGATTTCCTGAAGGCGTGTTTCTAATGTGCTATAAAAATTTGTGAACCTGGCGTGCTGGCTGTGGCGGCAGAGAGAGGAGGTAGGAAGTGGCATGGGTTGACTGTGGGCTTCTGGCTCGGACACTGGCTGTGCTGGCTGTGGGATAGGGGGGCCCTGCCAGGGCCGGGGGACGGGAGCGAGAGCCGGTCGACAGGCCGAACAGCCGGGCGCCCCCCCACAGGACACGGGCGGTGCCCAGGCACCAACTGCCATTATGGCGGCCATCTTGCTGACTACCCACTCCGGCCCCTGGATGTACACAGTGACAGCCCTATGGATGGGCAAGCGCTCCCCACCCCGACCTCCCAACCCAACCGGCAGCCACCCACAGAGGGACCACCCAGGGCCACACCGACGGCAGCCCTCAGTGAGGACAGTGCCATCCCCTTGCAGCAGGGACGGGCACCAGAACCGGGGGCACCGACAGGGCCGGGGTGCGGGGGTGGAGGACATGCATGTTTGGGGCTCGCGGTGCCAACCAGGTCCACCGTGTAGCCCATGGAACCTGGTTGGGCACGGGTGTATGCGCCATGATAACCTTTCACCCCCTACAGAAAATTATGCCGTTTGGTCATCAGCCTGCGATACTGGTCACCATGGCGATGGCCGCTGCCCTGCATGAAGCCCTGTAACATGACCGGGGACCGCTCAGAGAGGAGACGGAGGCTGCAGCAGAGGAGCGGGCTGCAGAGGGGCAGGCAGAGGGGCAGGTGGCAGCCGCTCAGGCTTGAGGGTCGGCTGCCCAACAGGCCGAGGAAGAGATACCGAGGAGGTGCCGGACGAGGCCACGCGTGTACCACAACTGCATGTCCTTTGAGGACATTCCGGAATGGGCATGCAGACGGAGACTGCGGTTGGACAGCGAGACACATCTGGCACTGCAGAGGTTTGGGGGGGGACACCCACTGCCATCAAGGTGACTGTCGTGCAGAACATTTACGCGACGGGGTCATTCCAGTCGCCGAGTGGGGACCTGCCTGGCATCTCCCAGGAAACGGCGCACACATGCACCGGCGCCATTGGAAGCCCTGTATGCCAGGCAGAGCGCAACATCGAATACCCTGTGGACCGTGCCTACCAGGATGCCCGGGCAGCGGGGTTCGCTGCCATCACCAGAATGCCCCGGGTCCAGGGGGTGATCGACGGGATGCATGTCGCCCTATGGCCAACGGCGGATAACAGGCCGCTGTTCACGAACAGGAAGGGGTACAATTCCATGAACATTGGGGTACAATTCCATGAACATACAGGTGGTGTGCGATCATCAGATGCGCATTATACACGTCTGCGCCCGACACCCGGGCAGTGTGCGTGACTCGTTTATCTTGGTGCGCTCGGTGATCCCCGACATGTTCGAGGGGCACCCCCCACGCTGCAGGGCTGGCTGCTGGGTGACAGGGGTTACCCATTGCGGTCGTGGCTGATGATGCCTATCCGGAGGCTGCAGACCGACGCGGAGACCCGCTACAATGATCCCCGTACAGCGACCAGGGATGTGGTCGAGAGGTGCTTCGGTGTCCTGAAGATGCGCTTCAGGTGCCTGGAGTCGGCCCTCCAGCACAAGGCCAGGAGGGTCGCCCGCATCGTGGTGATCTGCTGCATCCTCCACAACATCGCGCAGCGGGGGGCGACGTGCTGGAGGAGGATGAGGAGGAAGGGCAGGCCTCGCCAGATGGTGAGGGGGAGGGGGAGGGGGACAATGAGCGGGATATGGGGCCTGACCAGGCACGGGAGGCCACACAATGGTATCGCCAGGGCCAGTGTGTGCACGGGACACACTCGTCGCGATACGGTTCACAGACTAATGTGGAGGCATATACAGTCTGTGCCCAAACCCCTATAACTTAGCTGTGCCAACTTAACTGGTGTCTAACTTTCTGGCCTTCCGGGCCCAGCACTGTGCCTAGATGGTTCCCCAGACGGTATAGCAGGAGTGTAGACGGCCTGCTGTTACTCCTGCCCTGCGACGATGGTCCCCGCTAGCGCACGTCTCCTGGGGTGGCCGGCCTGGATGGGTGTGCTGCCGTCCTGTTCTGCCCGCTGCCCACCAGATGCACCAGCGACAGGGGCGGGGGAGTCCGAGGTGCATGCGATGTTCCGCACCTCCCTGCGGGAGGTACTAGCACGGGCCCCAGCAACTCCTCCTCCCTTGGGGTGCCCGATGGCCCCGGGCTTCTCCATGGGAAGGTGGTGCGAATAGAGCCATGCCCTGAGGCCACCCTGTCACCTGGCGCTGCCAGTCCTGAAGGCCCGCTCTGGTCTCGAACAGGGTCTGCACATTCGCGGCCACGGAGCACAGGGAGTGGCCCATATGCGTGTGGGACTGCACCACATCACGATGCAACTGTGCCACCACCCTGAGCGTCTGTGCCACATCAGCCAGTGAGTGGGCCACGTCCCTCTGGGACTGGGTCACCTCCCTCTGTGTCTGCGCCACGCCGGCCTGCACCTGGACAATGCCACCGACGCTGTCAACAATGGCCTGCTGTGACTGAGCCACACTGAGGAGCATCGCTGCAATGTTCAGCTGGCCCCGGCACATGGTTGCCTGTGAGAGGGCAGCCCTGTCCAGGGCCTTGGCCCCCACCTGCACAGAATTCCCCAGGCCTTGCACATTCTGACCCATATCCGACACCATCGCTCCCATTGTCTCCACCGCGGACGCCACCCGTGTGATTTCGGTCTGAGTGGCACGCATGACCGGCACCACACCCAGTTCCTACACGCGGATGGACTCCTCCACCTGTGCCCGGATGTGCTGGAGGCCAGCCGTCACCCCCTCCTCTAGTCCCTGGGTCCCTGCCTGCATCCGCACTATTGGTGGAACTGGATGTTCCAGGAGCCCGGGACCCGTCTGGGTGGCAGCTGGTTTTATGGGTCCGGCCTGCCCTCCGACCGTCCGGACACCCCGGCTACTCCTACCTTCACCAGCTGTACCGGACCGACTGTGTGGTGCGCACTAGATTGTGTCCCAGGAGACTCTTCACTAGTTTGCCCAACTGGGGTGATAGTCTCTTGAGATGGTGGAGGGTGTTGGAGACAGCTGTGATGGAAAGTCCTCCTCTGACCCGAACTTCGGGGTCTCCCGAGTCTTAGGCAGAGGGCTGATGTTCCGGCTGCTCTCCCCATTGGTGCTCTGCCGTCTGGGATGCACCAGCTCTGGCACTGGCTGGGGGGCGGGGGGACCCGGATGGTCCGGGCTCATCTCCGGCAGGTCATGTCAGACACAAGATGGCATATATGGTTAGACAGCCGGACGGTGGTGCGGCATGAGAGTGAGGATCCGCAATAGGCAGGAGATTCTCACTTCCTCACCGGCCAGCGACCTCCACCTCAGCTACCTCCCTCTTCTCCGTGCCACCGACCACATCCTGATCCTTCTCCTTGGGCATAGTATGGGGCCGCAGGTCAATGTTCCCCCTCCGGTCTTCTCCTGCTCCCGGCGGTTGTGTGCGGCCTTGTCATGGGGGGGCAGACACAAACAACAGCACTGTTAGACAGTCAGTGCATGCAGCCCAGGGGTTGGGTAGCTCATGGCATCAGTGGCCATAGCACCTGGCCATTGTGGCTCGCATGGGTGTTGACGTGTGGGACTGCATGGGGGTCCCACCGTCCCCGGGGGGGGGGGGGGGGGGCGGGGGGCTGAGTCACATATGTGTGGGCAGTAAGGGGGTTGGTACCTTGGGCACAGTGCTGCCTACTCACCCTAGCAACCCTGAGGAGGTTGTGCAGTTTCTTTCTACACTGGATGGCAGTCCGGGCGACTTCGCGAATGGCGCTGACGGTGACTGCCACCTGCACCCAGGCACGACGAACAGCGGCGCCTGACGATCTTCTTCCTGGGCTGGGGTACAGGACCATCCTTTTCTCCTCCACGGATCTCCAGCTCTGCGTCCCAGAACTGCCGTGCTGCTCTCTTTCCAGTCATGTTGGCTGCGACGGTGTGTGTTGTGGGGGGGGTGTGAATCCCTTAAGTGCATCTGCAGCTGCGCGGCAATCACGGAACCGACGAATCCAACACCGTTTTGTGTGCAAACTGTGGCACTTCATGTGATGCCCGTGCTAGCCCATCTAGAGTTGGTGAATCGTTGCACCGGTCGCCCCGTTGTTACCGTCGTAAATGTCCACACTTCTCACAATGAGGTTTGCACCAGTCTCAGAAAGGGTGAATCCAGCCCCTTAGCTGTGTTTGTTGACAATTATTCTTCCTCATTCTCACACCCTGTCACAAGCGATGTAGGGGTGAAACAGGTCATGCAAAATGGACAATAATGAATTTGCAATGTGCTTTATGCCCCATTTTTTTCCCATTGACTTCAATGGAAAAGAGAATTGGGAAATTGTTCAAGAGGCTGCAGATATACTACCAGCCATTTTGCACTACTGATCATGACCAATTTAATTTGCTAACTCTCTCAATGAATCGCAATAACTTACCTCATTATGTTGTTATGGTGTGCAGTTATGATGGGCGGGATTCTCCGAACCCCCGCCGGGTCGGAGAATCGCCGGGGGGCTGGCGTGAATCCCGCCCTCGCCGGTTGCCGATATTCGGCGGGGGCGGGAATCGCGCCACGCCAGTCAGCGCCCCCCCCTGCCCCCCGGGCGATTCTCCAGCCCGGGATGGGATGAAGTCTCGCTGCTGGAATGCTTGTCCTGCCAGCCGCGAATCAAGCCACCTCTCTTACCGGTGGGACTAAGCGGCGCGGGCGGGCTCCGGGGTCCTGGTGGGGGGGGGGGGGGGGGCGCGGTGTGATCTGGCCCTGGGGGTGCCCCCACAGTGGCCTGGCCCGCGATCGGGGCCCACCGATCCGCGGGCGGGCCTGTGCCGTGGGGGCACACTTTTCCCTCCGCCTCGGCCACAGCCTTCACCATGGCTGACGTGTAAGAGGCACCCCCCGCGCATGTGCGGGGATGACATCAGCAGCTGCTGACGCTCCCGCGCATGCGTGGATTTCCGCCAGCCGGCGAAGTCCTTTTGGCCCGGGTTGGCGTAGCGCCAAATGCCTTTCCCGCCGGCCGGCGGCGCGCCAACCACTCCGGCGCTGGCCTAGCCCTTCAAGGTGAGGGCTTGGCCCTTAAAGGTGCGGAGAAACGCACCTTTGGGGCGGCCCGATGCCGGAGTGGTTCCCGCCACTCCATACCGCCGGGACCCCCCCGCCCCGCCGGGTAGGCGAGAATCCAGGCCGATATTACATTTCTTTCAAAAAACTTCTGAACGTCACATTTGAAAAAATCCTTGGATTGAGTTGAAAGATTTTTCTCCAAATGGCTCCCGGTCCAGACCCCAACAGTAGCTAGGATACCAGTCAGAAACCCTCAATATTTTATTTTAATTTTGTAAGACTGTGAGGAAAAGTTTCCTCGCTCCAGGAGTGATTTGATAATGAATTAGGGATGTGATATATTAAAACAAACTTTATTACTAACACCGAATTAAAACATTTTTAACATCACACAAGAAAATAGCTTACAATTACCCCTTAAATCATGCTAATGTTTAGGTTAAACTCCAACATGTTTATTTGAAATTACCTGAAGTCACTTGGAATAAACTTATTACACTTTAACCTGGCATTGTGAGACATCTTACTGTGCACACCCCAGCCCAACATTGGCATCTCCACATCAACGTTTAACTGCTTCTACTCAAACAACAATCCACTTTTAAATGCAGTTAGCAGACTCACAAATACTTGCTGTAAAGAAATGTCTTCGACACTCCACTTTGAGAAAGAGCGTTCTTTGAAACTGCTTGAAAGAAAGAGACCTGGGGCGAGATTCTCCGACCCCATGACGGGTCGGAGAATCGCCGGGGGCTGGCGTGAATCCCGCCCACGCCGGTTGCCGAAGTCTCCGGCACCGGAGATTCGGCGGGGGCGGGAATCACGCCGCGCCGGTTGGCGGGCCCCCCCGCGCGATTCTCCGGCCCGGATGGGCTGAAGTCCCGCCGCTAAAATGCCTGTCCCGCCAACATAAATTAAACCACCTACCTTACCGGCGGGATAAGGTGACGCGGGCGGGCTCCGGGGTCCTGGGGGGGCGCGGGGCGATCTGGCCCCGGGGGGTTGCCCCCACGGTGGCCTGGCCCGCGATTGGGGCCCACCGATCCGCGGGCGGGCCTGTGCCGTGGGGGCACTCTTTCCCTTCCGCCTCTGCCATGGTCTCCACCATGGCGGAGGCGAAAGAGACTCCCTCCACTGCGCATGCGCGGGAATGCCGTCATCGGCCGCTAACGCTCTCGCGCATGCGCCGCCCGGAGATGTCATTTCTGCGCCAGCTGGCGGGGCACCAAAGGCCTTTTCCGCCAGCTGGTGGGGCGGAAATTCGTCCGGCGCCGACCTAGCCCCTTAAGGCTGGGGCTCGGCCCCCAAAGATGCGGAGCATTGCGCACATTTGGGGCGGCGCGATGCCCGTCTGATTTGCGCCGTTTTGGGCGCCAGTCGGCGGACATCGCGCCGTTTCCGGAGAATTTCACCCCTGATGTCCCAGCAGAATAATGCAGAATCTCTGGCTGTATCTTTCAGACACTTTCTCAGCTCACCTTCCAACCAAAAACGATCTCTGAAAACCTTAACATCTGACTGCTTCAGCCCCTGGCTCCCCTATTAACTACCGGAGATGTGCGAGGCAGTTTTTTTACGCAGAGGGTGATGAGTGCCTGGAGCGCGTTGCCAGGTGAGGTTCTGGAAGCAGATACATTAACGGTATTCAAAAGGCATCTTGACAAACACATGGATAGGATGGGTATCGAGAGATACGGCACAAGGCAGTGCTGTGGGTTTTGGTAAAGGTTGGTATCATGACCGGTACAGGCTTGGAGAGCCGGAGGGCCTGGTCCTGTGCTGTATTGTTCTTTGTTCTCTGTACATCATCTCACTAAGCTGCACATAATGGGAGCGATTCACCGGCTGTGTCCCACCACAATCGGGATGAGACGTGGCCGGTAGATCCTGGGAGAGTCCTCTCTTGGGATTCCCGACATCGCTAAGCCTTGCAAGATCTAATGAGATCTCCCGAGATGTTGCAATGGACGGGACCCAGACTTGGAGAGTTAAGTGAGTTTGGAAACTCACTGAACTATCACTGCGCCAGATCTAACCGGCTCCCAGCATCAACCAGCCTCGCCGAGGAGACCCCAGCCGGGCGTCGATTAGCACTTGTCCCCACAAACGGGGACTAGGCATAATGGCACTTGGGAAGGTCTCGCAGGTGATTTGAAGGTCCTGGGTGATTGTTATCTGGATAGGGTGGTACCCTGGCACTGCTGATGCCACCCAGCCAACTTGGCAGTGCCAGCCTGGCACCCTGGGAATGCCACCTAGGTACCCTAGCAGTGCCACCTATTTTTAACACTTATTGCACAAAATATATCTGAAATTTCTACATACACCACACCTCCCCAATTAAATAAATGAACCAGCAATATAAACAGATGGCTTCATTCAACTTTAAACATTACTTGCTGCTAAACACAACTAATACTCTCGAAGATATATATCATATTACATTTAATCATGCAAATTTAAACATGAATATAGTCCATTTCAGTCTTTCTTTTCCACCTTTGAACGTTCCAGCTTGGGTCACTGTGTGCAGAGTCAGCATGTTATCTTCTTGTCTGCGTGGATTTCCTCCGGGTGCTCCAGTTTCCTCCCAGAGTCCAAAGATGTGCAGGTTAGGTGGAGTGGCCATGATAAATTGTCCTTAGTTTCCAAAACAAAACCGGTTAGGTGGGGTTACTCGGTTACAGGGATAGGGTGGAGGTGTGGGCTTAAGTAGGGTGCACTTTCCAAGGGCCGGTGCAGACTCGATGGGTCGAATGGCCTCCTTTCTGCACTGTAGATTCTATGATTCTATGATTTTACGATTGAATGAATATTTTGATTCTGAGTAAAATAACCAACAGGCTGTTCTATTCTTTTGTCATCTTCCTGTAAAGTACTGCGTCCACGCCCACATCACTCGCATCAATTGCCACCCTAAATAGCTTGGCATAATTATGTGTCGCCAACACTACTACGGTGGTTAACACAGTTTTCATATTGTCAAATGCCTCCTGACATTCTGACGCCGATTGACATTTCCTGTGTTTTTTCAGAGGTTCAGTCAGTGGAGCAACTGCACTGCTAAAATTTGACTCAAATCTCCAACTTCGACCACTTCTGCTCAGAAATCTCAGAATTTCTCTCCTCATTGATGATATTAGAAACTCCCCAGTAGCTTTCCTTTTCACACTCCATGGGTCCATCTGTCCAATTGTATTGCCTAAAGATCTGGCTCGAGCTTTTGCAAATTCACTTTTTGCCAAGTTCACTGCAAAATCAGCCTCCTGTAGTCCATCAAACAACTCCTCTAAATGTTCCAAATGTTCTTTCCACGGTTGACTGAACACCCCAAATCGTCAGTGTACACTGCACAGTTGTTTAGTCCAGAAATACTTTGTTGGTTAATCTTTGGATTGTTGCTGGCGCATTCTTCATTACAAATGTTATAACTTTAAACTAATGAGGATCATTTGGCATCACAAAAGCCAAAAAGTTGTTTGACCTCTCTGACAAAGGTACTTGCCAGTAAGAAAGTCTAATTTGGTAATAAAATTTGCTTGTCCCACCTTTTCAACAGTCTTCCAAACAAGGAAAAGGATATGAATCTGGCTTTGTAACTGCGTTGACCTGTGCCCACACATAATCGTGTTCCATCTCGGTTAGATACCATTACAATCGGTGAGCTTCAATCACTGAAACTCACTTTGATGATATCATTATTAAGCATGCTTTCGTTTTCCTTTTGGACCTGTGCTAACTTTAGTGGATGGAGCCTGTATGGAGTAGCATTTCCTACATCTTCATCATGTATAATTACTTTTGTACTTCCTAATTGTTTCCCACATATCTATGTCACTGTCATAACTCTTTTAGGTCACTTTAATTTTCCTCCGGAAGGTAACATAGTAACTTATCCCAATTTCTTACCTCATTGTCCAATGAAATTTGCGCAATGCCAAATTCAGAATCATCTGGATTTTTCTCTTTTCCGTCTGTGCGGAGTCTGCACATCCTCCCCGTGTGTGCGTGGGTTTCCTCCGGGTGCTCCGGTTTCCTCCCACAGTCCAAAGATGTGCAGGTTAGATGGATTGGCCATGATAAATTGCCCTCAGTGTCCAAAATTGCCCTTAGTGTTGAGTGGGGTCACTGGGTTATGGGGATAGGGTGGAGGTGTTAACCTTGGGTAGGGTGCTCTTTCCAAGAGCCGGTGCAGACTCGATGGGCCGAATGGCCTCCTTCTGCACTGTAAATTCTATGATCTATGATCTATGAACTCCTCCTTTTTTCATTCCCTATCTAAATACCTTTTGAGCATATTAACGTGGCACACTCTGTGAGTTTTCCTTCTATCTAGCGTTCTTATCAAATAATTCACCTCACTCAATTTCCTTTCAATTTGATAAGGCCCACTAAATCTTGCTTGTAATGATTCCACTACCATTGGCAATAATACTAAAAATACTAACACTGTCTCCCCACTAACAAAATTATGAATTTTTGATTTCTTATCGTTTTCCATCACGTTGTGACAATTTTGAATACTTTCGAGCCTACACACCAGCCCTAGTTAATCTCTCCCTAAAGTTTGACACATAGTCCAACATTGTAGCCTCCTAAAGCAGACTCACCAATTTCTCTTTGATCAATTTAAGTGGTCCTCTCACCTCATGACCAAACTTCAATTTGAATGGACTGAATTTAGTTGAGTCATTCGGTCCATCCCTAATTTCAAATAGTACAAATGGAATTCCTTTATCCCAACCTTCTGGTTAATCCTGACTAGAGACCCTCAACATGGTCTTTAAAGTTTGACGCCACCTTCCTCACACTCCTTGTGATTCTGGGTGGTACACAGTTCAGTTAAATGGCTTAATTCCTAAGCTATCCGTAACTCCCTTGAATAACTGTGACACAATATTAGATACCTCTTCTGATTGAACTTCTTTTCGTAGCCTGTATCTGGTGAAAACAAATTGGATAACTCCTCTACAACCATCTTAGCAGTAATACTTTTTTAATGGAATGGCCGCCGGAAATCTGGTAGGCATATCCATTATGGCCAATAAAAACTGATTCCCATTTTTTGTTTTGGTCGATTAGGTTCCAAGTAAAAAGTGCCAGGGCACTGCCTATAATGTTTATCAGCATCTCGCTATGATTGACATCTCTTGACTGCATCAAAAGCAGTTGAGTGCCAAACAAAATACTTCCTCCGGAAAGAGACAGTAGGGTACCCCGGAGCCCCAGAAAACACACTACTAGAGGACCTGATAGGCACAAGCAACGAGAAGGGGATGGGGGGGCGATGTGGGAAAATATACGGGCAGCTACTGGATAGAGCTCGAACACTACTGGCCGAGACCAGACAAAAATGAGAGGATGAACTGGGGACAGAGGTAGGGTGGGGACTCTGGAGCAAAGCACTGAGCAGGGCGAATCCACCTCCTCCTGCACAAGGCTAAGCCTAATGCAGCTCAAAGTGGTGCACAGAGCGCACCTGACCAGAACCTGAATGAGCAGGTTCTTCCCGGAGGTGGAGGACAAATGTGAGCGGTGCCAGAGGGGCCCGGCCAACCACACCCACATGTTTTGAGCTTTCCCCAAGCTTGCTGGGTTCTGGACAGCCTTCTCCGAGGCAATTTCCAAGGTTGTGGGGGTGAGGGTGAAGCCATGCCCAATAGTGGCAATCTTCGGGGTATCGGAGCAGCCAGAGTTACACATGGGGAAGGGGGTCAACGCCCGTGCTTTCACTTCCCTAATTGCACGTCGGAGAATCCTGCTCAGCTGCCGATCGGCAGCACCACCCACAGCTTCAGACTGGCTCGCTGACCTCTCGGGATTTCTCCACCTGGAGAAGACTAAATACGCCATCCGAGGGTCAGAGGAAGGCTTCCTGGATACTTGGGGGCAGTTCGTCAGTCTGTTCCAAAACCTATTCGAGGCCAGCAACGAGGAGTAAGCTGTAAAAAGAAAAAGATGAGGAACCAAAGGACTGCGCAACCAGGGGGGACCCTGGTGGGGGTTGGGGTGGTGGGTGGGGGGGTGGGGGGTGGGGGGGCGGGGGAAGGAAGGTAGGGAAACCACAAGAGAAGAGGAAGTGTGCTGAAGCCAATGGGGGGCGGGGGGAGGGGGGTATCATAGACTGATCCAGAGGGCAACAAAATGTACATAGAGTTAGTTAAATGAAGGACAAAACAAACCTCTCTGTAAAATAAAGTAAATTAGCGCGGGCAAGAAAAATGTAATGTAAATACACAACTGTTTATAAATATGAGAAAAGCCAAAAAAAAAGATTTTCAAAAGCAGTTAAGTGCTTTCTGCAGAGAGGTAAGTGAGAACATGTAACTGTTTTTGATGTGGTCATAGCTAGATGTTTATAAATATTGCAGTTAATTTCGCAGCAGGGTACTTAAAATTGATTCAAGCTTGAAGGGAAATGAAATTAAACACAAAATTTGCTTGTCCCACCTTTTCAACACAGCCTTCTAAACGAAGAATAGGACATGAATTTGATGGCTGTGTGGAAGCTGTCAATCACAGCCTGGTACATGTAATTTCACATTGATGTGAATAAAAGCCTTGCAAATCAAATGAGGGGGTTTAAACCCTAGAGATGTGGTTTCCACTTTCTATGGATTCACAGCTGCTGTTTCCTCAGCTTGGAGCAGCAGGTGTAGCGCACAGATGAGTTATAAGGTAGTGTTTTATTCACTGTCTCTGTCTGGATTGCTCTTTGGCTTCCAGGCAGGGGTCTCTGGTATAGGGAGGTCTCTGGTGGGGGGACTTTGTTATGGGAGTGTCTCTGGTGGGCGTCTCTTTTGTGGAGTGGAGTTCACCTTGGGACTGAGCGCAGGTTTTACCACCCGATAGGAGTTTTCCGCTATTTATGGGGAGGTGGTAGCATAGTGTAATTGTCACTGGACTAGTAAACCAAAGACCCAGGGTAATGATAAGGTTCAAATTCCGCCAGAGCAGATGGTGAAATTTAAAACTCAGGTTGAACATGGGCAAGGAGACCTCCTGCTGATTACCATGTCCCGTTCACCAGCATCTGATGAATCAGTACTTCTCCATGTTGAAGACCACTTGGAGGAAGCACTGAAGATGACAAGAGCACATAATATACTCTGGGTGGGGGACTTCACTATCTATCACCAAGAGTAGCTTGGTAATACCACCACAGACCGAGCTGGCCTTAAGGGACATAGCTGCTAGACTGGGACTGCAGCAAGTGGTGACGAAACCAACAAGGGGGGAAAACATACTTGCTCTCATCTCACCAACCTTCCTGCCGCAAAGGCATCTGTCCGTGACAGTATTCGCAGAAGTGACCACCGCATAGTCCTTGTGGAGACAAAGTCCTGTCTTCACATTGAGGATATCCTCCATCGGGTTGTGTGGCACTACCATTGTGTTAAATGGGATAGACTTCAAAGAAATCGAGCAACTCAAGACTGGACATCCATGAGGCGCTGTGGGTCATCATCAGCAGTAGAATTGTACTCAACCACAATCTGTAATGTCATAGCCCGGCATATCCCCCACTCTACCATTACTGCCAAGCCAGGGGATTAAAGCTGGTTCAATGAAGAGTGCAGGAGAGCACGCCAATAGCAACATCAGGCGTACCAAAAAATGAGGTGTCAACCTGGTGAAGCTACAACACAGGACTACTTGTGTGCCAAACAGCATAAGCAGCAAGTAATAGACAGAAACTAAATGATTCCATAATAAACATATCAGATCTCAGCTCTGCAGTCCTGCCACATCCAACCGTGAATTATGGTGGACAATTAAACAACTCACTAGAAGAGGTGATCCACAAATACCCCCATCCTCAATGATGGAGGAGCCCAGCACAGCTGTACAAAAGACAAGGCTGAAGCATTTTCAATAATCTTCAGGCAGAAATGCCGAGTGGGTGATCCATCTCAGTCTCCTCCAGAGGTCCCCAGCATTACAGATGACACTCTTCAGCCAATATGTTTGACCAAAGGCACTGGATAATAATAATAATAGCTTATTGTCACAAGTAAGCTTCAATGAAGTTACTGTGAAAAGCCCCTAGTTGCCACAGTCCGGCGGCTGTTCAGGAGGCAAACGGGAATTGACTCCGCCCTGCTGGCCTTTTCCTGCATTACAAGCCAGCTGTTTGGTCCACTGTGCTAAATCGGTCCCTCTACAAAAGCTACTACAAAATAGGATAATACAAAAGCTATGGGCCCTGACAATATTCTGGCAATAGTACTGAAGATTTGTGCTCCAAATCGTGCCACACCACTAGCCAAGCTGTTCTAGTGCAGCTACAACACTGGCATCTATCCAGCAATGTGGAAAATTGCCCAGGTGTGTCCTGTACACAAGAAACAAGACAAATCCAATCCAGTCAATTATCACCCAATCAGTCTACTCTCTGTCATGATATTCAGGTGAACATCACAGCACATACATACACACATAATGATGGACAGATCAACGGACCAATTAACACACACAACACGACAGCCAATCACGGACAAGAGCATACACAGTACAAAGCAGGGAAAACGACACTTCCTGGGTACTCGAGCAGGAGAGAGCTCAGGGCACAGACCTCATTGCCAGCCACTCAGAGGTTCACCATGTGCTGAATACCAGAGTTTACTAGGTTTATAGTTCAATTAAATAAAACTGTGTTGTACCATACGCAACCGTGTTGGTTCGTCTGTGTGTCAGAGTACCCAACACTTCATGATACCAGGAGTGAATTGACACCTACCCACAAATCTGCCATCCTGCGCCATGGACACCGTCAACACACCGCAGCCGCTGCAAGTCGCTGGGAACCTCGGCGTAAATTGGAAGCTATTCAAGCAGCGCTTCCAGCTCTTTCTGGAAGCCAACGAAAGAGGGAGCGCCTCGGACACCAGAAAGATCGCCATCCTCCTCACCACCGCAGGGCAGCACGCCATCCATATCTACAACTCCCTGGTGTTCGCGGAAGGCGAGGACAAATCCAAATACGAGATGGTCCTTCTCAAACTCGACCAACACTTCAACGTCGAGGTCAACGAGAGCTTCGAGAGATATGTCTTGCAGCAGCGCCTGCAAGGTAAGGATGAGCTCTTTCAGTCATTCCTTACCCATCTCCACATCCTCACGCAGCCCTGCGGTTACGACACCACCTCGGACTCCATGATTCGGGACCAGATCATTTTTGTGGTCACCTTGGGCACCCTACGCCAGCAGCTTTTAAAAATAAAAGGCCTCACCTTCGCCTCCGCAATCGAAGCCTGTGTGCTGCACGAAAACGCGACCAGCCGCTATGCACAATGGCGGGGGTCCTACGCGGCCGGATCGGTGAGCCAGGTGCCCCACGAGGCCGAACGGGTCCAGGCGATCGAGTTACTCCTGGCCAGTGGCCCGGACAACGTCGGCCATTTCGCTCGCTTTTCGAGGCCACCCGCGCTTGCGCGCGGCAAAACCTATGGCAACACAGAGGGACGTGATGCGCAGGCGCGCCCGATGCAAGACCGAACTGCGCATGCGCAGTAGCGCAATGAACGTCATGATGTCACGACGTGCGGCAACTGTGGAGCTGCACATTTAAAGCGGCAATGTCCCGCAAGAACCCAACAATGCGTACGCTGTGGCAAGGTGGGCCACTACGCTGCTTACTGTCGAGCAGCTCAACCTGTCAATCTTCCACAACTCCGACAACCTCGCAGGGACGTGCGGACCATTCAGCCTCCCCATTACGAATCTTGCGCAGGTGACATCCAGACCGGTGACAGAGACGACCGAGACGCCTTCCGTGTTGCGATCATTGATGGGAACCGAGTTAACACGATGAATCCGGGTGATGAATGGTGTGCCACCCTGACGGTCAACCGATCGCTGATAACTTCCGCCTGGACACTGGCGCCTCCGCCAACCTCATAGCATGGTCAACCTTCTACGCCATGAAGGTCAGATCCCCAATTTGGCCGTCCTGGTGCAGGATGGTCGACTACAATGGGAATGTTATCCCGGCCATGGGATCCTGCCAGCTCCAGGTGACACACAACACACACACGGCCACACTCTCATCCGAGATAGTCGGCTCATCGAAGGTCTCCCTGCTAGGCGCACAGGCATGCAAGGCTCTCCACCTCGTGCAACGAGTCCACTCGCTCTCTCCAGACGGAACGTCTGACTTCCCGGATGCAGAGTTTAATGCACAGCTCCAATCGCTCCTCGCCCACAACCAGGAGGCATTCGAGGGCATGGGAACACTGCCATACACCTATAGAATTCGGCTCAAACCAGACGCCACCCCGGTCATTCACGCACCTCGCAGGGTCCCTGTGCCACTCAAAGACCGCCTCAAGCAGCAGCTGCAGGATCTCCAGGATCATGGGGTCATATCCAGGGTCACAGAGCCCACGCCATGGGTCAGCTCCATGGTGTGTGTCAAGAAGCCCTCCGGCGAGCTCCGGATCTCTATTGATTCAAAAGACCTCAATGACAATATCATGAGGGAACATTACCCCATGCCCAAACGGGAAGAGATCACGAGTGAAATGGCCCAGGCGAAAATATTTACAAAATTAGATGCCTCAAAGGGCTTTTGGCAGATCCAATTGGATCCGTCCAGCCGAAAGCTGTGCACTTTCAACACCCCTTTCGGCAGGTTCTGCTACAACCAAATGCAATTTGGCATCATCTCGGCATCCGAGGTCTTTCGCAGGATCATGGAGCAGATGATGGAAGGCATCGAAGGGGTGCGCATCAACGTGGACGATGTCATCATCTGGTCCACCACACCACAGGAGCACATCTATCGTCTCCAACGCGTCTTTGCACGCATACGTGAAAACGGCCTGCGCCTCAACCGAGCCAAGTGTTCTTTTGGCCAAACCGAGCTGAAGTTCCTGGGGGACCACATTTCCAGGTCGGGCGTCCGTCCGGATGCAGACAAGGTCAGCGCCATCACAGCCATGCCGCAGCCGGCAGACAAGAAAGCAGTACTACGCTTCCTAGGCATGGTCAACTTCCTGGGGAAGTTCATTCCCTACCTTGCCTCCCACACAACAGCTCTGCGCCACCTCGTCAGAAAGTCCACGGAGTTCCAGTGGCAGCACACACACCAGCAGGAATGGGAGGAGCTCAAACTCAAGCTCACCACTGCACCGGTACAGGCGTTTTTCGACACGTCTCGTGCCACTAAAATCCCGACCGATGCCAGCCAGTCCGGCATTGGGGCAGTGCTCCTGCAGCGGGATGACACTGCGTCATGGGCCCCGGTCGCTTATGCCTCGAGGGCCATGACCCCCACAGAACAGCGCTACGCGCAAATCGAAAAGAAGTGCCTGGGTTTGTTAACCGGTTTAGACAAATTCCATGATTATGTGTATGGTCTTCCCCGGTTCACGGTTGAAACTGACCACCGATCCCTGGTCAGCATCATAAACAAGGACCTGAACGAGATGACCCCTCGCCTCCAGTGCATTCTACTTAAACTTAGGAGGTATGACTTCCAACTGGTCTACACCCCAGGGAAGGACCTTATCATTGCGGATGCCCTATCTGGAGCAGTGAGCACGCCGCCAGATTCGGAGGGGTTCGTATGTCAGGTTGAGGCGCAGGTGGCCTTCACATCGGCAAATCTGCCAGCTGACGACTCCAGTCTGGCCCGTATTCGCCGAGAGACTGCGGCCGACCCCCTTCTACAACGTGTGATGCGCCACATGACGGGAGGGTGGCTCAAAGCGCAGTGCCCGCAATTCTACAATGTCCGAGACGACATGGCCGTCATTGATGGTGTCCTTCTGAAGCTGGACTGGATTGTGATTCCGCACAGCATGCACAAGCTGGATCTTGACCAACTACACGAGGGCCACCTGGGGGTCGAGAAGTGCAGAAGGAGGGCCCGAGAGGCGGTATACTGGCCGGGCATCAGTGATGATATTGCCAATATGGTGCTCAACTGCCCAACCTGCCAAAGGTTTCAGCCGGCGCAACCTCCTGAAACGCTTCTGCCCCATGAGCTGGTGACGTCCCCCTGGGTGAAGGTGGGTGTGGACCTCTTTCACGCACTCGGCAGGGACTATGTCATCGTCGTTGACTACTTCTCCAACTACCCAGAGGTCATAAGCCTGCACGATTTGACGTCGTCCGCTGTCATCAGGGCCTGCAAAGACGCCTTCGCTCGCCACGGCATTCTGATGACTGTCATGTCAGACAATGGGCCCTGTTTCGCCAGTCAGGAATGGTCATCGTTTGCTGCCTCGTATGGCTTCACACACGTGACGTCCAGCACTCTGCACCCCCAGTCCAATGGAAAGGCGGAGAAGGGCGTTCACATTGTCAAGCGGCTCCTCTGTAAGGCTGCTGCTGCCGGATCGGATTTCTGCCTCGCCCTGCTGGCCTATCGCTCGGCCCCACTAGCCACTGGTTTCTCACCAGCCCAGCTGCTAATGGATCACGCCCTCAGGACTACTGTACCTTCCATTCTGGCGCCCACGATCGACCATGCTCCGGTACTGCACAGGATGCAACTGCAGCGCGGTCGCCAGAAGAGGTCATATGACACACGGGCAACTGATCTTCCCGCCCTGGCCCCTGGAGACAAAGTCCGCATCCACCTACCAGAAGGTGGCTGGTCAGCACCTGCCGAAGTTCTCCGACGCGTGGCTCCCCGCTCGTTCCTGGTTCGCATGCCTGATGGATCCGTTCGTCGGCGCAATCGCCGGGCTCTTCGCCTGCTTCCACGCTCGCTACGAGACCTTACACCGACACCGTGCCCTCCTGTTGTTCCTGATTTCGACTTCGTGGAGCTGCCTGCTACCATGCCCCTTCCGTCATCGCCCGTGGCCAGGCCCATTCCTCAGCCGGTGGTTCCAGACCTACCCTTGAGGCGGTCAACCCGAATTCGACGCCCACCTACTAGACTGGACTTATGAGACTGTTTATACATTGAACTCATGCAACCACTTTGTTAATATGTTTATGTTCTTATCGTTACAGGAATTCGCTTTATCGTTCAACGTTTCCCCGTTCTTTGTTCATGGTACAACCTCGTTGTTATGTCACACCCGACATTGCACCTTGTATATAGTTAAACCCCATGTACATGCTGTAAATATTGCACACACACACATTTAGCTACACTCAGTACACATCTCTATTTATAAACACGTAGGCACATAATCCTGTAAAAAAGGGAGGATGTCATGATATTCAGGTGAACATCACAGCACATACATACACACATAATGATGGACAGATCAACGGACCAATCAACACACACAACACGACAGCCAATCACGGACAAGAGCATACACAGTACAAAGCAGGGAACATGACATTTCCTGGGCACTTGAGCAGGAGAGAGCTCAGGGCACAGACCTCATTGCCAGCCACTCAGAGGTTCATCATGTGCTGAATACCAGAGTTTACTATGTTTATAGTTCAATGAAATAAAACTGTGTTGTACCATACGCAACCGTGTTGGTTCGTCTGTGTGTCAGAGTACCCAACACTTCACTCTCCATCATCAGCAAAGTGATGGAAGAAGTCATCAACAATGCTATCAAGGGCAGCACGGTGGTGCAGTGGGTTAGCCCTGCTGCCTCAGGTTCGATCCCGGCCCTGGGTCACTGTCCGAGTGGAGTTTGCACATTCTCCCTGTGTTTGAGTGGGTTTCGCCCCCACAACCCAAAGATGTGCAGGCTAGGTGGATTGGCCACGCTAAATTGCCCCTCAATTGGAAAAAAATGAATTGGGTACTCTTAAAAAAAAACAGTGCTATCAAGCACTAACCTGCTTCTGGATGCTCAGTTTGGGTTCCACCAGGGTTACTCAGCTCCTCAACGCATTACAGCATTGGTTCAAACATGGACAAAGTAGTTGAATGCCAGAGGTGAGGTGAGAGTGACTCTCCTTGACATCAAGGCAGCATTTGACCGAGTATGGCATCAAGGAGCCCGAGCAAAATTGGAGTCAATTGGAATCAGGGGGCAAACTCTCCACTGGCTGGAGTCATACTTAGCACAAAGGAAGATAGTTGTCGTAGTTGGAGGTCAATCGTCTCAGTTTCAGGACATCACTGAAGGAGTTCCTAAGGGTAGTGTCCCAGGCACGGCCATCTTCAGCTGCTTCATTATTGACCTCCCTTCCATCATAAGGTCAGAAGTGGGGATGATTGCGGATGACTGTACAATGTTCAGTACCATTCATGACTGTTCAGACAATGAAGCAGTTTATGGGCAAATACAGCACAATCTGGACAAAATCCAGGCTTGGGGTGACAAGTGGAAAGTGACGTTCGTTCCACACAAGTGCCAGGCAATGACCATCTCCAATAAGAGAGAAGCAAACCAATGCCCCTTGAAATTCAATGTCATTACCATCGTTGAATCTCTCACAATCAACATCCTGGGGTTACCATTGATCAGAAACTGAACTGGACTAGCCTCATTAATACTCTGGCTACCAGAGCAGGTCAAAGGCTAGGAACTCTTCGGGGGGGTAACTCACTTCATGACCCCCCAAATCCTGTCCACCATCTCCAAGGCATAAGTCAGGGGTATAATGGAATACTCTCCACTTGCCCGGATGAGTGCAGCTCCAATGACACTCAAGAAGCTCAACTCCAGCCAAGGCAAAGAAACCTGCTTGATTACTCCCCCTTCCACAAAGACTAAATCCCTCCACCGCTGATGAACAGTGGCAGTTGTGTGTATCATCTACAAGATGCATTGCAGGATTCTCCAAAGTTCCTTAGACAGCACCTTTCAAACCCACAACCACTATCATCTCGAAGGTCAAGAGCAGCAGATACCTGGGAACCCCATCACCTGGAGGTTCCCCTCCGAGTCACTCATCACCCTGATTTGGAAATATATCGCCGTTCCTTCACTGTCACTGAGGCAAAATCCTGGAACTCCCGCCCGAACAGTACAGTGGGTGTATCTACATCTCAGGGACTGCAGTGGTTCAAGAACGGAGCTCACCACCACATTGTGAAGGGCAACTAGGGATGGGCAATAAATGTTGGTCCAGTCTGCGACACCCGCATCATGTCAAAAAATGAATTACAAAAACATTCATTCATTACTAATCTTGGTTCTCAGCAGTTCTTCACTATATTACTGACATAATGTATGCCTTAGCAATGAAGGCCAAATATATTGAAAATCTTTAAGAATGAAATATCTCAATCCGGTGCCAGGAGAAACAATGGAAATGTGATTGTGGATGCTTGTCCTCTGCAGACATTCACATTCGGTTATTATGCAGGAATTAATTCAGGTTCATCACTTATTAAAAGCCACATTTTATACCATTTAATGTTTCATGTAAACTCTATTGGAAGATCTTTAGAGTGACACATGGCTATCCATTATACCTGAGATCCAGTTAAACTATGTACGTTGCTAATGAGTACTTCAAGTTCCTTGACTGCCTAAATATAACTGTTACACTATTGGTTCATAACTGGGGGAAGGATCTCCAGCTCTGGAAACCAGAATTGGAGCACACTGGACAAAGAGGAACAGTAATGCTCCACACAATCCATGTTATAACTTTTAAGAAAATGGCAAAACTGTGAGCTGACTCACCAGCAGCAAACATCGTGGTGAGTTACGGACATCACCTCAAATAATAAGTGATGCCCTACCAATATTAGCCAGCAAGATGACAAAAGTGAATGGAAATAGGATTCATTTATTCTGGTCCAAATGGTCAAATGGGTCACATGACCCTCCAAGAACCCGCCCCTTGAATGGTCGTGTGTAAAGTCTCAAGCAAGCGACCAGTGGGAACCGATGTCTCCTATACACTCCTCCTACTCCCCAAAGGGTTACCTATGCCCGTCCCACACCTGGGCTGGGGTATTTATAGTCCAGCAGTCTGAGGAAAAGGGGGGTTAGCTCCGCCCCCTCAAGTGGGTAGATCGTATTCAGATGAGGTTGCAGATCCCTGGGCCTCCAGTAGAGTTATAACATCGTGCTCCCAACATGTCAATTAAGCAATTCTTAGAGCTGGACTTTGATTCCCCATCATCTGCTGGGCATCATTTTTGTTGCAAATGATATCAGTTTTCAGTTTTTTAAATGCCCTTCACTATAGGTTAGGATTATAAAGTTAATTCTCCAAGTGCTCACTGATGGTGGTGACCCAAAGTGGTACAGTGCTCATTGGAAAACCGTGCGCACTATATTTGTGATTTTATAAGATGCGCTGAGGTGAGAGTTAGTCCCGCCGCAAATGTTGAATCCTCAGGGCAATTTCCTCACCTCCAATGTAACCACAGCCTAAGGATTTGTGTTTTTAAAATTTAAAGTACCCCAATTCTTTTTTTCCCAATTACGGGGCAATTTAGTGTGGCCAATCCACCTATCCTGCACATGTTTGTGAGACCCATACAGGTACAAGGAGAATATGCAAACTCTACATGGGCAGTGATCCGGGGTCAGGATCGAACCCGGGTCCTTGGTGCTATGAGCAACCCAAAGATTCATGCCTCTGAACCAGTTACAGTTCACTTCCGCCAAACAATCGGTATGATTCACAGTGGGGGCAGACCTTTCTTTAAAACTTTATTTTGTGATGTCCAAGATGAGAACTGTTTATTTGAAGTTTTAGTTCATCTTTGTTTTGGGAATGTGTGCATTGAAGGCGCAGCCGGCATTTATTGCTGATCTCAAGTTGTTCTGATGGTTTAGGCCAGAAACAAGTGAAACAAGCTGGGATACTTCAAAAGGCAGTTAACAGTCAGACACATATCGGCCTGAATTAGAGTGGCAGATTTCCTTCCATAAAGGACATGAGACTTTACTGACATCAACTTTTTATTTCCAGCTATTTAACATTTTTGTTATCCGGCATTTAACGCTCAGAGATCGGAGCCACAGTATTGGCCCCAACCTTGTGCATTAAATGTTATCTCGAAAGGAAAGCCTACAGTTCAATATTGCCCCAATGATCCATTTCTACACCCATGGGGTTTAACCATTTATTTTGTTTGGGCAGTCTGTTTCTCGCAGTATTGCTTGATTTTTCCCAACAATGTGAAGCTTAAAACAACAAATATAAATAAAGCTTGCTTCGGCTTTCATTGTTTCCATTAGAAAGATTAATTTCCATATTCGGAATGGAAATTGACCATGTAAATATGTTACACTGTAGTTCCAACCACCCTCCAGTGGAGGCAGTGCATTATAATATTAATAATCTTCCCTCAGGAAGCAATTCATTAATGTTTGCAATGCAAATTTATGCATGGTGATGATTATGAGAGATTCCCAAGGGAATCCTGCTATCGGCCGGCCATTTTGAGCTGGCAGCCTGATAGCGAGGCTCCGCAGCTGGCCACTGCCCCCATCCCCCTCGCACATACCGATTCAGCCCCCTCCCTCCTTGCATTGCAAATCAGCACACTACCACCACCACCGTATTCTCTGGGTTCCCCTCCTTTCCTCAAATATGGTGTTAACTTGGCCCATTCCCCCTCCAGAGTCTCCTAAATAGGGGGACACTCACATAGACCCCCTAAATGCGGAGACCTCCACAGAGACCCCATAAATAGACACCCCCCCCACACAGACACCCCATAAAAGAGGCCCCTGCCAGGAAGCCGCCCCCCCAGAAAATATACCAATGTCAGGCAGCTCCTAGAAAAGAGAAAACTGTCAGGAAGGCCCCCAGGAAAGAGAAACCTGTCAGGAAGGGCCACAGAAAAGATACCCCTGTCTGGAAACATCCCCTGCCCCCCACTGAAAAGAAACTCCTGTCTGAAAGCTAGAGAGCAGTCCAGACAGTGGAAAAAAGTTACTGTTGTAACACTCACATGGGCATGTACCTGCTAGCTCAGTCAGAGGAAGCACCACGTGCAAATTCCTGAAAAGAGAAAACAGTGACCTGTGCTTAAACCCCCCCAGATCCTTGAGCTGCTAGACATTGATTCATTTTGCTTACTCGGCTGTGATTGATTGCTTCCACACACGCACAGCCTTGCTTCATTGATCTTGGTTGAGTAACTCAGAATGCTCTAATCACAATGTTTACGAACATCAATCACTTCAAAGAGAGTTAATTACACTCAAATCACCCCCCTTCACTCTTGAGTGATTTTGAAGTGCTCAGTTGGAAATTGAAAGCAATTAACTCTCTTTGAAGTGGTTGATGTTTGTCGGAGCGGGCGGCGGAGAATTTTGTCATAAGATTGATGAGATAAACCTCAAATGAATGTCTTAAAATTTGAAAATATTGGCCAAGGTCTTATGGCCCTTCCTGCCAGCAATGTCTTATGCCGCTGATGATGACGCCCTCATGATGCATCCGTCGGTGGAAGGTGCAGGGCATACAAAAACCTGTAGACATCGGTGGGACCAGAAGTTCCCGCCACCGGCAAATGTCGGGCCATCAGCAAATACGGTGTGTGGGGATGTGGAAAGTCCTGCCCATTATCAGGGATGATGGCCAGATTATATCTGCAGTAATCTTATACGACACCAGTATTTTGAAAAGCGCATGCACCTCACTACCTTGATACAAGCATAGGCCAAATGCAGCTTTACCTTTTGGGTCTGCCCAGTACCCGCCATGGGAATCCAGTTGCCTCACCTGGATGTAACTTTACCCTCTGCTTCACAATACCATGATCAAGTCCCCAGGACCAAATGACTTAGGTGACTGACCACACCCCACACATCATACTGTGCAAGACGGTCACTGCCCAGAGAATGCTTCCCTGCCCAAGACTGCGACCAAGACAGGCATGCCATGTACAGCCCGCCAACAGAATAAGTTTATCCCAGTCTCTTCAATATATCCCCAACA
The DNA here is from genome assembly GCF_047496885.1 of Scyliorhinus torazame. Classification (NCBI taxonomy): domain Eukaryota; kingdom Metazoa; phylum Chordata; class Chondrichthyes; order Carcharhiniformes; family Scyliorhinidae; genus Scyliorhinus; species Scyliorhinus torazame. Next base: position 53,682,321 of record NC_092727.1, read on the forward strand.
GCGTGGCCTTAGCCACAGGACAGTCTCTTCAATTTGCTCCTGGGGGCTCAATCCCAGGGCAGTCTCTGACTCTTCTTTGAACAGTCTTATAACCCTTGCCCCAGGACAGACTTTCACTACTCCACTTAGTTCCTTGACCACCCCCTAGTCCTGAATCTGTCTCCCCGTTCTGTTCTTACGATTCCCCCCAGCCCTGCCTCTGTCTACCCCTAGTTTCTCATGTTCCCTCTCCCCCAAGTCCTGCCGCTCTCTCCCCCCTCCACACTGGTCTTGCCTCCCTTGCCCAGCCTTGAAACAAATATTCTACAGAGACCCGATATATCACCTCAAAGCTCTTAAAAGAAGATGAAAGCAGCGTCTGCTGAACTTCAGGTCATGGGTGAAATGAAGCTCGCCAAGTGCACGGCAGTTACATATGTGTTATATATCTGCAAATACGTTTTTCTGATTATGGTCATGTTCTGTGTAGTGCTGCAGCAGAGTGTTTGTGCGGGCTTTGGACAGATCACCATCGTGACCCTTAATAAACCTCTCATAGTGTCTCACAAGAATCTAGGATGTGGGCACCTCCCTTTGCGGCAGCAAAGAAATATACCATTTTACGTGAAACAAACTGTTCTAATTATTCACTGGTGGGGCATTAAGTCTGGAGGGGGAATGTAATCCCGGAGAGTTGGCCTTTTCATGAACATTCTTGAGATGAAAATAAATGTAAATGTGGGTCCTGACATCGATCACGGGGAAAACCGGTCCACAATTAAGCCATAGAACCAAAGAATTCCTACAGTGCAGATTGAGGCCATTTGGCCTCTGAAAGAGCACCCTGCCGAGGCCCATTCTATCCCCGTAACCCCACCTGGACTGTGCATCCTTGGATACTAAGGGGCAATTTAGCATGGCCAATCCACCTAACTTGTACATATTTAGACTGAGATGAAACCGGATTATCCAGAGGAAACCCACACAGACATGGGGATACCGTGCAATCTTCACACAGTCACCCAAGGCTGGAATCGAAGCCGGGTCCCTGGTGCTGTGAGGCAGCAGTGCTAACCACTTTGCCACTGTGCTGTCATCACAATTTCGAACTAATTTCCCTCCGGCGGTAAACTGACTTCTTCTGTCATCCAAATTCAGTGCCCCGCCCTCCACAGGTGGGAGCGGAAAATTCTGCTCAGTGGTTCTGTAATCGCATTTTTACGGTTTCTCATTAACAACTGATAAAGCAAATCAGTACAACATCCAATCACCTCCGATTACCCTATCAAGACTTGTAAAATTTCAGCCATTCTAAAATTCAGTCAAATCTAATTTAATCATCAACTTCTTCCAGTTGTGAAATCGTAACATTCTGACATTTGCACAATATGACAATCGGGCTCTGGTCACGGGTGTCAAACAGTTCTTGCTAAGATGCCGAAAGCTCAACACTGTACTGTCTGGGGAATTATAGAAAGTGCAGGTGTGAAATTAAAAAGAAATTCAGAAAGCAAAGAGATGCAATGAAAACCCCAAAATAATTTATGAATTTTTTTTAGTTATAGAGAGTCATAGGGCTGGATTCTCCATTCCTAAGTGTTGACGCCAGGGCAGGATTCGTGGACTTGCATGACAGCAAAACTGGTGCCGATTCAGGGACTGTGGAGGAGTTAGCACCTGCCCCACGTGGAACACGATCAATTCCAATGCAAAATGGTGTGGGATTCGTCGGGTCCGTGATTGACACTCAGGAGGCTGCCAAGATGCAATTGCATATACACATTACAATTCCCACATGCACTCATCGCATCCTACAAGATAGCACTGGAGCACACCCATGCAGCTGATGGGTCGACTGGGGCCAAAGGGCATTGAGGTGGTGGCCTAGGGTGACACCTATACGACCCGAGGTCCTATGTTCACAGTGGGCTGTAGGCGGCGTGCACAGCTGTATGGCTGCCTTTCCAACTGTGGCAATGGTGTTCCTTACCCGTCCACTCCGACGCCACAGCCACCTCTGGCCATCCCCTGCTGCTCCCCCCTGGCCCTGGCAGAAGCCCCCCAGACAGCGACACAACTGTTGCCAAACTATGGAGATGTTGGACACTTTCTGTACCCTCTCTCTCTCCCTCAGCAGCCACCACACCGGTTTCACGATTTCTAAAAGCACAAGTGAACCACGCCGTTGAGAACTTGGCCCATCGGAGGCGGAGAATCGTGGAGGCCCCGGACAATACTGGGTCAGGCCTGTGGTGATGTGCATCACTCTAAATACATGTAAGCTAGACAGACACTAGAGGGAGTACCAGAAACATCACACACACACACTCAACCAATAGATAAGTTAGATGGGAGGCGACCAATGGACATTCACGATACACAAGGAGGTGACATGACCACAGGGGGGCATTACACCAACCCATACATAAAGGACACCACACACATGATCAGCCCCTTTGGCCAGTGGAGACAGTCAGTGAGGAGAGGCCCAGGGTTGATTCATTATCACACCCAGCACGTGGAAGACAGCAGCTGGTCAGTCAGTTTAGGCAGCTACAATAGGATTAGCAGTAGTGTCGAACTCAAGTTATAAAAGTGTACATAGTGTAAATAAATGAGTTGAAGTTATTTACACGTCTCGACCTTCCTTGACAAATGCAACACAAGGAAGCCGCTTATGTTACAAAGGAAACATAACAAAACAAGGCCCGCTGATGATATGCAAACGGTTGACTGTACGTGCGTTCCGGACTGCATTGATGCCACTATCAAGGTGACAGAGAATTGCGATTTGGCGACAAATCGGTGCCCGCCGTGATTTTGGCGTCAGAACTTATTTTCCGCCCAATCGCGTTTCCTGACTTCGGCGTCAGCTAACGGAGAATCCCGCCCATAGAGTTTTTACAGCAAGGAAAGAGGCTCTTCAGGCACCTCCAGTATTTGGTCCATAGCCTAGAATGCAATGGTGTTTCAAATGCCCATCAAAATATTTTGTAACTTTTGTGAAGATCTCCACCTCTACCACCCTTTCAGGCAGCTAATTCCAGATTTCCTCCACCCTCTGAGTGAAAAGGTTTTTCCTCACATCTCCTATAAACCTCCTGCCCATTGCCTTAAATCTATGCCCCCTGGTTATTGACCTCTCCACTAAGGGCAAAATATGCCCCACATAATTTTATACACCTCAACCAGGTCCCCCCTCAGCCTTCTCTGCTCCAAAGAAAACAACATCAGCCTATCCAGCCTTTCTTGATAGCTGAAACGCTCCAGCCCAGGCAACATCCTGGCCAATCTCCGCTGCATCCTCTCTTGTGCGATGACTTCCTTCTTAGAGTTTGTTGACCATAACAGCACACAGTACTCCAGCTGTGGCCTGACGAGTGTTTTATACAGCTCCATCATAACCTCCCTGATCGGGGGCGGGATTCTCTCAGCCTGGGGCCAGGCCGAAGAATCCCCGCGGCCGGCGCGAATAGCGCCACGGTGCCATTGGCGCCGGCGTGGCTGGCGCGGCGCCAGTCGGCGGCCGCTCTTGGGGCCCCCCCCGGCGATTCTCGGCAATCGTAAAAAACCCGAGTCCCACCAGCGCCGTTCAGACCTGCTCTCAGCCGGCGGGACCTCGGCGTTGCAGGGTCCAGGGGCAGCCTGTGGGGGGGGGGGCGCGGTGGCCAAACCGGGGGAGGGGCGTCCAATGTGGCCTGGCCCGTGATCAGGGCCCACCGATCCGCAGGCCTCTCCAGCTGGGGGCCTCCTTTCTTCCACGCCGGCTCCTGTAGCTTTGTGCCATGTTGCGTCGGGGCTGGTGTGTTGACGGGAGCCACTGCACATGTGCGCATTGGCGCCGGTGCAGTGAACCGCTCCAGTGCCGCGCTGGCCTCGTGTAGTGGTCAGAATTGCTGATCCTGAACTCGACGGCGTTTCCGACGGCGTCAACATTTAGCCTCAGGTTCACAGAATCCCGCCCCCTATATTCCATAAAGGCAAGAATCCAATAGGCCTTCTTAACTTCCTTGTCTACCTGTCCTGCGGTCTTCAGGGTCCTATGGACATGTACACCAAGGTCCCTCTGATCCTCTGTACTTCCTAGAGCCCTACCTTCATGGTATTTCGGCGGGAGCAGAGTGCAGGGGCCTGCCGGGAGGTGAGTATTTGAGTTAAAAACACTTACCTTGCAGGAGCAGACCTTAGAATTTCGGCGGGAGCAGAGTGCAGGGGCCTGTTGGGAGGTGAGTATTTGAGTTAAAAACACTTGCCTGGTCCCGTTTCTGTTTTATTTTTTATTTTTTTTATATCAGGCGGGAACCGGAAGTTCGACTTCTGGGAAGGTTCCCCCCCCCCCCCCCCCCCCCCCCCCCCCCTCCCCACCACCAATAGATTCTGGTGGAGAGGAAACCCGAGACACTACACGTGTAGTGTCTCCCACCCGCCCTCCTCCCCCAACCTAATAATAAGACCCATTGGTGTGAGGTAAGTGCCATATTATATTATTATTTTTAAATTATTTATTTATTTATTTATTAACCAGATCTTGGTTGGAAGTTAGAGGGATGGCAGGGAAGGGAGTGCAATGTTCCTCCTGCAGGATGTTTGCGGTGAGGGATGCCGTTAGTGTCCCTGCTGATTTTACCTGCAGGAAGTGCAGCCATCTCCAGCTCCTCTAAGACCGAGTTAGGGAACTGGAGCTGGAGTTGGATGAACTTCGGATCATTCGGGAGGCAGAGGGGGTCATAGATAGCAGCTTCAGGGAATTAGTTACACCAAAGATGGGAGACAGATGGGTAACTGTAAGAGGGACTGGGAAGAAGCAGTCAGTGCAGGGATCCCCTGCGGTCGTTCCCCTGAGTAACAAGTATACCTCTTTGGATACTTGTGGGGGGGCGGGGACTTACCAGGGGTAAGCCATGGGTTACGGGCCTCTGGCACGGAGTCTGTCCCTGTTGCTCAGAAGGGAAGGGGGGAGAGGAGCAGAGCATTAGTAATTGGGGACTCAATAGTCAGGGGCACAGATAGGAGATTTTGTGGGAGCGAGAGAGACTCACGTTTGGTATGTTGCCTCCCAGGTGCAAGGGTACGTGATGTCTCGGATCATGTTTTCCGGGTCCTTAAGGGGGAGGGGGAGCAGCCCCAAGTCGTGGTCCACATTGGCACTAACGACATAGGTAGGAAAGGGGACAAGGATGTCAGGCAGGCTTTCAGGGAGCTAGGATGGAAGCTCAGAACGAGAACAAACAGAGTTGTTATCTCTGGGTTGTTGCCCATGCCACGTGATAATGAGATGAGGAATAGGGAGAGAGAGCAATTAAACATGTGGCTACAGGGATGGTGCAGGCGGGAGGGATTCAGGTTTCTGGATAACTGGGGCTCTTTCTGGGGAAGGTGGGACCTGTACAGACAGGATGGTCTGCATCTGAACCTGAGGGGCACAAATATCCTGAGGGGGAGATTTGTTAGTGCTCTTTGGGGGAGTTTAAACTAATGCAGCAGGGGCATGGGAACCTGGATTGTAGTTTTAGGGTACGGGAGATTGAGAGTATAGAGGTCAGGAGCACAGATTTGACTTCGCAGGAGGGGGCCAGTGTTCAGGTAGGTGGTTTGAAGTGTGTCTACTTCAATGCCAGGAGTATACAAAATAAGGTACGGGAACTGGCAGCATGGGTTGGCACCTGGGACTTCGATGTTGTGGCCATTTCGGAGACATGGATAGAGCAGGGACAGGAATGGTTGTTGCAGGTTCTGGGTTTTAGGTGTTTTAGTAAGCTCAGAGAAGGAGGCAAAAGAGGGGGGGGCTGTGGCGCTGCTAGTCAAGAACAGTATTAAGGTGGCGGAGAGGATGCTAGATGGGGACTCTTCTTCCAAGGTAGTATGGGCTGAGGTTAGAAACAGGAAAGGAGAGGTCACCCTGTTGGGAGTTTTCTATAGGCCTCCAAATAGTTCTAGGGATGTAGAGGTAAGGATGGCGAAGATGATTCTGGATAAGAGTGAAAGTAACAGGGTAGTTATTATGGGAGACTTTAACTTTCCAAATATTGACTGGAAAAGATATAGTTCGAGTACAATAGATGGGTCGTTTTTTGTACAGTGTGTGCAGGAGGGTTTCCTGAAACAATATGTTGACAGGCCAACAAGAGGTGAGGCCACGTTGGATTTGGTTTTGGGTAATGAACCAGGCCAGGTGTTGGATTTGGAGGTAGGAGAGCACTTTGGGGACAGTGACCACAATTCGGCGACGTTTACGTCAGTGATGGAAAGGGATAAGTATACCCCGCAGGGCAAGAGTTATAGCTGGGGGAAGGGCAATTATTTTGCCATTAGACATGACTTGGGAGGGGTAGGTTGGAGAAGTAGGCTGCAAGTGTTGGGCACACTGGATATGTGGAGCTTGTTCAAGGAACAGCTACTGCGTGTTCTTGATAAGTACGTACCGGTCAGGCAGGGAGGAAGACATCGAGCGAGGGAACCGTGGTTTACCAAAGAAGTGGAATCTCTTGTTAAGAGAAAGGAGGAGGCCTATGTGAAGATGGGGTCTGAAGTTTCAGTTGGGGCGCTTGATAGATACAAGGTAGCGAGGAAGGATCTAAAGAGAGAGCTAAGACGAGCAAGGAAGGGACATGAGAAGTATTTGTCAGGTAGGATCAAGGAAAACCCAAAAGATTTCTATAGGTATGTCAGGAATAAAAGAATGACTAGGGTACGAGTAGGGCCAGTCAAGGACAGGGATGGGAAGTCGTGTGTGGAGTCTAAAGAGATAGGCGAGATACTAAATGAATATTTTTCGTCAGTATTCACTCAGGAAAAAGATAATGTTGTGGAGGAGAATGCTGAGACACAGGCTATTAGAATAGATGGCATTGAGGTACGTAGGGAAGAGATGTTGGCAATTCCGGACAGGCTGAAAATAGATAAGTCCCCGGGGCCTGATGGGATTTATCCTAGGATTCTCGGGAAGCCAGGGAAGAGATTGCTGAGCCTTTGACTTTGATTTTTATGTCATCATTGGCTACAGGAATAGTGCCAGAGGACTGGAGGATAGCAAATCTGGTTCCTTTGTTCAAGAAGGGGAGTAGAGACAACCCCGGCAACTATAGACCGGTGAGCCGCACGTCTGTTGTGGGTAAAGTCTTAGAGGGGATTATAAGAGACAAGATTTATAATCATCTAGATAGGAATAATATGATTAGGGGTAGTCAGCATGGCTTTGTGAAGGGTAGGTCATGCCTCACAAACCTTATCGAGTTCTTTGAGAAGGTGACTGAACAGGTAGATGAGGGTAGAGCAGTTGATGTAGTATATATGGATTTCAGTAAAGCTTTGATAAGGTTCCCCACGGTAGGCTATTGCAGAAAATACGGAGGCTGGGGATTGAGGGTGATTTAGAGATGCGGATCAGAAATTGGCTAGCTGAAAGAAGACAGAGGGTGGTGGTTGATGGGAAATGTTCAGAATGGAGTTCAGTTACAAGTGGCGTACCACAAGGATCTGTTCTGGGGCCGTTGCTGTTTGTCATTTTTATAAATGACCGAGAGGAGGGCGCAGAAGGGTGGGTGAGTAAATTTGCAGATGACACTAAAGTCGGTGGTGTTGTCGACAGTGCGGAAGGATGTTGCAGGTTACAGAGGGACATAGATAAGCTGCAGAGCTGGGCTGAGAGGTGGCAAATGGAGTTTAATGTAGAGAAGTGTGAGGTGATTCACTTTGGAAGGAATAACAGGAATTCGGAATATTTGGCTAATGGTAAAATTCTTGGTAGTGTGGATGAGCAGAGGGATCTCGGTGTCCATGTACATAGATCCCTGAAAGTTGCCACCCAGGTTGATAGGGTTGTGAAGAAGGCCTATGGAGTGTTGGCCTTTATTGGTAGAGGGATTGAGTTCCGGAGTCATGAGGTCATGTTGCAGCTGTACAAAACTCTGGTACGGCCGCATTTGGAGTATTGCGTACAGTTCTGGTCACCTCATTATAGGAAGGACGTGGAAGCTTTGGAACGGGTGCAGAGGAGATTTACCAGGATGTTGCCTGGTATGGAGGGAAAATCTTATGAGGAAATGCTGATGGTCTTGAGGTTGTTTTTGTTAGAGAGAAGAAGGTTAAGAGGAGACTTAATAGAGGCATACAAAATGATCAGGGGGGTTAGATAGGGTGGGCAGTGAGAGCCTTCTCCCGCGGATGGAAATGGCTAGCACGAGGGGACATAGCCTTAAACAGAGGGGTAATAGATATAGGACAGAGGTCAGAGGTAGGTTCTTTACGCAAAGAACCGTGGTGAGGCCGTGGAATGCCCTACCTGCAACAGTAGTGAACTCGCCAACATTGAGGGCATTTAAAAGTTTATTGGATAAGCATATGGATGATAATGGCATAGTGTGGGTTAGATAGATTTTGTTTCGGTGCAACATCGTGGGCCGAAGGGCCTGTACTGCGCTGTATCGTTCTATGTTCTATGTATATTCCCTTGCCTTATTAATCCTCCCAAAATGCATTCCCTCACACTTTTCAGGATTAAATTTCATTTGCCACTGTTATGCCCATTTAACAAGCTGATTTATATTGTTCCATAATCTAAGGCTTTCCACCTCACTATTTACCACACCGCCAATCTTTTGTTTCATGTACTGTTCATTTATGGGATGTGGGATCTGCTGGCTGTGCCGGTATTTATTGCCCATCCCCTAGTTGCTCTTGAACTGACGCTATTTCAGAGGGCAGTTAAGAATCGACCACATTGCTGTGAGTCTGGAGGGTAAGAGTGGCAGATTTCCTTTCCTTAAAGGATATTCATGAACCAGATGGGTCTTTACAATAATCGACAATGGTTTCATGGTCATCATTGGACATTTTAATTCCCGATGTTAACTGAATTCAAATTTCACCATCTTTGGATTGCCCAGTGACAATACCACTATGCCACCATCGACATAAAGACATAAAATATTAGGGACAAATGGGAAATGCATATGTGGAGTCAGAAGACATGGTCAAGGTTTCTTTTGTTAAATTTAGAGTACCCAATTCTTTTTTCCCAATTAAAGGGCAATTTAACGTGGCCAATCCACCTAGCCTGCACATCTTTTGGGTTGTGGGGTTGAGACCCACGCAAACACGGGTAGAATGTGCAAACTCCACACGGACAGTAACCCAGGGCCGGGATCGAACCTGGGACCTCAGCTCCGCGAGGCAGCTGTGCTCACCATAGCACCACCATGGTCAAGATTTTTAATTAATCATTTGTGCTTCTTTTAGAGTGAAGTGTTAGATAGGATGAGCACAGAGGGAAGAAATATTAAAGTGTCTCGTATCCTTGAAAGTTTAGAAACCACCAGGCTTGAATTAAATGTATTCCGGGCTACAAGGGAAGCAAGGAAATAAATAGCAGAGGTTTTGACCATCTGTTTCAATTCTTTGTAACTACAGGTGTGTTATGCAGGACGAGTAATATAATATCATTGTTTAGAAAAAGAGGAAGTGCGAAGTGCTAGCTGGAGTGACTTCAAGCCAGTCAGCCTAAACCAGTCAGTGGTGGGCAGATTATTGGAAACATTTTGAGACAGTATAATTTGCTCTTTAGAAAGGTGAGAATTATGCAAGGACAGCTGGCATAGATTTACTGAGGAAAGATCATCTTGTGTTCTGTACTCTGGGATAACACAGGCTGCACCTGGATGCAGCTTTAACCAAAAGATACTCCAGACCTTGAAGTTAGTTCAATCTGGTTTATTGAACCAGTAGCACAGTTAGCACAGTTCTCTATGGGTTCGACTCTCTGCTAACCTAAGTATGGTTACTCTGTCTGACTGAACCAGACGAGCTCTTAGCCACGTGCTGGAGGTGTGATACTGTACATACACCCTGACTCACTCTGTAGATGTTCATCAGTGGAAAGAGGCGGAGTTTGAGCGCCTCATGCCTTTTATAGTGAGATACCACCCCTGAGTGTCCTGCCTGCTCATTGGTCATGTTCTGTTCTCTGTGTTCATTAGCTGCCTGTCTGAATATCATTATCTGCATATCATGACACATGCCCGACTAAAGTTATGAAAAATACACTTACCTTGTTGGAGAATGGGAGGTTGGGAATTCCAAGAGTCGGCAGACCGCATGAATTTTTTGGGTTCTTTGGGGTGAGGACTGGCTTTGCATGAGAAGAAAGATGTGAAAACCCAGGTCATGTGACCAAATGCGAAGCACCATCAAGACAAGTGTCCTAGACAAGGGACAGGGAGGAGGGAACACGGAGAGGTCCCAAATAAAGAGTTCCACACAGGAGACAGGGGCAGGATGAAGTCCCAGTTAAATTAAAAAGAGAAGAGCAGAGCAAGAGGCTCCAAGTAGGAAAAGGGATACAATGAGCAGACTTCAATCGAAGAGAATTCAGGGGAAACCTTGACAATTGACCAGGGCTCTGCAGAAGTCCTAGGAATCTAAGTGCAATCAAGAGAAGCCCTAGCAATTGAAGATGCTGCAAGAGAAGCCCTGAAGATCTAAGAAGGCAGCAAAAAGTTGGTGATTCGGTGATGCAGGCCGGTGGGATGAAGGTACACCTTTTGAACAGTTTTGGTCAAAGGGCGGAGGTTGTGCTTGTGATTTGGTGCTTGAGTCTACAGTTGGGAATCCAAGGAAACAAAATCTCGGGAGAAAAGATGGAAACCCTGTGAGGTGCCATAACTTGCAACACAATGGATCACGGGCTTGAAGTTGGGATTTGGCTGGATAGCTGTTTTCTTGCCAGCACAGTCCTGATGGAACAAATGCCTTCTCCTGTGCTACTAATCCAGTAACGTTTCTATGTGTTTCTCAATTCTAACCAGAGTCTTAGCTGATTGCTTTCCTAATTGAGACTCTCTCCTTGAAACATTAGAATAGCACCTTTAATCAATAAGTTACCTTTCTTTACCTCCCAGTTTACGTATCCTTATAGCCTGGAATAATTAACTACAATTATCACAAACTTGCATCCATGTCTCTAATCGCTGTTATGTCATATACTCTAATCCCTAATCAATCAACCTATTTTTTATACTCTGTTCATCGGCAAATGAAACTCTAATTTGAGCAATAGGTCATAACTGGCCCTGTTCTAATGCTTCCTTTCTCACACCAATTAACACATTTCTTATTTGTCACTCCTGCTGAAAATTACTTCAGCTATTTCGATATCCGCTGCACCTGTAGTGTCTATAATTACTCTTTGTGACCTGATCTCTGCTCTTATCCTTTCTCTACTCTTTAACACATTATTTTTATTCCTGTGTCTGACTGAGGCTTCTACCCACTCATTTAAATAGGTTAAAGTCCTTTTTAATCCTTTTATTTTTCCTTTCCCCAAAGACATAAGTCTCAGTGTAGTTCAAGCACAACGCAATGCTCCTTTCTGTCGCTGTCTTCCTTCTCACACATGTCCAGCTTCTTATTCCATTTGTTTCAATGTCAATTAGCACGTGGCATACTGGCATTGTCATCCTTGAGATTCTTTATGTTTGAAGTTAGCTCCTAACTCCTGATACTGTCTAATATCTTTTCTTCCCTAAGTCATTGTCGTTGACATGGACAATGACAACTAGACCATCCCCCTCTCTTTCAAAATATCCTTCTGCCCCTGTTGGGATATTGGACCGATTTAATGGAAACAAAACTGCAGGCCATTTTGGGTGTGTTAGCGGGGTTCTTTCCCGACACTTGCAGTGCCGAGAACACCCCGCTATTAAATGGGACTCAGTTTTTTTTTTGGGGGGGGGGGTTGGGGGGGGGGGGGAGAGTGGCCTCAGCCAGGAACGCCCCGCTAAGGCCACGCTTAGACTAAATTTTTGCACTAATTAGCTCAGTTAGAGATTGGGGAACCATTCTTAATGATTTTTAAGAGATTGAGTCCCCACTGCAGCCTCCAGACCTCCCGAACACCACAACTTACCAATTACGGTCCTCATGCACCCCCTCGCACCCCACATCATAAGGGCAGGTCTTACCCGGGCCTGATCCCTGGCATGGGCTACCTGGCACATGGGCACTTTGCAACTGCCACATGGGCACCCTGGTAGTGTCAGGTTGGCACTGCCAGGGTGCCAGGATGGCAGTGATTGGGTGACATCAGGAGTGCCAGGGTACAAGCCTGCAGAAAGCTCGGCTGCTCAGGGGCCTCTGATCACCTGGGAGAAGTCCCCCTGGTACTGTTACACCTAGTCCACATTTGTGGAAACATAGATACATAGATACATAGAAGATAGGAGCAGGAGGAGGCCTTTTGGCCCTTCGAGCCTGCTCCACCATTCATCATGATCATGGCTGATCATCCAACTCAACAGCCTAATCCTGCTTTCTCCCCATAGCCTTTGACCTCATTCTCCCCAAGTGATATATCCAGCCGCCTCTTGAATATATTCAATATTCAAAGTTTTAGCATCAACTAAAGGCTCACCACTCTTTGTGTGAAGAAATGTCTCCTTATCTCTGTCCGAAATGGTTTACCCTGAATCCTCAGACTGTGACCCCCTGGTTCTAGACACACCCATCATTGGTAACATCTTCCCTGCATCTACCCTGTCTAGTCCTGTTGGAATTTTATAAGTCTCTATGAGATCCCCCCTCATTCTTCTGAATTCCAGCGAGATCAATCCCAACCTAGTCAATCTCTCCTCATATGGCAGTCCCACCATCCCTGGAATCAGTCTGGTAAACCTTCGCTGCACTCCCTCAAGAGCAAGAACATCCTTCCTCAGAGAAGGAGACCAAAACTGCACCCAATACTCCAAGTGTGGCCAGCAGTGCCACGCCACCACCTTTTTGTGGTGTTACCTGCGTGGTCGATAACACGTGTTACTCAATCCTTAGCAGATGGTAAGGTCCTCTGAATTTGTTGAAGAAGACTCAAACTCGTCCAGTAACAACAAAGATTTATTGAGTAACTATAATTATTAATGCATGAGCTCTTTACCTTAACATGGAAACTAGGAATTGGTTAACAAGATTTAACAATAATAACTAAACATAACTTCACTAACTATCTATGAGATTCTGATGTTACCCTATTCACAGTACACCCACGAGAGAGAGAGTGAGAGACCCTGTGTGGCTGCTTTTTATATCCCTATTGGTCCTGCCCTCTAATGATCAGGTGGTGCTGCTATTTACCCATTAACCCCTTGTGTGCATGCACCTACAGAGATCACTACATCCCCCCCTTTTAATGTGTTACAGATTTTCTGTATGATGTAATGAAAATTGAACAAACATAATGAATTAAGTCAACTGGGAACAGATAAAACAAGTAACGCTGTGTACAGAATGTGATGGTAATAATAACTGTACATAGTCAATCAACGTTTAAAAAGTCCAACCCTAACGAAAAATGTTGTGAGTCCAGACTGTATGAGTTTGATCAGGTGGGTTGATCTCTTCTCCTGTCGTTGAGGTGGCAGTGTTGATGTCGTCATGTCGTTGTCATAATATACACCAGTATATCATGGTGCAGACTCACACTGATGGACACACAGTGGGACCAATCAACACACACAACACTGCAGCCAATCACCAGTGAGAGCACACGCACTATAAAGACAGGGGGCATCAGAGTTCCCGCTCATTCGAGTTGCAGCTAGCTAGGAGGCCAGAGCTCACAGCCTGCAACACCGACATTCACCATGTGCTGAGTGCATCGACTGGTTAGGACAATGCAAAGGTCTTTAGTTAAAGCTAATATCGTATTAACCCACAGTCTGAGTATGTTTAAACAGTTAATGATTCAATAAAATAGTGTTGCACTATTTCAAGTGTTGGTGACCTGTATGTGATCCAGAACACCCAACACATCATGATACCAGGAGTGGTGGGATATTAGCACTTCTTAGACCTACCTGCAAGTGATCTGCCTTCCGCCAGCATTCCGTCATCCTGCAACATGGACAACATCAGCCCGCCACCACCGCTCCTCATCGTCGGCAACCTCGGGGCCAACTGGAAGATTTTCAAACAGTGCTTCCAGCTCTTCCTCGAAGCCAAGGACAGGGAGGGCGCCGTGGACACCTGAAAGATTGCTCTTCTCCTCTCCACGGCCAGAGACCATGCCATCCACATTTTCAACTCTCTCACCTTTGCAGATTACGAAGAGAAGGCAAAGTTCAAGACGATCCTTCTCAAGTTTGACACTCACTGCAGCGTAGAGGTGAATGAAAGTTTTGAACGCTATGCGTTCCAGCAGCATTTGCAGGGTAAGGATGAACCTTTCCAATCCTTTCTCATGCACCTCCACATCCTTGTGCAATCTTGCAGCTACGGGCCCACCTCCGACTCCATGATATGCGACCAGATTGTTTACGGTGTTCAGTCAGACCCCCTACGTCAGCAGCTCCTCAAAGTAAAGCAACTCACCCTAGCGACCGTCATCAAGACCTGTGTCTTACATGAAAACGCCACAAGTCGGTATTCCTATATGCAAGCGGCTGAAACGGCGCGGCAAGATCCCCACGAGGCGGAACGGGTCCAAGTGATTGAGCACCTCCAGGGCCTCAGCCTGGATGAGGGCAGCCATTTTTGCGCTTTTCACGGACTCCCGCGCTTGTACGCACCAAACGAGAGGGGACGGCGACATTGAGGAACGTAATGTGCAGGCGCGCAACACGCATGACCACACTGCGCATGCGCGGTGGTGCAACGAACGTGCTGACGTCACGACGTGTGGCAACTGAGGCTCCGCCCACTGAAAGCGGCAATGCCCCGCAAAATCTCGACCACCGTCAGTATTTATGTGTGTACATGAAGACATCACGAGACATCGGAAAGGTCGAAGTAATTTGCTGTTAGTAGCGGACTTTCTTTTGTGCTTGCAGTGTTGACCCCGTATGTCATATTTTTTGCAAGCTGGGTTGGGTGATTGCTGCGACGCAGAGGCAAAATCACGAGATCTGTTGTTGTTGTTGTGGTTTTGTTCACTGTTTTTATCAACAGTGGGTAGACATTTAATGTCTGCTGCTGGCTGCTCATACAAGGCAGACAGACCGTCATAGTCTTCCTCATTCACGGCTATCGCTCTGGAGTCGTTTCTTGCGGCCATTCTGGAGCCTGTCAACGAGCTTGCTATGGAGGCCGGTATCACTCCCTCAGTGGAGTCAATCTGTGCTGTCTGCGTGGCGTCACCTGCTGCTAGGATATGTGACATGTGGTTGTCATCCATTTTGTCAACGAGCTGCCATGTCGTCATGGTACTGGATTCTCCCACCATGAGACTCGTATGGGACTTGGCACCCATGTTGCTGCTGCAATGACCATCAGATCCGGAGAACTGATCCATGGCTGAGTGGCATTCATCAGCAAGCAAATCATCGCTTCTTGTCAATGATGTGTCATGGTGCTCTATTTGTCCAATGAGGAACTCATCCCCTGAGTAATCATCGTCAATGAACAAATCTTTTGTTATGGATTTGTCATTGTGCTCTTCTCTTTGGGTGTTGCAAACGGTATGTTTCAGGGTGCTGCGGCAGTGATCTTTAACTGTGAGTGGAGGCTCGGGCTTCATTCTGTCGCTGGGGAAAATAATTTTATGTTTTGAGACTTTAGACCTCTTTTTGTTCACTCTCGGGCATTTTGGATGCGGCGTGGTGATGTAAGGTTCCTCAGTTACTGTAACCGTGTCCACAACGTAGGAGTCTTCATAGGCAAGGTCATCGTTTTCGGACAGGTAATCACTGAATATTGGTTGGCAGTCCATAGATGCCCCGTTCCGAATGTCGCAGGGTCTTAGTTGTTGTCCCGTGGAAGTCATCTGTAGCACAGCTCGACATTTGAAGGCATAGTGGTTGTACCTTCCACACCTCAGGCACTATGTGCCAAAAGCTGGACATTGCCCTTTTAAGTGGGCGTGTCCATAGTTATGACACCGTCCTGCCATGCTCGCGCATGCACAGTAGCGTTCTCAGCCGTTTCCAGTCTCCGTGCAAACTGCGCATCTGTGTGGGCCACTTGCAGATTCGCGCGCATGGGATTGCCGGTGGAGGAGCGCCTTCAAGAAGCCTGGGCCACCATTTTGACAGCTTCAACCTCATGGTGGAGGCCTTGGTCCCGGTACGTAAACTATTGATATTGTGCTTCAGTGATTTTGTGAGAAGAACATAATTGTGTACCCATTTCAAGATTAAGATTTTTGTGCTTAAGGAGAGATTTTCTGAGTCCCTCATCAGAGATGCCACTGACAATTTGGTCTGTGATGAGGGAGTCACGGAGGGTCTCATAATTCCAGGATTGGGCCAGCAGCTTTAAGTCAGTGAGAAAGCTGCTGGACGTTTCTCCTGTTCTTTGGATACGCCTGGTGAACCTGAAGCGTTCAAATGTTTCATTCACCTCCGATTTGCAGTGGGTACCAATTTTTTTTATAATTGTGTCCCACTTATCCTTGTCCTCCCCTTCGGTGTAGGTAAATGAGTTATATATCTCCATGGCCGTTTTCCCTGCCGCAGCTAAGAGGTATGCTATTTCTTTGGAATCTGGCGCAGCGGTCATGTCCTTAATTTGCAGAAACAAATTAAATTGTTGCAGGAAAATCTTCCAATTATACTGGAGATTACCAGAGGTTCTGAGGTGTTCTGGAGCTGGAAATAATTCCATCTTACCAGTTTATGCCCGAGAGATCCGAGTGTAGCTATGCCTTCCTTGGCCGAATATCTTATCCGAGTTTCTTTTTTCTTTTTCTTGTTTGTCGAACCTAATCTAGCTAGTTTCTGTTTTTGTTGTCAAGGCCAACACTCCTTGGTACCATGTGGTGTTACCTGCATGATCAATAACACGTGTTACCCAATCCTTCGTTGATGGTGAGGTCCTCTGAATCTTGTTGAAGAAGACTCAAACTCGTCCAGTAACAACAAAGATTTATTGAGTAACTATAACTATTAATGCATGAGTTTTTTACCTTAACATGGAAACTAGGAAATGGTTAACAAGATTTAACAATAACAACTAAACGTAACTCCACTAACTATCTATGTGATTCTGATGATACCCTGTTCACAGTACACCCACAAGAGAGAGAGAGCGAGAGACCCCGTGTGGCTGCTTTTTATACCCCTGTTGGTCTAGCCCTCTCGTGATCATGTGGTACTGCTATTTACTCATTAACCCCTTGTGTGCATGCACCTACAGAGATCACTGCACTTTTCTTTTATGCCTGCCCTTCCTAAATACTGAAAAACCTGGGACATTCTCTTCCCATCCCTGTTCACCCTACAGCCATGTCTCCGTAATCCCAATTATATCATACCCTTTTATATCTATCTGCGCGATTAGTTCATCCACTTTATTGCAAATGCTCCGTGTATTAAGGCACAGAGCCTTTAAGTTTGTCTTTTTCACAATGTTTGTGTTGCTCCTAATATTTTTCTCTATCGCACTGTTTGAATGATCCCCTTGGTTTCTCCACCTATCACTTTTTTAATTCACTTTTCTACCTTTTGCCTTTGTCCTTGCTCCCTCTTTCTCAGACTCCTTGCATAGGTTCCCACCCCCCTGGCATATTAGTTTAAACCCGAGTGCAAAATGGCGCTAAGGCGAGGTGAGGCCGTTCAGTCCCGCATCTTGGGTAACTCTGGCATAGACATATTCAAGTGAGATGACCCATTGAGTGCAAGATCCAGATCGCGGCGCCTCGCAAGACCTCGTTAGATCTCACGAGACATAACGACCATCTTAAATCTCGCGAGAGGCCTCTCACGAGATTTAACGGTCTTGTTGCATCACTAAACCATGCGCGATGAAGCCGATTGTTCATGCTCATCCTTTCTTAACATTTATTCATTATTCTTTCATGGGGTGTGGCATCACTGATCCGGTCAACATTTGTGTCCAACCCTAATTGCCATTGAACTGATTGGCTTGCGAGGCCGTTTCAGAGGGATGTTAAATGACAACCACATGACTGATGGTTTGGAGTCATGTGTAGGTCTGGCCAGTTAAGGATGATAGATTATGATAGAAAACACTGGAAAAAACACAAGTGGTCTAAGCAGCATCTGTGGAGAGAGGATTAGAGTTAACATTTTGTGAAAAGTCACATGGACATTAACACTATTCTCCTAGCTTATCTGTTACTGGGTAGGCATCACATACAAATAGAAAAAGAAACAGAGTAATGAGGGAGATAATATTCCATTCTTGTCCACTCTCATGAGCGATCAAAACAAGTTCAGGTGATCATGTGGACTAAATATTAGATATAAAAACCTTCCGATACAATCTCTACTTCAGTGAGGAACCAATCCATGCCATCTGGCAATGCATTCTGGAGGCTCACAGTCATCTGGCAAAAGAATGATGTGCAGTCATGTGATTAGAACTAAAAGGAGGCCGGTGAATAGCGAGATCGGTCAAAAATAAGAACCGCACCTGGTGTCCAATAATTTGCGATGCAACCAGCCCGCTCCCATCGGCGAAATCGGGATCTCAGTGTAGTATGGCAAGAACCAGTTATCACTACTTAAGTCTTATTTCCATACAATTAATGGGAGCGACCCCATACCAATGGCTTCCCGTCATTTACTGGCCTCCCCAGCAAGTGGTCACGCTGACGCCGATCAGTACTCCTTTTTAAAAATGTGAACCTGGCGGATGAGCTTCTGCGGGGAGCCGAGGAGTTGAGTTGCCATCATTGCTCACAGGCAAAGAGCCTGGGGGCACTATGCTTGTCGCCCAATGATCAGCAGAGGGTGGAGGACCCTAAGCTGGGTGATGGAGGGGGCGCCCTCCACAAGGGTGGGCTGCCATATGAAGGGGGGAGGGGGCGGGTGGAGGCACTGGCGGCGGGCAACCACGTGTGGCACCAACCCCTTGATCTTGTGTACCCGTTCCGAGGGCAACCTTAGCCCCTGTGTGTATGCCCCACCGGCCACCCATAACTCGCACGGACTGCCAAGGCCACCGGCCATGTGGCTGAAAGCTGTTGCTTATCGGGAATTGGTAATCGTGGTTAAGTGAGCACTTCACACATCCCAAGTGGGTCTCCGTGGGTAGGCAAGCCATGTAGCGTGTGGGAGTCATTGCCGAGCAACCAAATCACACCTTTATTCATGGACACTGCTTGAACAAAAACGGAGGCAACACCACACATGCAGCAGCCAACATCCGAACTCCCACAGGGTGGGACACAGCTCCAGGGACATGCCCATGGCCGGAGAGCGGGTGAGTGCTAGGGGGAGGGGGGGATACCAAGAGAGATGGGCCAAGGGTTTGGAGGTAAGGCTGCATTGTGGAAGAAAGTGACAGAGGCATCATATTGCTTGTGGTCAAAGGTTTTTAATGTGTCACAGGCGTCCAGGTGTCCAACAATTCCCCACAATTCCCCATCTCCCGATGGTGCTGCTCCACTCTCCCCACCACCCTCTCACCCCCCCTCCCCCACGATCGAGGAGCAGCTGATTCGAGCCCCGACTGCCTCTGCGACATCTGGCTCTGCCAGCCCTGGCGACTCCCCGATATCTGCACCATGGTGTTGACGCCCTCAGCGATGCTCCTCAGTGACTGAACCATGCTCTGCATTGACTCAGAATGCCCATATGCGACTGGGACATGTCCCTCAGTGCCTCGGCTATTCCCATCTGAGAGCGGGAAATATCAGCCTGGTACTGGGTAACATCCCCCAGCCAGTCGGACATTCTGCCGAGGCCCTCAGCCATAGCCGTCACCGAGTTGTTCACCTGGGGGGCAGATGGGCCGGCGCTGTCAGCTGGAGGACTTGTGGAAGAATGGACATGTAGTCAGTGGGAGGGATGGTGTAAGGTTTTCGGGCAATTCGGCCCTTTTTGGACTGCCCAAGAATAAAACCCAGAGACTGTAAACTGGACACTTTTCAGCCAAGGGAACGTAACCAAATTTCCCAGCAGGCTTGGTCCGCTGAGCCGAGTAGGGGCATAGGTATTTACAAACCCCCCCCCAGGAGCTACAAGGAAGAAGGAGCCAGACAACTAGATAAGATTAAACACAGAGACAAAGGGGCATGGTAATGCTGTAAGGGGCCTGCCTGCAAGCAGGACAATGGGATGGTCATAGCCCCATGCAGATGTAAATGACTTTGCCTCCACCAGAGCAGAATCCAATCAACACCCCATCAACATAGCAGCGATCTCCAGAGCAGATGGAAGACTTTGAAAATCTTCACAAGGAAGCTCAACCTCGTTATCTCAAAAAGCAGACTGGAGGCGGACCTAGGGGAGGTACTCCTATCTTGACAGGTCTGACCGGCTCAAAGGGGGCAGGACCAGCGGGAACTTTAAACCTTATGGATTCAATGCAAAAGGGGCTGGCCGAACACAGGAAAAAGCCAGGTAAAACGGATATAAAAGGGGCTGTGTTTCGATTGAGGGTCTCTTGGCTTGACCTCTCCACCTTCGACTTGACCTCCTGCAGCCTGTGACCGTAAGTACCCTGCAGCAGCTTGCGAAACTCCCTTGACTTTGATAGTGGTTGAGGCTTTGGGGAAGGGGACTTGATTTGTGTTTTGTGCCATTGCTAAACTTGTGTAACAATAAGATTTTACGTTGTGTCCATTATAGTACTTCTTGAATAGACTTAGTTTGTGTTAGAGTTTAAGATTTTATTATAATTTCTTCTGTTTGATGATTTTGACCTGGGTTTTGCAATAAACCTCGATTTGCTGATAATTGGAGTCGTTTCAATTCTTCAATCTCTCACCAGCGATCTCTGACCAAGTCATTGTTAAGATATTCCTCACCTTAATTCCGGGGTCGAGAATCTAGGGTCATCTTGAACGATTCAAACCCGTTCACTCAGGACAGGCTGCTGGTTAGGTAATAAACAGCAGTGTCCTATTCTCTCTCTTGGGAAAGCTACTCCAGCGAAGTAGGAACCGGGTGGGTGTTGTACCACCGGCAAGAGAGAGAATCACCTGGGCATTGGTGGGGGTCTGGATATCTGTGTGATATAAGCCTCAGGCTTCCGGTTAGGGATAAACGGCAGGCTTGATTCAGTGCTCTCTCCCGTGGAGGTGTCCCAGTGCGGCATCCCCTGGCCTCTGAAGTTTCAGTGCCAGCTGGAGAGAGACACACACAGATATTCAAACCCCAGATATCGGCCCAGTAGTGGAGTAGCGGAGATGGCACCCTCTACACATGCCCCTTTGTCTCTGTGTTTAATCTTATCTAGTTGTCTGGCTCCTTCTTCCTTGTAGCTCCTGGGGGGGGGGTTGTAAATACCTATGCCCCTACTCGGCTCAGCGGACCAAGCCTGCTGGGAAATTTGGTTACGTTCCCTTGGCTGAAAAGTGTCCAGTTTACAGTCTCTGGGTTTTATTCTTGGGCAGTCCAAAAAGGGCCGAATTGCCCGAAAACCTTACAGATGCCCCTTCGATACGTCCCTACCTGCTTGGACCGTATCGACACAGGTGAAGGGCAATCATTTCCTTTTGTGTGGACCGTAGGCCCCCCCTCAACAACATGCAAAACTACAAGTCCCAAGACAGTTCCCTTAATCTAGGCTACCCCTAATTTCATTGAAAGGGAAAGACAAGACCATACTTAATTCAAACACACAGTAACATACACACATTTCACCGGAACCCCAAACTTAAGGGTCCCTGTACATATATCACAATCAAGTAACTGAAACCCGCGAATCCATACAACTATTTACATTTGAATCTCTTTATTTCACTAAGGATCCTCTTTTCTGGGCTGCACTTCGCTTCTTCCCATTGAAGGCTCTTCATTTTTCCTCCGTCGTCGATACCTGCAGCTGAGAGGTTCAGTACAACTGAGGCGACAGCATAATGTACCCCCTGGTACAACATTTTCTTTGTGGGGACAAACACTAAACCATTCTCAGGCCCCCCTGGTGGTGATCGGACAGTTGTGAGGGTCGATCGCTTTACCTGAACCAGCAGTTCGGTAGCTTTTACAGTCATCCCTTCCCTGGGCGTTACACATCCCTCCCCACTGCGGTCAATTCATCCCGTTCCCTGGGTTCTGCCACCACCTAACAAAAGTGATCGATACCCCTTGTGGACATGCCTTGATAGACCCCCATAAACAGAAATAAATGCCCTGGTCAGAAGCCCACCACTTATCCCAGCAAACGGTGATCCTACCCGGTGACCCCGTGATGGTCCGGTAGGTGTTGTTGTCCAGGCGTTCCCAGTCCGAGGACCGATCCCTCATGTCCAGGCTCAGCTTCCTGGGCCACCACCATCTCCCCAAAGGAATGTCCCCCTTACAGGTTAAACACACCCGCCTGCCCTCAGTCACCCTAACCCGGTCAGTCGGCACCTGTATCTCCTCGCAGAGTACAGAGGCCTCTCCATGGGTGAAGCTCTGGTGGCTGGAGTACCTGGTCGATTTCGACCCCAGCCACCCAGGCCACCTCCCCAGGTGTGAGTAGCGGGTCTGCTCTGTGGCCACCTGGTCTCCCTGTCCGGTAGTGACAAGAGGGGATCTGCCGCCAGAGCACCCGTAGACGAAGGACTCTTCTGTCTCGCCTCTGCAGAGTTCTCCCGGTCCCACCATCGCCAAGATCATCAGCAAGCTCCATATCGTCGGGTGCCCCATCTGTAAAACAGACAAAACACATCCTTGCCTCTACAGAACTACCTACCTTAAAGTGCATGGCTTCTATCCAGCGGCAGCAGCAGCTCCCGCTTTTAAGTTGGGAAATTGACATGAAATTGCCGCAGCCTGTCTGTGGTTCTGTGTCCACAGCCCGGCTCCATCAGGGTCCTAGTGCCTGCTGCTCAATCATTATATCACTGCACTATGCGCTTCTGTGATCCCACGATCCTAAATAACCCACACACCACTAAACACTAATTAGAACTAGCAGGGGGAAAATGATATATACAATGCCACCCGTCTCCGGGTGGCCAAATTAAAACTGGACCCCGCTATACTGGGGCTGTTCACCTGTTTGGACCAACGGCTCGGGCCAGACCTCCCCCTCCCGGGGGTCCGGACTGCCCCTTGCCTCTCCTTCCCCAAAGGGGTTCGGGGATCCCTTTCTGCTCCCTCCGGAGACTGGGCTACCTGTGGCACCACTGGATAATGTCCTACATCCCTCACCATTCCCTTCTACTGGGGACCATCTTACCGGGGGCTTGGAGACCCGATTGCTCCTTCGTCCCCTGGATGGTTCCCACGCCCAAGGTGATACCTCCCTCTCCTCTGCCTCCCTAGCCTCTATACTAAGGCAGGCCACCTGACCCACAGGTAATGGCTTGGGAATCGTTACTGTCCCTGGGCTGGGTGCTTGCAGCACTGTCGGTTTCTTTGGGACTGCCCCTTCGGGACAGCACCTTGTCACCGGTTGTGTGACCGTGGAGTCAGGGACCTCCCCCACCGTCGTTAATTCTACGGGGGGTTTCTCCACTACCACCCCCAGTCTTCCCCCCACCTTGCTCTTTCTTGCCCTTATGGGGTGGAACAATTTAAATTGACTGATGTGGCGTTCGCATGGGTCCCACCTTAAGGGATTTAAACTGCAAATAGCCGCTGAGGCAGCCTCCAGAATGGGACCCTGCACCTGGACCGGACCAGGGTCTGGGGCTAGAACTACCCCTGCGCTCCCTTTTTCCTGAGGCTGCTCCCTGGGTAGTTATACGGGTTCTTGTGGTGTGGGTGCGGGCAGGCCCTGGCCCGTTGCCATTGCCACCTGTCCCGACCCAGCTGCTAGGCTCTGCAAAAAGGCTAAAAGTTTCTTTAAATCGATGGTTTCCGGGGCAGCTGCTCCTGCCGCCGGGGTCTGACTCTCTACTGCGGGAGCCCTCTCCTCCTTGCTAGGGTTCTCACACTCCCTCTTGAAATGCCCGGCCTTACCACACCCGTAGCATACCGGTCTCTTGTCGGAGGTCCGGGTGCCCTCATGCTTCCACTCTCTCTTAGGGGGTGCTGGCGCGATTTCATGCACCTTACCCTTAAGGGGCTTTTCCTCACTCCTCTCCCCATTGCGATATGCGAGGGTGAGTTTCCTAAGGACCTCTGCCTCATTAAGGTCCGGGGTCTGCGGGTCGAACCAGTGTTCGGCTTTTGCCCTAACGTTAGGGAGACAGTTGGCTACTAGGGTCTTTAGCCAGTGGGCTGTTCTCTCCCCTAAATTCTGTCTATCCGCGGGGACCCCGCATGCCTCCACATAGACAATCCACAGCCTGTCTGCGAACATAGTGGGAGATTCCCCTGGTTGCTGCTTGGTTTCCCCCACCCTCATGAAAGGGCTCCCCAGATTCAAACCCATTGCCTCCAGCACAGCAGTCTGTGCTGCCGCCCATGTGTCAGGTTGTCCCCCATTCCCGGAGGTCACTGCCCTGCATAGTTGGGGATCTAGGGTCATCAGGAACATCCTTACTTGCTCCCCCTCGTCGCAGTCATTAATGCTGGCAGCCTGCTCCACCTCCATAAAATGAAGCGACGGATCCCCTTTCGGAGTTAGCCTGGGAACGTGGGCCAACATCCCCCTGAGCGCGGATGCCCCATGAGGAATGATAATGTCGCCCTCAACCGGTCCCCTATTCGCCAGCCCCGCCGGGGGACCATACCTTCTCTGCCTGACAGGGCACATCTGCCCTACCTGGGGTTCCTGCTCCTCCGCCTCCCCGGCGTCCAGCTCTCCTGCCCCGTTGGGTAGCCCCCCTGTCCCCGGGCTAACTACCCATATAGGAGACGCCGCTATCTGGGGATACACCACTGACCCCCCTTGGACCTGCCCCCGACCGGGTGGTCCGAACACTACCTGCTGACCCGGCCCCATCACCGGCATCCCAGGCAGCGGTCTGTCCCCATCCCATGGGGACCCACATACGAAACCAGGCGGACACGCCGCCAGCTGGGGGTACCCTGCCGACCCCCCCTGGACTTGCCCCTGAACGTGCAGTCCGATCCCCCCCTGCCGACCCGGACACAATCCCGGCGCCTCAGGAGGTGGTCTATTCCCCTTGGCCTTTGGGGAATCATCCGCTGCGAGGAGCACCTTGCCCCTTGGGAACCCCCCTGGACCTACCAGGTGTACCTGTCCCCTGACCTTGGACAAGGTCTCCTCCAACTCCGTTATCCGTGCCTGGCACGGCCCGTGAGCACAGTCCCCCACTTCCTCGCGAGCCACTCGGCACGCTGCCTGGATGTCCCGGAACTTCCCCTCCAGTTTCCTACACTGCTCTGTGCTCCGAGCATAGAGTTCCTGGAGCCTCCATTCCTTTGTCTTACCCTCCACTATCTGGCAGTGGAGATATTCCTTCTCGCACCGGTTAGACTCGTTTTCCTGTAGGCTGTCCTGTTTCATTTCTGCCAATTCCTCCCGCAGTCGTTCCGCTGCGCTAGCGCTGTCCCCTGCGCTGGCCCTAACTTCTCCCAACTCCTGCTCTAATTCTTTGACCCTTCGCTCTGTTTTGGCTACCTGCTGGGACAAGCAGACCAGCCAAACTGCCTTCTCCAAGTAACTTTTGTGTGCCTTACTTTCTGTCCATGCGGCCGTCGCCATTACAGGTCGCTCCGCATTGATTAATTCTGAGACCCTAGGTTTGGTGAGGTTGACCTTTTGCCACATATATGAGGAGATTCTCTCCTCCATTTTACTTCGTTCCCTCACCCCCTCTGCCAAGTCGCATACTCCAAACCACCGGGCTCCTGCCGCGGTCGCAATTGTAGAGGGTTCCATCTCTGCTACTCCACTACTGGGCCGATATCTGGGGTTTGAGTATCTGTGTGTGTCTCTCTCCAGCTGGCACTGAAACTTCAGAGGCCAGGGGATGCCGCACTGGGACACCTCCACAAAAGTGATTAATGCCCCTTGTGGACATGCCTTGGTAGATCCCCATAAACACAAATAAATGCCCTGGTCAGAAGCCCACCCCTTATCCCCGCAAACGGTGATCCTACCCGGTGACCCCGTGATGGTCCGTTAGGTGTTGGTGTCCAGGCGTTCCCAGTCCGAGGACCGATCCCTCATGTCCAGCCTCAGCTTCCTGGGCCACCACCATCTCCCCAAAGGAACGTCCCCCTCACAGGTTAACCACACACCCGCCTGCCCTCAGTCACCCTAACCCGGTCAGTCGAAGGACTCTTCTGTCTCGCCTCTGCGGAGTTCTCCCGGTCCCACCATCGCCAAGATCATCAAACTCCACATCGTCGGGTGCCCCATCTGTAAAAAACAAAACACATCCTTGCCTCTACAGCCCTACCTACCTTAAAGTGCATGGGTTCTATCCAGCGGCAGCAGCAGCTCCCGCTTTGAAGTTGCCGCAGCCTGTCTGTGATTCTGTGTCCACAGCCCGGCTCCCCAGGGTCCTAGTGCCTGGTGCTTCATCATTTTACCATTGCACCAGGCGCTTCTGTGTTCCCACGATCCTAAATACTTCACACACAACTACACACTAATTAGAACTAACAGGGGGGGAAATGCTATATACAATGCCACCCGTCTCCGGGTGGCCAAATTAAAACTGTGCCCCACTAAACTGGGGCAGTTCACCTGTTTGGTCCAACGGCTCGGGCCAGACCGTCCCCTCCCGGGGGTTCGGGCTGCCCCTTGCCTCTCCTTCCCCAACAGGGTTCGGGGATCCCTCAGCGTTCCCTTCTACTCGGGCCCCCTTACTGCGGGACCGGGTTCTAGGGAGGTGTGATGGGGACCATCTTAGAGGGGGCTTGGAGACCCGATTGCTCCTTCGTCCCCTGACTGGTTCCCAAACCCAAGGTGATACCTCCACTTCCTCCGCCTCCTTAGCCTCTATACTAAGGCAGGCCACCTGACCCACAGGTAAGGGCTTGGGAATCGTTACTGTCCCTGGGCTGGGTGCTTGCAGCACTATCGGTTTCTTTGGGACTGCCCCTTCAGGACAGCACCTTGTCACCGGTTGTGTGACCGTGGAGCCAGGGACCTCCCCCACCGTCGTTAATTCTGCGGGGGGTTTCTCCACTACCACCCCCAGTCTTCCCCCCACCTTGCTCTTTCTTGCCCTTATGGGGTGGAACAATTTAAATTGACTGATGTGGCATTCGCATGGGTCCCACCTTAAGGGATTTAAACTGCAAATAGCCGCTGAGGAAGCCTCCAGAATGGGACCCTGCACCTGGACCGGACCAGGGTCTGGGGCTAGAACTACCCCTGCGCTCCCTTTTTCCTGAGGCTGCTCCCTGGGTAGTCATACGGGTTCTTGTGGTGTGGGTGCGGGCAGGCCCTGGCCCGTTGCCATTGCCACCTGTCCTGAGCCTTGCAAAAGGGCTAAAATTTTACTTATCTCGATGGTTCCCGGGGCAGCTGCTCCTACCGCCGGGGTCTGACTCTCTACTGCGGGAGCCCTCTCCTGCTTGCTAGGGTTTTTACATTCCCTCTTGAAATGCCCGGCCTTCCCACACCCGTAGCATACCGGTTTCTCGTCGGAGGTCCGGGTGCCCTCATGCTTCCACTCTCTCTTAGGGGCTGCTGGCGCGATTTCATGCACCCTACCCTTAAGGGGCTTGTCCTCACCCCTCTCCCCATTACGATATGCGAGGGTAAGTTTCCTAAGGACCTCTTCCTCATTAAGGTCCGGACTCTGCGGGTCGAACCAGTGTTCGGCTTTTGCCCTAACGTTAGGGAGACAGTTGGCAACTAGGGTCTTCAGCCAGTGGGCGGTTCTTTCCCCTAAATTCCGTCTATCCGCTTGAACCCCGCATGCCTCCATATAGACAATCCACAGCCTGTCTGCGAACATGGTGGGAGATTCCCCTGGTTGCTGCTTGGTTTCCCCCACTCTCATGAAAGGGCTCCCCAGATTCAAGCCCATCGCCTCCAGAACAGCAGTCTGTGCGGCCGCCCATGTGTCAGGTCTTCCCCCATTCCCAGAGGTCACTGTCCTGCATATATGTGCATCTAGGGTCATCAGGAGCATCCTTATCTGCTCCCCCTCGTCGCAGTCATTAATGCTGGCTGCCTGCTCCACCTCCATAAAATGAAGCGACGGATCCCCCTTTGGAGTTAGCCTGGGAACGTGGGCCACCATCCCCCTGAGCGCGGATGCCTCATGAGGAATGATAATGTCGCCCTCAACCGGTCCCCTATTCGCCAGCCCCGCCGGGGGACCATACCTTCTTTGTCTAACAGGGCACATCTGCCCTACCTGGGGTCCCTGCTCCTCCTCCCCACTGTCCAGCTCTCCTGCCCCGTTGGGTAGCCCCCCTGTCCCCGGGCTAACTACCCATATAGGAGACGCCGCTATCTGGGGATACACCACTGACCCCCCTTGGACCTGCCCCTGACCGGGCGGTCCAAACCCTACCTGCTGACCCGGCCCCATCACCGGCCTCCCAGGCAGCGGTCTGTCCCCATCCCATGGGGACCCACATACGAAACCAGGCGGACACGCCGCCAGCTGGGGGTACCCTGCCGACCCCCCTTGGACTTGCCCCTGAACGTGCAGTCCGATCCCCCCCTGCCGACCCGGACACAATCCCGGTGCCTCAGGAGGCGGTTTATTCCCCTTGGCCTTTGGGGAATCATCCGCTGCGAGGAGCACCTTGCCCCGAGGGAACCCCCCTGGACCTACCAGGTGTATCTGTCCCCTGAACTTGGACAAGGTCTCCTCCAACTCCGTTATTCGTGCCTGGCACGGCCCATGGGCCCAGTCCCCTACTTCCTCGCGAGCCACTCGGTACGCTGCCTGGATGTCCCGGAACTTCCCCTCCAGCTTCCTACACTGCTCTGTACGCCGAGCATAGAGTTCCTGGAGCCTCCGTTCCTTTTCTTTACCCTCCACTATCTGGCAGTGGAGATAGTCCTTCTCACACCTGTTAGACTCGCTTTCCTGTTTCATTTCTGCCAATTCCCCCCGCAGTCGTTCCGCTGCGCTAGCCTCCTGCTCTAACTCTTCGATCCTTTGCTCTGCGTTGACTACCTGCTGAGACAGGCAAACCAGCCAAACTGCCTTCTCCAAGTGCCTTTTGTGCGCTTTGCTTTCTGTCCATGCAGCCGCTGCCATTACCGGTTGCTCCGCATTGATCAATTCTGAGACCCAAGGTTTGGTGAGGTTGACCTTTTGCCACAAATATGAGGATATTCTCTCCTCCATTTTGCTTCGTTCCCTCACCCCCTCTGCCAAGTCACATACTCCAAACCACCGGGCTCCTGCCTGACTCGCCATTGTAGAGGGTGCCATCTCCACTACTCCACTACTGGGCCGATATCTGGGGTTTGAATATCTGTGTGTGTCTCTCTCCAGCTGGCACTGAAACTTCAGAGGCCAGGGGATGTCGCACTGGGACACTTCCACTGAAGAGAGCACTGATTCAAGCCTGCCGTTTATTCCTAACCGACAGCCTGAGACTTATAGCACACAGATCTCCAGACCCCTACCAATACCCAGGTGATTCTCTCTCTTGCCGGTGGTACAACACCCACCCGGTTCCTACTCCACTAGAGTAGCTTTCCCAAGAGAGAGAATAGGACACTGCTGTTTATTTCCTAACCAGCAGTCTGTCCTGAGTGAATCGCTCAAGATGACCCTCGATTCTTGAACCCGGAATTAAGGTGAGGAGTATTTTAACAATGACTTGGTCAGAGATCGCTGGTGAAAGATTGAAGAATTTAAACGACTCCAATTATCATCAAATCAAGGTTTATTACAAAACCCAGGTCAAAATCATCAACAGAAGAAACACAATAAAATCTTATGCTCTAATACACACTAAGTCTATTCAAAGGTAATATAGCGGACACAACGAAAATTCTTATGATTACACAGTTTTTAGCAATAGCACAAAGCACAAAACAAGTTCCCTTCCCCAAAGCCTCAACCACTATTAAAGTCAAGGGAGTTTCGCAAGCTGCTGCAGGATACTTACGGTCACAGGCTGCAGAGGTCAAGTCAGGGGTGCAGAGGTCGAGCCAAGAACGAAGAGACCCCCAATCGAAAACACAGCCCCTTTTATATTGTTTTACCTGGCTTTTTCCTGTGATCGGCCAACCCCTTTTGCATTGAAAAAGGTAAGGTTTAAAGTTCCCGCTGGTCCCGCCCCCTTTGAGCCGGTCAGACCTGTCGAGATGGGAGTACCTCCCCTAGGTCCGCCTCCAGTCTGTTTTTTGAGATAACGAGGTTGAGCTCCCTTGAAGATTTTCAAAGACTTCCATCTGCTCCGGAGATAGCTGCTATGTTGATGGGGTGTTGATTGGATTCTGCTCTGGTGGAGGCCAGGTCATTTACATCTGCATGGGGCTATGACCATCCCATTGTCCTGCTTGCAGGCAGGCCCCCTGTGTATTCCCGTGCCCCTTGGTCTGTGTTTTGATCTTATCTCGTTGTCTGGCTCCTTCTTCCTTGTAGCTCCTAGGGGGGGGTTTGTAAATACTTATGTTCCCTACTCAGCTCAGCGGACCAGGCCTGCTGGGAAAACTGGTTCCGTTCTCTTGGCTGAAAAGTCAGTTTACAGTCTCTGAGTTTTTATTCTTGGGCAGTTCCAAAAAGGCCGAATTGCCCGAAAACCTTACACATGGTAATGCTGTAAGGGGCCTACCTGCAAGCAGGACAATGGGATGGTCATCGCCCCATGCAGATGTAAACGACTTTGCCTCCACCAGAGCAGAATCCAATCAACACCCCATCAACATAGCAGCGATCTCCAGAGCAGATGGAAGACTTTGAAAATCTTCACAAGGGAGCTCAACCTCGTTATCTCAAAAAGCAGACTGGAGGCGGACCTAGGGGAGGTACTCCTATCTTGACAGGTCTGACCGGCTCAAAGGGGGCAGGACCAGTGGGAACTTTAAACCTTATGGATTCAATGCAAAAGGGGCTGGCCGAACACAGGAAAAAGCCAGGTAAAACGGATATAAAAGGGGCTGTGTTTCGATTGAGGGTCTCTTGGCTTGACCTCTCCACCTTCGACTTGACCTCTCGCAGCCTGTGACCGTAAGTACCCTGCAGCAGCTTGCGAAACTCCCTTGACTTTGATAGTGGTTGAGGCTTTGGGGAAGGGGACTTGATTTGTGTTTTGTGCCATTGCTAAACTTGTGTAACAATAAGATTTTACGTTGTGTCCGGTATAGTACTTCTTGAATAGACTTAGTTTGTGTTAGAGTTTAAGATTTTATTATAATTTCTTCTGTTTGATGATTTTGACCTGGGTTTTGCAATAAACCTCGATTTGCTGATAATTGGAGTCGTTTCAATTCTTCAATCTCTCACCAGCGATCTCTGACCAAGTCATTGTTAAGATATTCCTCACCTTAATTCCGGGGTCGAGAATCTAGGGTCACCTTGAACGATTCAAACCCGTTCACTCAGGACAGGCTGCTGGTTAGGTAATAAACAGCAGTGTCCTATTCTCTCTCTTGGGAAAGCTACTCCAGTGAAGTAGGAACCGGGTGGGTGTTGTACCACCGGCAAGAGAGAGAATCACCTGGGCATTGGTGGGGGTCTGGATATCTGTGTGATATAAGCCTCAGGCTTCCGGTTAGGGATAAACGGCAGGCTTGATTCAGTGCTCTCTCCCGTGGAGGTGTCCCAGTGCGGCATCCCCTGGCCTCTGAAGTTTCAGTGCCAGCTGGAGAGAGACACACACAGATACTCAAACCCCAGATATCGGCCCAGTAGTGGAGTAGCAGAGATGGAACCCTCTACAATGGGTCAGTCTGTATGGCAATAACAACTCACGTGTGACAGGTCATCCGGGTGGGGGCTGGTGGATCTTCATCTCTGCGGCTTCCGCCAACCTCCTTGCATTGGTCACCCTCGTCACCTCCAGGGCTCCTTTCTCAAAGTTGGTGAGGATTCGTATGTCCGGTATGCCTCCACCAGTCTGGGATCTCTCCCGGTAATTGGGGGTGAGTTTGCCTTGCAGAGACACAGAGAGGGCATCATTAGCCACACACATGGTTAACAGTGGTAGGAGGAGGGGTTGTGAATCAAGGGTTGCGAGGGGGGGAGTCGAAGGGAGAGGAGGGCGAAAGGAAGGTTGGGGGCAGCAGAAAGGGATTGGGGTGGAAAGTTCTCGTGGGTGGGGGTTGGGGGCGTTGGTGTCACCTCATCATGCTGCCCGGTGTGAGTTGTGGGCCTTCTTACGACACTCGACCCAGGCCTCCTGGTCTCACTACCCGTGCTCACGGCTGCCGCCACCTCACTGGCTGCCCTGTGGCTCACACTCAGGAACCCTCAGAGGACATGACATTTCTCCTGGCCTCCACCGCATCGAGGAGCCTCCCCAGGTCTGCATCCTTGTATCTTGGGGCCGGTCGTCTCGGCACCACGGCTGCAAGCTGAGTGGGGCTGGCTGTGCAAGTGCTGTTTAAGTGCTGCTCGACCTTGTGAGCGGAAGGGGCTGGCCAGCACGGTCCCAATGAATCAGCGGCGAGAAGCCTCGTTAAGTGGACTAATTAATGTTGAATAGCATTGACGGCCTCGCCAAGCCGAGCGCCGGGAAGCTCACGGCAGTTCCTGCTCACTACCACACTGAAGGTTCTTTCCGGAGAATTGCAGCCTCTATCGCTGAATATATTTAAGGCTAAGATAGACAGAATTTGGTCCTGAAAGGATGTGGGAAATGGGTGGGAAAATAGAATTGAAGCTCAAAGATCAGCCGTGATCACATTGAATGGTGGGGTACGCACAATGGTCTACTCCTGCCCCTATTTCTTGTGTTTTTGCATTCAGTCCATTCCTACTTATATGTAAGAAGATGAAAATGAGGGGTAGCTGATAAGGTCCCCCAACCTTCAATAATATGAAAGATAACATTTGATCCCAACTCCACCTTCTTGCCTGATTGACATATCAATTGATTCGTCCATTGTCCAATTTGTCCTTGAATATTCTCAGTGACACATCATCCACCACTTCTGGGATAGAAAGTTGCATTGGCCTCTGAGAGAAGAAATTTCACCCTGTCTCAGTGTTAGATTATTGAACACTCATCCTGAGATTGAGTTCCCCGATTCCCCAGTTCTCTTTGGAGTCTCTAGCCAGGGGAAAATAACATACCCTGTAACGCCGGTTGAAAATCTTAGATGTTTCAATGAGATCACCTCAATTTCAGAGAGTAAGGGCTGGATTCTCCTCTCGGCCGGAGAATCCATTTTTATGCCAGAATCAGGGACGGCTCCGTTTTTCCGACATTCCGCCCCCTCAAAAATGGCATACTCAAGGAGTACACCGCACGTCGTCAGGATGGCCTCAGGATATAGGCTGAGGCTCTCCGCCGATGCGTCGCCCTCGATGGGCCATTCCCCGATGGCGTGGGTCGTGTGTCCTCTCGCTTTTCGGGGAACTCGCGTGGCGGCTGCGGACTATGTCCAACGCCGGCACAGTCGGGGGGGGGGGGAGCTATTCCACTGGAAGGGAGGGCTTCAGCGGGGGATGGGTGGACTGGTGGGGGTTCGGCCAGGGGTGGCAAGAGGGGTCACAGGGGCGCAGTTTTTGGAGGCCGGATCCGCGCGCGGCTGTCGCCATGTTGTACGGCGCAGCCACCGCAGGCCACGGACCTGACCATTCTGCGTCTGTATCGGCAGGTCAAGCCGGGGGCTTTAGGTGGCATGGCTGCTAGACCCCAACGGGCGGAGCATCGGTGCGGAGGTGGCACCGACTTTTTGGTCGTAAGACCAGACGGATCCTGTGGACATAGCTGCAGAATTGGAGAATCCAGCCGATGAGTCCATTCTCATCATAGGACGACCCACTCATCCCAGGAACAGTCTGGTGTATTCTTGTTGCAATACGTCTAAGACACATTTATCCATCCTTTGACAAGAAGATCAAAACTGTGCACAGACCTCCAGGTCTCACCAAAGCCCTCTACAATTATCACAATTGTGGCAAAGTGCTGAGTTTGGAGTCAATATATTAACACAGAGAGAGAATTGGAGAACAGACTGAAAGCAGAGGTCATCAGAAATAGGGGATGGAGTAGACCATTTGCCCCCTTGGGCCTGTCCCACCATTTAATAAAATCATGATTACATAGAAAATAGTAGGTGGAGGCCATTCAGCTGATCATCCAACTCAATAGCCTAATTCTGCTTTCCCCCCATATCCTTTGATCCGCTTCGTCCTAAGTGCTACATCTAACTGCTTCTTGAAAACATACAGTGTTTTGGCCTCAACTATTTCCTGTGGTAACAAATTCCACAGGCTCTGGGTGAAGAAATTTCTCCTCATCTCTGTCCTCAATATCCCCAGACTGGGGATATATCCTCACCTTACATCCTCAGACTGTGACCGCTGTCTCTGGACGCACCGACCATCAGGAACATCCTTCCTGCATATACCCTGTCTCGCCCTGTTAGAATTTTATGGGTTTCTATGAAATCCCCTCCTCATTCTTCTGAACTCGAGTGAATACAATCCTAACTGATTTAATCCCTCCTCATGCGCCATCCGAGAATCAGTCTGGTGAACCTTCGCTGCACTCCCTCTATAGCAAAAACATCCTTCTTCAGATATGGAGACATAAAGTGCACACAATATTCCAGGTGTGGCCTCACTAAGGCCCTGTATAATTGCAGTAAGACATCCCCGCTCCTGTACTCAACTCCTCTTGCTATGAAGGCCATTTGCCTTCTATACCACCTGCAGTACCTGCATGCTTACTTTCATGACTGGTGTATGAGGACACCTAGGTCTCGTTGCAAATTCTCCTCTCCTAATTTATGGCCTTCAGATAATAGTCTCCCTTCTCGTTTTTGCTGCCAAAGTAACAACCTCACATTTCTCCAAATTATGCTGCATCAGCCATTCATTTGCCCACTCACTCAACTTGTCCAAATCACAATTAAAGATCTCTGCATCCTCCTCACAGCTCAGCCTCCCACCCAATTTGGTGTCATCTTCAAATTTGGAGATTTTACATTTTGTCCCTCCATCTAAATCATTAATATATATTGTGAATAGCTGGGGTCCTAGCACCGATCCTTGTGGTACTCCACTAGTGACTACCTGCCAATTTGAAAAAGACCATTTAATTCCTACTCTTTATTTCCTGTCTGCTGAACAGTTGTCTATCCACCTCAATGCACGACACCTAATCCGTTGAGCTTAAATTTTACACACTAATCTCTTATGTGGGACTTTGTTAAAAGTCTTCTGAAAGTCCAAATATACCACATCCACTGGTTCCCTCTAATCAATTCTATTAGTTACATCCTCAAAGAATTCCAGTAGATTCGTCAAGCATGATTTCCCCATCATAAATCCATGTTGACTCCATAACACCATAAGACCATAAGACATAGGAGCGGAAGTAAGGCCATTCGGCCCATCGAGTCCACTCCACCATTCAATCATGGCTGATTTCAACTCCATTTACCCGCTCTCTCTCCATAGCCCTTAATTCCTCGAGAAATCAAGAATTTATCAACTTCTGTCTTAAAGACACTCAACGTCCCGGCCTCCACCGCCCTCTGTGGCAATGAATTCCACAGACCCACCACTCTCTGGCTGAAGAAATTTCTCCTCATCTCTGTTCTAAAGTGACTCCCTTTTATTCTAAGGCTGTGCCCCCGGGTCCTAGTCTCCCCTGCTAATGGAAACAACTTCCCTACATCCACCCTATCTAAGCCATTCATTATCTTGTAAGTTTCTATTCGATCTCCCCTCAACCTCCTACACTCCAATGAATATAATGCCAGGATCCTCAGACGTTCATCGTATGTTAGGCCTACCATTCCTGGGATCATCCGTGTGAATCTCTGCTGGACCCGCTCCAGTGCCAGTATGTCCTTCCTGAGGTGTGGGGCCCAAAATTGCTCGCAGTATTCTAAATGGGGCCTAACTAATGCTTTATAAAGCTTCAGAAGTACATCCCTGCTTTTATATTCCAAGCCTCTTGAGATGAATGACAACATTGCATTTGCTTTCTTAATTACGGACTCAACCTGCAAGTTTACCTTTAGAGAATCCAGGACTAGGACTCCCAAGTCCCTTTGCACTTCAGCATTATGAATTTTGTCACCGTTTAGAAAATAGTCCATGCCTCTATTCTTTTTTCCAAAGTGCAAGACCTCGCACTTGCCCACGTTGAATTTCATCAGCCATTTCTTGGACCACTCTCCTAAACTGTCTAAATCTTTCTGCAGCCTCCCCACCTCCTCCATACTACCTGCCCCTCCACCTATCTTTGTATCATCGGCAAACTTAGCCAGAATGCCCCCAGTCCCGTCATCTAGATCGTTAATATATAAAGAGAACAGCTGTGGCCCCAACACTGAACCCTGCGGGACACCACTCGTCACCGGTTGCCATTCCGAAAAATAACCTTTTATCCCAACTCTCTGCCTTCTGCCTGACAGCCAATCGTCAATCCATGTTAGTACCTTGCCTCGAATACCATGGGCCCTTATTTTACTCAGCAGTCTCCCGTGAGGCACCTTATCAAAGGCCTTTTGGAAGTCAAGATAGATAACATCCATTGGCTCTCCTTGGTCTAACCTATTTGTTATCTCTTCAAAGAACTCTAACAGGTTTGTTAGGCACGACCTCCCCTTACTAAATCCATGCTGACTTGTCCTAATCCGACCCCGCACTTCCAAGAATTTAGAAATCTCATCCTTAACAATGGATTCTGGAATCTTGCCAACAACCGAGGTTAGGCTAATTGGCCTATAATTTTCCATCTTTTTCCTTGTTCCCTTCTTGAACAGGGGGGTTACAAAACCTTGGGTAGGGTGCTCTTTCCAAGAGCCGGTGCAGACTCGATGGGCCGAATGGCCTCCTTCTGCACTGTAAATTCTATGATAATCTATGATAAAAGCGATTTTCCAATCCTCTGGGACTTTCCCTGACTCCAGTGACTTTTGAAAGATCATAACTAACGCCTCCACTATTTCTTCAGCTATCTCCTTTAGAACTCTAGGATGTAGCCCATCTGGGCCCGGAGATTTATCAATTTTTAGACCTCTTAGTTTCTCTAGCACTTTCTCCTTTGTGATGGCTACCATATTCAACTCTGTCCGATCCTGCCACAATTTTCTCAGTGCTCTGCTACAAAGTCTTTGAAATGGATTCTAAAATTTTCCCCATGACCGACATCGGGCTTACTTGTCTATAATTCCCTATTTTTTCTCTACCTCCCTTTTAAAATAGTTGAGTTACATTAACTAACCTCCAATCTGCAGGAACTGTTCCAAAGTTTATAGTATCCTGGAAGATGATCACCAATGCATCCACTATTTCCAGAGCCACTTTCTTAAGTACTCTGGGGTGTAGGTTATCAGATCCTGGGGATTTATTAACCTTAAATCCCATCAATTTGCCCAACAACATTTCTCTTCTAATATTGATCTCCTTCAGTTCCTGCCTCCCACTAAACCCTGTGTTCCCCAATATTTCTGGTATCTGATTTGTGCCCTCATTTGTGAAGACAGAAGCAAAGTATGTGTTTAGTTGCTCAGTTATTTCCTTGTCCCCTATTATACATTCCACTGTTTCTGACGGTAAGGGTCCTACATTTGTCTTACCAATCTTTTTCTCTTCACGTAGCTGTAGAAACTTTTACAGTCAGTTTTTATGTTCCCTGCAAGCTTACTCTTGTACTCTATTTTCCCCTTCTTAATCAATCCCTTGGTCCTTCTTTGCTAAATTCTAAACAGCCCCAATCCTCAGTCCTGTTGTTTTCTTGGCCAATTTGTATGCTTCTTTCTTGGATCGAAAACTATCTCCAATTTCCCTTGTAAGCCATGGCTTGGCCACCTTTCCTGTTTTACTTTTGTGGCAGTAAACAATTTTTGCCGTTCCCCCATGTGCTCTTTGAATGTTTGTCATTGCCTATCCATTGTCATTCCTTTAAGTAACATTCCCAATCGATCATAGTCAATTCATGCCTCATATCATCTTAGTTTCTTTGTTAAGATTTAGGACCCTAGTCTCAATCAACTATTTCACTCTCCATCTTCATGAAAAATTCTATCATATTATGGTCGCTCATCCACAAGAGATCTCGCACAACTAGATTGCCAATGATTCCTTGCTCATCACACAGTATCCAGTCCAGGATGGCCTGCTCTCTAGTTGGTTCCTCAATGTATTGGTCCAGATAACAATCTCATATACAATCCAGGAATTCCTCCTTTATGATATTGTGGCTAATTTGATTTGCCTAATCTTTATGCAGATTAAAATCACCCATAAGTACAGATGTTCCTTTGTTGCATGCGTCTCTAGTTTCCTGTTAAATGCCATTCCCAACATCGCTGGTTTAGCAGTCAGGGGATGGTTTAGCAGTCAGGGGTTGGTTTAGCACAGGGCTACAGAGCTGGCTTTTAAAGCAGACCAAGACAGGCCAGCAGCATGGTTCAATTCCCGTACCAGCCTCCCCGAACAGACGCCGGAATGTGGCGACTAGGGGCTTTTCACAGGAACTTCATTTGAAGCCTTCTTGTGACAATAAGCAATTTTCATGTCATTTCATTTAATTTCCATTGCAGTTTGGGGGTCTATATATGACGCCGACACACATTTTTTCCCCTTGGTGTTTCTCAGCTCTACCCATACAGATTCCACATTATCAGAGCTAATATCCTTCCTCACTTGCGTTAATTTCCTGTTTAACCAGCACTGCCACTCCTTCCCACCACTCTCGCAAATACTCCCCCTCGGACATCAGTCCCTGTCCTGCCAAGGTGTAACCCGTCCAGTTTGTACTGGTCCTACCTATTCCCAGAGCTGGTCCCAATGCTCCAGGAATCTAAAACCCTCCCCCTCACACCACCTCTTGAGCCACATATCCGTCCGATATATCCTGCTATTTCAACACTAATGAACATGTGACACTGGTCGTGACCCTGAGATCACTACCTTTGAGGGCCAATTTCTCAACTTTCCTCCTAACTCCCTAAATCCTACTTTTAGGACCTCATCCCTTTTTTTTCACCTATGTCATTGGAACTGACTTGTACCACATCTACTGGCTGTTCACCCTCCCCCTCCAGAATGTCCTGTACCCGCTCCAAGACATTGTTGACCTAACACCAGGGAGACAACATACCATCCTGGAGTCTCGTTTGCAGCCACAGAAACGCCTATCTATTTCCCTGACAATCGAATCCCCATATAACTATTACATTCCCACGCTTTTTACTCCTCCCCTCTGCAGCAGATCCAACCGTGGTGCAACAAATTTGGCTGTTGCTGCTTTCCCCTGAGAGGTCATTCCCCTCAACAGTATCCAAAGCGATCTGTCTGTTTTGCAAGGGAATGGCCGCAGGAAATTCCTGCACTGGCTGCCTAGCTCTCTTGTTCTGCCTGGTGATCACCTATTCGCTTCCTGCCTGTGGAGTCTGAGCCTGCGGTGTGGCGAGCTCTCTCTACATGCTAACCACGGCATTCTCCATCTCATGGATGCTCCACAGTGTCCCAAGCCGCTTCTCCAGCTCTAAAACCCGGGCTTCTGGGAGCTGTAGCTAGAGATGCATCCTGCACACATGCTGGTCCCAGGCACTGAAAATGTTCCCAGCTTCCCAAATGTTTACTCTTAATGTGGCCTTAACTCCACTTTCCAGGCAGCCCCATTATAATCCTCGACTTCCTTGAAGAGAACAGGTCTATTTAACTGTGCCTTCAGTATATTCAATGACCCAGCCTTCACTGCTTTCTGGGGAAGAGAATTCCAAAGATCGACAGCCATCTAGGAGATGAAATAACTCCTCACCTCCATCGCAAATGCAGAACTCTTTCATCTGAAACTTCACTGCCTGGTTTTTAATTCCCTCATGACAGGAGACATCCTCTCACCTTCCACCCTTCAACCCTCCCCCCATTCCCCCCATCCATCTTTCTATGCTTCAATAAGATCACCTTTCATTCTTCTAAACGTCACTGGGTATTGGTCCAATCTACTTTTCCTCATAAGCCAACCCATTAAACCCATTCAACAAGGTTAGCCTCGTTAACCTTCTCTGAATTTCCAATGCAAATCTATCCCTTGAGCTAAAGAGACCAAAACACTATAGAACCCTCTGGGTGCAGCCGCACCAATGCCCTGTACAACTGTAACAAGACTTACTGTCTGTTATTCTCTCTCCACCTTATAATCAAGGCCAACATTACACTTGCCTTCCTAAATGCTTGCTGTATCTACATGAACAATGGTTTGTGGCTCGATTCTCACTTTGAACAATGTTTATATCTCTCTTCAGGTAGCTTGTGCCTAATCTGCATTATGAAGATGTCCCTCTGTTTATTCATGACTTTGGTCTAACTCCAATAGATTTCTTCAAAATTACTTTACATTATAAGCACAACAGACATCTTGGTAAGTGCATCTCCCTCGTGTAGAGAGAACTTCATCTTATCTTCATAGTCTCTTGCACATGCCCTCTGATGTCACAGATTCACATCACTATTTCAAAACCATGGCTGTTCTACACACAGATCCTACAGCATTCTACAGACTCTCTTTATTTCAGTAATATTCTGCTTTCCTGTTCTTCCCATCAAAGTGGACTATTCCACATTTCCCCACATAATACACCCATTTGCCAATGTTTTACAAACTCACTTTTATCTGAATCCCTTTGCAGACTCTTTGGGGTGAATTCTCCACCAGCGGGATTCTCCGTACCACCGGCCGTGCACCCCCGCCCGCGGGTTTCCCAGTGGTGTGGGGTGGCCACAATGGGAAATCCCATTGGCCAGCGGTGGGAACGGAGAATCTCGCTGCCAGCGATGACGCACCGCAAAGTAATATTTGGCTGGGGAGGCGGAGAATCCACCCCTTTGTGTCCTTCTTACAACTTGCTTTTCTACTTAAGTTTGTATCATCAGCAAATTTGGCTACAGTATGGTTAGTCCCTTTAACCAAGTCATTAATATAGATTGGAAAGAGAGAGAGAGAGTAGGGTTAAATGAGGCATTTTCAGGCTTTTTTTATTCATTCATGGGATGTGGGCATCGCCGGTGGGCCAGTATTTATTGCCCGGCCCTTATTGTCCTTGAACTGAATGGCTTGTGAGGCCATTTCAGAGGGCATTTAAGAGTCAACCACATTGCTGTGGGCCTGGAGTCACATGGAGGGCAGAACAGATAAGGACAGCAGGGTCCCTTCCCTAAGTGAAACAGATAGGTTTTCATGACAATGGCTTCATGGACATCATTTGACTTTTCATTCCAGATTTAGAACACAGAACATAGAACATAGAACAGTAAGCACAGTACAGGCCCTTCAGCCCACAATGTTGTGCTGATCATTTATCCTAATCTAAGATCAACCTAACCTACACCCTTTCAATTTACTGCTGTCCATGTGCCTGTCTAAGAATCGTTCAAATGTCCCTAATCATTCTGACTCCACCACCTCTGCTGGCAGTGCATTCCACGCACTCACCACTCTCTGTGCAAAGAACCTACCTCCCGTATACCTTCCTCTAATCACCTTAAAATGATGTCCCCTTGTGACAACCATTTCCACCCTGGGAAAAGTCTCTGGCTATTCAGTCTATCCATGCCTCTCATCACCTTGTATACCTCTATCAAGTCACCTCTGTTCCTTCTTTGCTCCAGTGAGAAAAGCCCGAGCTCCCTTAACCTTTCTTCATAAGACATGCCCTCCAGTCCAGGCAGCATCCTGGTAAATCTCCTCTGCACCCTCTCCAAAGCATTCACATCCTTCTTATAATGAGGCGATCAGAACTGGACACAATATTCCAAGTGTGGTCTAACTAGGGTTTTATAAAGCTGCAGCAAAATCTCGCGGCTTTCTTTCATTGAATTCCAATGTTCACCATCTGCCATGGTGGGATTCGAACATGGGCCCCCAGAGCATTACCCTGGGTATCTAGATTACGAGCCCAGTGGAAATACCACTGCCGCCACCTCCCCAGTTGCCAAGCTGTATCACACATCAAAGCTTCATCAATGGATATTTCTGCGTATTATGTTCTTTCTCCTTAGTCGGGCTTGGTCATTGTGAAGTGACGCTTGCAGTATTCTTATTCTCATTTATTTTTTACTTATAAATATCTTAGCTACCCAACAAATGTACTTAAATTATACATTGACACTTCAAAAGAAATGGGGAGGAAAAAGCAATTGAATTGTGTCTGATTAACTTCACAATATATGGAATCAATAGAAAAGCAACCGTTATAGCAGATACATGACACACAGAGTCAGACCAGGGGCGGGATTCTCCGATATCGGCGCGATGTCCGCCGACCGGCGCCAAAAACGGCGCGAATCACACCTGCATCGCGCCGCCCCAAACGTCGCTAATTCTCCGGCCCGGAATGGGCTAGCAGTGGCGTGACGCTATTCGCGCTGGCTCACGTGGTTCACGCCGTGCGGCGTCATTCACGCCGTTCAGCGTCATGCGGCTCAAAAGACGCGCTGCTCCCCCCACCCGACCAGAAGACCCGACCGGATGGCCGCCTGCCGCTCGGCCCAGAGGTTCCAGCCCCGCGACATCAAGGCGCTCCTGGACGCAGTGGAGCAGAAGAGGGAGGCCCTGT
This sequence comes from Scyliorhinus torazame, assembly GCF_047496885.1. Classification (NCBI taxonomy): domain Eukaryota; kingdom Metazoa; phylum Chordata; class Chondrichthyes; order Carcharhiniformes; family Scyliorhinidae; genus Scyliorhinus; species Scyliorhinus torazame. The sequence goes on from NC_092727.1 coordinate 53,724,660, forward strand.
ATCCCGGACACGGACGCAGAGTCGCCCCATGCCACAGCCGACATCTGTGGAGGGAGGCGGCAGAGGCCGTCAGCGCTGTGGCTCTGACACCATGGACAGGCACCCAGTGCCACAAGAAGGTGAACAACCTCGTCAGGGCAGCCAGGGTGAGCCCCCCCCCCTCCCTGCCCAATATCCATATCCCCCATATCCCTCCTCCCCCATATCCCCCATATCCCCCACCCCCAGATCCCCCTCCCCCAGATCCCCCCTCCCCATATCCCCCCTCCCCCATAACCCCCATATCCCCCCTCCCCCATATCCCCCCTCCTCCATATCCCCCTCCCCATATCCCCCCTCCCCCATATCCCCCATATCCCCCTCCCCATACCCCCCTCCCCCATATCCCCCATATCCCCCTCCCCCATATCCCCCTCCCCATACCCCCTCACCATATCCCCCCTCCCCCATATCCCCCATATCCCCCTCCCCCATATCCCCCTCCCCATATCCCCCTCCCCATATCCCCCCTCACCCATATCCCCCCTCCCCATATCCCCCTCCCCATATCTCCGCACCCCCATATCCCCCTGCCCCATATCCCCCTCCCCATATCCCCCTCCCCCATAATCCCCCATCTTCCATATCCCCAAGTGAATCCAGCCCTAACCTTAACCTCTGCAATACACGCGCAACCGATGGCGTGCATTCATATACCTGTCTAACACTGTTGCTTTTTACCCCTGCCACCCCCCCCCCCAACCACAGGAGAAGCATGCACACAACACCAGGGAGCATGTGAGGACTGGAGGAGGCCCAGCTGATGAGAGGCCACTGACCGAACATGAGGAAAGAGCCCTGGAACTGGCTGGCGGACCTGAGGACCGGGCGGTTGCCGATGCAGAGGTCGGGGGCCCACCAGCAAGTGAGCCACCGACAGCCCATCCCCATATACCCCCTCCCCCATATCCCCCTCCCCCATATACCCCCTCCCCCATATCCCCCATATCCCCCCTCCCCCATATCCCCCATATCCCCCCTCCCCCATATCACCCCTCCCCATATCACCTGATTACTGCCTGCTTGTCTAACCATGCATGCTTCATTGTGTATCGCAGGAGCAAACGTCGAGGCACCCATATCCGCAGATGCAGACCGCCCGCATGATGCCCCTCGGAGACCATGGGAGACGGAGAGACCCGGACCCTCTGGCACGCGACGCCCGCATGATGCCCCGCGGAGACCACGGGAGACGGAGAGACCCGGACCCTCTGGCACGCGATGCCCGCATGATGCCCCGCGGAGACCACGGGAGACGGAGAGACCTGGGGCTACAGGGAGACGACGCACCCGTCGCGTGCAGGTGCGGCGACGCAGGCGTGTGCCACCCAGCGACGAGAGGGGCAGCCACAGGCCCCCGTCACAGCCGAGCCACGAAACCACAACCCAGGACACTCGTACCCAGGACACCCCTACCCAGGACACCCCTACCCAGGACACCCCTACCCAGGAAACTGAAATACAGGACAGTGACACAGATTGGATGGGTGGAGACGAACCGCCACCCCAAAGTGCCATGGACTCAGAGTCGGACGATGCGCACGACACAACGCCACTGCTGTCACCAACACCCTCCACCATCGCAGAGACGCTCACCTCGGTTGGGCACTTTAGTGATGAGGCGTCCGGTACACTCACTGGTGCGCACAACACAGCCGTCCCGGTACAGCAGGTGGAGGTAGGAGCAGCAGAGGGGCCGGGCGGTCGGAGGGCAGCCCGGCGCATGCAAACATCTGCCGCCCAGATGGATCCCGGGTTCCTGTAGTTACCACACCCACCCATTGGTCCGATGCAACCACCGAACCTGGGACGAGCGAAGAGGGTGACAGCCAGCTTGCGGCGGCTGCAGTCGCAGGTGGAGGAGTCCACCTGCGTCCAGGAGCTGGCAGTGGTGCCGGGCTTGCGTGCCACCCAGGCTTACACCGCACGGGTGGCGTCCGTGGTGGAGGCAATGGGTGCGACGGTGTCAGACATGGGGAGCGGTTTGCGAGGCCTGGGGCTTTCCGTGCAGGCGGCGTCTGTGGCCCAGGACATGGCTGCCCTCTCACAGGAGGCCATGAGCCAGCACCAGCGGCAGATGGCAGAGGGGCTCAATTCCGTGGCACAGTCCCAGCAGGAAATGGCCCAGTCTCTGCAGGCCATGGCCCAGTCCCAGCAGGCCATCGCTGAGGGCATTGGCGCCATTGCCCATGTGCTAGCCGGCGTCGCACAGTCACAGACAGGGATTGCCAACTCGCTGAGCTCCATGGCTGCAAGCCTGCAGACCCTTGTCGATACCAGCACGGGACTCCAGGAGTGGCAGCGCCAGATTGTCGGGGGGGGCGTCGGATGGCCAGTCCGTTTGCATCCCCCACCCATGTAGAGGCCCGGGGGCCATTGGCACCCCGAGGGAGGAAGAGGTGCTGGGGCCCATTCCGGGTCCCATTGTAGATCCCTGAACACTTCAACACCTCGGGCTCCCCCCCCCTTCCGTCCAGGTGCATCGGGTGGGCAAACCGGCAGGACAGGATGGCAGCTCGCCATCCCAGTCGCCCGGGCCGCAGCCCGGCCCATCTAGGCCAGGACGCCCCAGGAAACGGCCGCCAAAGGGATCCCGTGTCAGAGGGCAGGAATCACAGGAGTCCACCTCCAGTTCTGCTGTACCGTCTAGGGAAACACCTAGGCGTAGTCAAAGGGCCCGTAAGGCCAAACAATTAGACCACTGAGTAAGTTGGCACGAGTGCAGGGCACAGATGAGTTTTAGGGGCTAGGGCACGAGCATGAACTGCTTTTGTTATTAAAGTCAATGTTACACCTACAGAAGCTGCCTTTTGTGCTCTGTCCAAAGCGTTGCGGGGGTGTCATGTACGTTGAGTGCAAGTGGTGTGTGAGGGGTGGTCTTACCTCAGCCCCATGTGAGTCTGCCCCCTTCCCCCTGGGCCGCCATCAACATCCCCCCCGGGCAGAGGACGGGACCGTGCGCTGCAGTGTCACAAGCCGCATGTAGGGATGGTCCGGGTGGATGGGGCTACTGTGGCCATGAGTCAGCCATCGTCCAACGATGTGGAGCCAGGAGCTCCTCGCAGAGCGGGGTTGTCATCATCATCCTGCAATAGACACGCGTCCACCGGCAACTGTGTGAGCCCGGCCGCTGTGCCGCAGGTGGATCGGCAAATGGGGGGGGTGGTGTGCATGCGGGTGGGGTGGGTGGGGTTGGTGAGGGGGGTGAGGGTGCTGGGTGGGTGGGATGGGTGGGGGGGTTGTGGGTGGTTGGGGTGTTGCCATGGTGTGTGGCCTGTGCATACCACCCGATTCCCACGCCCATCTAGTCAGTGAAGCAGGCGTCTATCAGCCTGTCCCGTGCCCGCTGGCCCAGCCGGTAACGGTGGACAGCCACCCGCCCCATGTCTAGCCCATCTACCCTGACCATTGCCCCCATCCCCCTCATCTGGGGAGGACTGCGCCTCTTCCTGCTGCTCCTCCACCTCCGCCGTCCTCTGCCTGCGGGCACATCGCCCCTCTGCTGGGCTATATTGTGCAGGACGCAGCACACCACAATGATGCAGCCGACCCTATCTGACCGATACTGGAGGGTGCCCCCAGAGAGGTCCAGGGCACCTTAAACGCATCTTCAGCACACCAAAGCACCTCTCTATCACTCCCCTTGTCGCTACATGGGTTTCATTTGTAGCGGTTCTCCGCCTCATTGCGTGGCCTCCGTATAGTCGTCATCAGCCACGATCGCAATGGGTAGCCCTGTCGCCCAGCAAACCAGCCCCTCAGCGGGGGATGGCGTCCCTCGTACTTGCCGGGGATGTATGACCGCGACAACATGTATGAGTCGTGTACACTGCCCGGGTAACGGGCGCAGACGTGCAGGATCATCATGCGGTGGTCGCAGACCACCTTGTCTGTTCATCGAATAGGTCCCCTTCCTATTGGTGAACACGGCCCTGTTATCTGCAGGTGGCCGCACGGCGACGTGGCATCCCATCGATCGCGCCCTGGACCAATGGGGAACCCGGCCACGGCAGAGAAGCCCACGGCCCGGGCATCTTGGCTGGCCCGGTCACCGTGCACCGATGCCTGCGATATGCCGGACAGGTCCCCACTCGGTGCCTGGAAGGACCCCCCGTTGCATAAAGGTTCAGGGCCACCGTAACCTTGGCGGACACGGGGAGAGGGTGTCCCCTGCCCAGTGCCACGCGGTGATAGGTTGTGCCAGCAGGTGGCAGGAGTGTGCCACGGTTTCCCAGCTCATTTGGAGTCTCCTCCTGCATTCCCAGTCCGTGAGGTCCTGGGTACGACAGCGGGGGCTGGTACACGCGGGGGCGTCCTCGGGTGCCTCCGTTGCCGTGGGGGCCGCAGCGTCTCCTCCTCCCCCTCCTCGTCCTGTCGGTGCGGGTGTCCCTCCAGCCTGGTCGGCTGCCGCCTGCCCCTCTGTGGCAGCCTGCGCCGCCTCTCTGGCATGCTCCACTTTCTCATCCAGGGCAACATGGACACTAGCGGCTGCCGCCACGGCGGGCCAACATCGCTGGCTGACCGTAAAACATGACGGCCTGCGGGGGGGGGGGGGGGGGGGGGGGGGGGGGAGGGGGCGATAACATGTCATCATTGCCCATACCCCCTCCTCCCCCCAGCCAGGTGGCATGGACCGCAATGGGCGCGACTGTTGGAGGCTGGTCCACCTGGCCAGGTGGACAAACTCATTTGCCCTCGCACGCCCCCCTCCCCGGCAACGGGACCCCCCCCGTCCCCCTCCCCGGGCACGCACCCTCCCTGACCCCCTCCCCGGCACGCACCTCCCCGTCCCCCTCCCTGGCCGACGGGACCACCCCCCCGTCCCGGATCTCCCCGTCCCCCTCCCCTGCACGGACCCCCCCGGTTCCCCCCGTCCCCCTCCCCGGCACGCACCTCCCCGTCCCCCTCCCCGGCACACACCTCCCCGTCCCCCTCCTGGCACGCACCTCCCTGTCCCCCTCCCCGTCACGGACCCCCACCCTGTCCCAAATCTCCCCCATCCCCACTCCCCGGCAATGGACCACCGTCCCCCGTCCCCATCCCCCGGCACGCACCTCCCCGTCCCCCTCCCTGGCACGCACCTCCCCGTTCCCCCGGTCCCGCGCCTCCCCGTCCCCCTCCCCGGCACGGACCCCACCCCGTCCCCCTCCCTGGCACGGACCCCCCCACTCCCCCTCCCCGGCACGCACCTCCCCGCCCCCCTCCCTGGCACGTACCTCCCCCGTCCCCCCTCCCTGGCACGCAGCTCCCCGGCACGGACCCCCCCGCCCCCCGTCCCGCGCCTCCCCCGTCCCCCCTCCCCGGCACGGGACCCCACCCTGTCCCCCCTCCCCAGCACGGACCCCCACCCCCCCGTCCACCTCCCCATCACAGACCCCCCCCCCCCGTCCCCCCTCCCCGGCACGGACCCCCCACGCCCCCCCCTCCCCGGCAAGCACCTTCCCGCCCCCCATCCCTGGCACGGACCCACCCGTCCCCCATCCCCCTCCCCGGCACGGACCCCCGTCCCCCTCACCAGCATGCACCCCCCCCGTCCCCCTCACTGGCACGCACCTCCCCGTCCCCCCTCCCTGGCACGCACCTCCCCGTCCCCCTCCCCGGCACGGACCCCCACCCCCCGTCCCGCGCCTCCCTGTCCCCCTCCCCCGCACGGACCCCCCTCCCCGTTCCCCTCCCCGGCACGGACCCCCCCCGTCCCCCTCCCGGCATGGACCCCCCCCCCGTCTCCCCCGGCACGCACCCCCCCCGTCCCCCTCCCCGGCACGGACCCCCCCCCCGTCCCCGTCCCCGGCACGCACCTCCCCGCCCCCCCCTCCCTGGCACGGACACCCCCCCCCCTGCCCCCGGCACGGACCCGTCCCCCGTCCACCTCCCCGGCACGCCCCCCCCCGTCCCCTCCCCGGCACGCACCCCCCCCCCCCTCCCTGGCACGCACCTCCCCATCCCCCTCCCCGGCACGCACCCCCCCCCCCAATCCCCCTCCCCGGGCATGCACCTCCCCCCCCCTCCCCGGCACGCACCCGTCCCCCCCCCCCCGTCCCCCCGTCCCCATCCCCAGCAGTCATCCTCCCGTCCCTGGTACTCACCCCCTCCCGGCACTCCGCCGGAGCCCGCCCCCCCACTCTAAACCCCCCCCCAACCCCCCCCCCCCCCTGTCGCACACACACACACACAACCCTACACTCACCTCTCCCCCACACATTCAGACTGCGGCCACGCCATCACCTCTCCAGCGGCCAACCCCCCAGGCCGTCACCCACCTCCACGCTGGTCGGCGTCAACCATGAGCACTGGTTGACGCCGATTTAAAGGTGTTTTTATTTACGCCGACGTGACCCGTCATCACGTCGGCGGGACTTCGGTCCATCCGGACGGGAGAATATTGGCAGCCCCCGAAATCCATTGCCTCGCGCCCCACCCCGTGCCATTCTCCGAGGCGTGCGGCGCGATTGACGCCCGCCGACTTTTCTCCCTTCGGAGAATTCAGCGGGCGGCGGGGGGCGGGATTCACGACGGCCCACGGCGATTCTCCGACCCGGTGGGGGATCGGAGAATCCGCCCCAGATTACAAATAGTTATTTTTAATATTCAATTTACAAGAAAGTTCTGTGATTCATAAATACAGAATAATGTGCTTGTTTAAAGTATGCACTCAGTGATATATGGGGTCACTTAATATGTGCAATGAACTTCTAAGATTGTTGATAAGAAAACGAGATGTACCAATTAGCTTCCTTACACGAACCCAATAAAAATGTCATCATTTTTCAGATTGCGAGTTATAAATTGAAGGTAAGATCACATGATGCTTGAATTTTCCACTTCCCCCGCAAGTGACTTATAAATGGATTTCAAATTTATTAATTTTGATGTGAATAGTGTCAGGAATTCTATTAAAATGCTATATTCATTAATTTTTCAACTCAACTCGACAATAAGTAGTGAGTTACTTGTCAAAGGTACCAGCAACAGTATTAATATTTCCTTTTGTTCACTGGTAATTTTTTTTTATTCTTGCTAATTTTATTGATTGGAACGAAATGAGGCAGCAAAGATGTAAATGGGATTTAAATCCATATTGCACTGTTCACATTTTCTGTTCCCTGATTAGTCCTTACCAAACTAGTGCTTCCACTTTTAAGATTAATTTAAATTTTATTTTCAAAGTTCTATGCATGCATCTATGTATGTGCCTGTGTTAATTTTTTCAGTGAGCTTGTTCAGGTATATGTATCTGCATCCTGAGCAGCCAGCGGGATTCTCCGCCGGTAGGATTCTTTGTTGCGCCGGCAGCTCACTGATGCCCGCGGGTTTCCCGGCAGCGTGGGGGTGACCCAATGGGAAATCCTATTGAAGGTGGCAGGAACGGAGAATCCCTCTGTTGGCGAGGGTGCACGGCCAAGGAGCACGCAGCTGGCGGACTGGAGAATCCTGCCTGTGTGTACATGCACACGTGAATGTCTGTATGCAAATGTATGTACTGTGCACATGTACACGTGCGTTTTTGTGCCGGTGTATCTCAATAAATATGTGAATGTGCTGAGTTTTATATTATCAGTCCTCAGTCTATTCTATGTTGACATTTGTTGCCTTGTCAGAATAAAGAATTCAATAGTTGTGCACAAAAAAATGTCATTTCTAATAAAGCCACTGTCAGTATGTTTATTTTGTTATTTTTCTTCATAAATATGTAATAAATAAATTATACTTGGTCTCATTGCCAGAGGAGCGAGATCTAAATCAAAACTGATATGCTGGCTGCAACTGTCTGGTGTTGAGTAGAGATTCAGAGACAACCAGCCATTTCCAGGACATTTTCTAATTCGGCCATACCATTGTCATTCATGAACTATGTGCTATAATGGATGTATTACTGTTCCCCGCTCCCCCAAATAAAGATATGGGGTGGGATTCTCTGCCCCGTTATCCGGCGCAGCACGGCCCCGCCAGCAGCGGACTTCTCGCAGAAGGTCAATTGTGGGCCACCCCACGCTGTCGAGAAACGCCCGGGCGTGGGTGCACTGCCGGCAGAGAGGAAAATCCGTCGAAGGAGAATCCCGCAGGTGTTTTTTAATGGTGTTCGTAAAATATTTTTTTAAAAACCTAAATGAAGGACAGAGATAGGGCTGATAGGCATAAATGTTTCCCCTTAGTTGAAGGGTCAATAACCAGCGGGCATAGATTGAAGGTAAGGGCAAGAAATTTGGAGGGGAGTTGAGGAAAATCCTTTTCACCCAGAGGATGGTGGGAATCTGGAACTTGCTGCCTGAAAGGATGGGAGAGATGGCAACCCTCACAACATTTATGAAGCATTTTGATGACAGCTTGAAACACCATAGCACACAAGGCTACAGGCAAGTTCTAGAAAATGGGATGAGATTAGATAGGTCCTTGATGGCCAGTACAGGCACGATGGGCCGAAGGACCTCTTTCTGTGCTGTAAAACGCTATGATATGAAAATATTAAACATTGCTCAGGGCACAAAGAGTCATTATTGAAGTGTGAGTCGTCCACATGGATCTTTGATCATGAAGAAGGCAGAGCAGGAAATTGCTGTTATCGCTCTGTGGCTTTCCACTAACTGGAATGATGAATTGGAAATCGTGAGGATGATGACCACCACTTTGCTCCATCACTCTGGATTCTCATTCAAAATCTTTGTTCTTTCCCATCTTCTAGTCACGCCATTGTTCCACACCCCAACCATAGCTCCTTCTATATCTGCCCCTGGAAAACACGCCCCCCCCCCCAATTTTCTGAACTTTCAGAATCCAAACTGTCAACTCTTTGATCAACTATTTGCCACAATATTTCTGTTGTACCAAATCCTCACCTCTATCTTCGATGTTGTTTCCCCCAGTAAAACCATTACGTCCCCCCCCCCTCCCCCCCGTCCCCCCCCCCCGCCCACCCCCCACCCATTACCCTGGCTAGATCCACATCTCTGCCCCCTTAAATCTGAGGGTTGCGGGTTCGAAAGAATAATTGGGCAACTAACACAACCGTTCAGCCCAGAACTGATTACTACCACAGGATTATCCTGGAATGCAAAGACAACCACTGTTTTCTTTCACTGAAAGCTGCTTTCTTAAACTCCTCTTCCCTGCCTCCTCTTCACTCACCTCCAGCAATAGATGTGAGGATCTCAATGGCTTATTTGTCATGGCTATTGAAATGTTACACCAGCTCCCCCTGGACTTTCCTGCATTACACTTGATCATTGAAGTAACCTTTCTCTAATGTCCTTCCCTGCCTCCCCACTGCCCTGGCCCTGAACTAGCATCTTTCTCTAGTTGCTCCCCTCTGACTCTTTTTGCCCCTGGGGGCCCCGTCTGCTCCCTCAACCCTATTCCAACTGAGCATCCAACTTCCCCTCCTGGTCTTCATGTTAGCTGATATTAACTGTTCCTCCTCTTCAGGTTTTTGTCCATCTCTCATGTCATTAACCTTCTCAAAAATGAATGAATCCTTCAATCTGCTGAACATGCAATCCATTGCCCCATGAACAACCTCCCTTTTCTCAAGTTATTTTTAGCTTTGGAAAGTCTATTATGTGCCACTTTATCACATACCTTTTGGAAGCCCACGTACACTGTATCTTCCTTATCATCTTCATCAGTCCACTCTGTTACGTATCAAAAAACTTAATTCAATTTGTTAAACATAATTTATTTTTAACAAGTACCCTTTCTGTTATTAATCCACACTTGCTCAAGTGACCTCATGATGTCCCAGATGCTTGTTTTAAAAGCTTTCCCACTGCTGAGGTTAAACTGACTAGCCTGTGGTTGCTGGGTTTATCCTTGCACCCTTTTTTTGGAACAATTTGAAATTCACCAGTCCGTTAGCACCAGTCCTGTATCTAAGTGCCAATGCAATTTCTACCCTGACCTCCCTCAGTTTCCTCTAATGCATCTGATCCAGTCCTGGTAACATATCAACTTAAAGTGCAACCAGTCTCTTAAAAACCTCCTTTTTGAGTTTAAATGTTTTTGGCCAGTGTCCCAATTATCTCCTCTTTCAATGTCACTTGGGCAGCAACTTTCTCCTTTGTAAAGGTGGATGCAAAGTACTCATTACGTTCATTATTCATGCCCTGCCTCCATGTGTAGCAGCTCTTTTTGGTCCCGAATTGGGCTACCTCTCTTTTTACTCATTTTTACTCATATGCTTAGAGATGAAAATCGGGTTCCTTTTAATGTTATCTGCCAGTCTCTTCTCATACTCCCTCTGTGTTTTTTTTCCATGCAGTTCCCACCTGATGAGGGGCTTTCGCGTGGTTTCACAGGTCGGCACAACATCGAGGGCCGAAGGGCCTGTAGTGCGCTGTAATTTTCTATGTTCTATGTCTGGGAAAATATCTTGAACAACTTTCGATTTTCTTTGGGAACCAAGAAATAATTCCCCTTGTCTGTCCCATGTGTGATTAGTAGGGATGAGGTCAATTCGATACAAAATTTACTTTTTTTTCTGGACAGGGAGGCACAATGACCTCATTTGTCTTTTTGTGCTTTTTACATGTATTCAAATGCAACCTAACTGCACGATGAATGTTTATTTACTAACAAACCTGACTAATTTCAGAAGATACATTTTTGTTTGTGATGATGAGATCAGCCACGATCTTATCGAATGGCACAGCAGGCTCAGAGGACCCAATGGCCTACTCATACTCCTAATGTTCCTGTACATTTTCTTACCTTCATACGTGTGTCACGGCATATACGCTTGAAGCTTGTAAAATTTCTGTCACTCTTCTTTCCATGATGGGTCAGATTGCATGTCGTGGGAGGGAAGGGAACTCAACTGATGCTGAGGGCAGGTTCTTGTTGAAGACATTGAGCATGGCTGGGTGATGATATCAAGGACGTGGGAGAGGATGTGGCCAGAGGGCTCTCCAATCTCAAACCGATACAATGCTGGCCCATTCATGCCTTTCACTCAGTTATTTGCACAGAACTGCACACAAAGAGCAGTAGGACCTCAGGTGGTAGTTTCTCTTGCCCTTTTGCAAGTCTCCCCAGAGTCAGGTAAGGACCCAGGGGCATGAGCCATGGCTGACGACGCGGAGCCAGTGAATTTTCGATGATGACAGGAGAGCTGGAACCTTGAGAGACAATGGCTGCTGAACGGTGAAGGGTCCTCCTCGGAAGCGATTATGTTTCCTTTAAGCACACATAAGGATGGCAGCAGGAACCCACCTCCTCTATTCTTTTTCCTACTCATATTGTTCAGTGCAATTGAAAATGGGAAATTCTTATGAGCAACTAAAGAGGAAAACACAGGACTGCAAGTTGTTGAAAATGATCAGAGGATCTGCTCTCAGGCACATTACATATACTTAGACACACTGATACAGTATAATGCATTGAGGAGCTGTTTGAAGGTGCTTCTTGAATCCAAGCTAACATATGTTCCTTTACTGTTTCTGCACGCCTGAAGGCACAGCCACACACAGCCAGCACTTTTCGAAAACAGTCATACCACGGTGACAACCAGCAGTACGATGACACCGAACTCTGGAGAATATAAAGGGAGTGAACTTCAGGGCCAACAACACAGATTAATGCAGTGCATGGCCAGGATTTTCCTCCTGCAGCTTGGATTTTCCGGTGCTGTTGATAGTCAATGGGTATTTGGCTGGCTCTCCAAATTTTCTGGTCCCACCCGGAAAATGCTGGCCCATGTGCTGGCTGGCATGAATACCAGCCCACTGCCTTCATCAGCTACTGTGTCCAGGGATTCTGAAATTACACCGTGCGCTAATGAAAGGACATTTCTTTCTGATCAAGATTGTCAGAAACTTGTTCAAAATTCATCATAGGTCTTAGCTGAAAAAGTGGAGGCGCACAGTGCTGTGCCTTGCAAACATGAAGGAAAGCGTCGCATTGTAGTCTGCCATGGAACATATCCATCATTACATAAAGATTAGAACACAGGACAACACCATTTTGGCTCACCAGTAGGTGCGTGTGCAACACCCTTAATCCCGTGTGTTTTTGGATTTCGATGTCCAGCAGTACCATATGTCATATCTGACCTGCTGTAGCCATGTGACCTCTGAGCAGCACAGTTCAATTCCCATACCAGCCTCCCCGAACAGGCGCCGGAATGTGGCGACTAGCGGCTTTTCACAGTAACTTCATTTGAAGCCTACCTGTGACAATAAGCAATTTTCATTTCATTTTTTTCATTTTCATTTCATTTCCTTGCTGAAAACTATGTAAGGAGCCATCTTTATAATCAGTTCAATTTAGACCTCTCACTGAGCGTTAGGAAACAGATAGTTTAATTAATTTATATTTGTGTTTCTGTTTTAGGAATAAGGTATAAATTTAAATAAGCGTAATCAGCACATCTGTGTGATAGGAAAGGGATAACTTGCAGTTGGCTTCATGTTAAACAACGGTGCCTGCGCACCAAAAGCTTTTAATTTCACTTTAAATGTTTGGGGTTATACAATACAAAAGCAACTGCCGACTTTAAAAAATAGAGTCAACTTTTGCTTAGCAACCAGAAGCTCACACTGAAAAGCAGAAGTATTTGAGTTTATTTGGAACAAGGTAATTCACAAAGTTTTCCAGAGAAGCTGTCAGAACAGGCAGGACAGTACAGAGGGGAAGAAGTTAAAGACCAAAGTTCCAGAAACCAAGGAATAAAAATTGTAGCCCCAGGAAGTCAAGTCAAATGGACAAAGAACTGGGGCGGGATTCACCAATCCCGCGGCAGAGTGTCCACGCTGTTGTAAACGCCATCGCGTTTTACGACGGCGTGAACGGGCCACTTCCACGTCTAATTCTGATCCCTACAGGGGGCCAGCACGGTGCATGCGCAGTTACGCCAGCGGCAATGAGGACATGCGCAGTGGTCTCTTTCAATGCGTCGGCCCCGAAGCAATATGGCGCAGGGCTACAGGGGCTGGCGCATAGGAAAGAAGGCCCCCAGCCACAGAGGCCGGCCCGCCGATCGGTGAGTCCTGATCGCGGGCCAGGACTCCCCCCCCCCCCCCCCACAGGCCGCCACCCGACCCTTGCACGCCGAGGTCCCGCCGTCCCAGAGTAGGTTAGAACGGCGCCGGCTGGACATGGCTCTCTTCCTACGGCCGCTTGGCCCATCCAGGCTGGAGAATCGGCGTGCCGGCCTCATAGAGCGGCCCGCGGCCGGCGCCATGCCAACCACGCCAATGGCGCCGATCCTCCGGACTGCAGAGAATCGCGTGCCAGTGCCGGGGCGTCGGGGCGGTGTGGCCTGTTCGCGGGGATTCTCCGGACCGGCGCAGGGCTGGCAAAATCCCGCCCCTGGAATCTGAACAAGGTACTATTCGCTGAAGTTAAAGAAAGGGGCAGAGAGAGACTCCCAGTTACAGACAGAGTTTCAGAATGCAGACCTGGAGAAGTCAGCCAACAAGAAGTCAGATTGGGGCAGCACGATGGCGCAGTGATTAGCACTGCTGCCTTACAGCGCCAGGGACCTCGATTCGATTCTGACCTCGGGTGACTGCCTGTGTGGAGTTTCTACATTCTTCCCGCGTCTGCATTGGTTTCCTCCGGGTGCTCCGGTTTCTCCCACAGTCCAAAGATGTGCAGGTTAGGTGGATTGGATATGCCACATTTTCCCTAGGTTGGGTTACAAAAGTAGGATGGGGGATTGGGTTGAGGCTAGGGTGGTTTTTGAGAGGGTCCGAGAGGACTCAATGGGCTGGATTCTCCCAAAGTGAGACTATGTCCCCACGCAGGCGTAAAAATGGAGGAGTTTTACTCCCGAAATTCCTATAAAAAGTTGACCTAATTCAATGCCCTGCAGGGGGCTAGCAGGGACCCGAAGTAAATCTCGCAGCTTTAGCTGCGGATACGGGTCCCCGCACTTCCGGTTTGGAGTGCGCTCATGCGCACGGCGGTGGCCTCCAGCGGCCAGGCCGAGCTCCTTGGTGGACTCGGACCGCGGAGCAAGACAGAAAAATGAGACCCCCACCGATTGGCAGCGCATCTAACCGAACATCTAACCGAGTGGATTTAATCCCCGGCTGCTGATAAGGCCCCCCCCCCTTCCCCCCACCTCCGCCCGGTCTCCGAACCCCCTGACTGAGTCCGCAGCCGTCGTGCCAGTATCCCGACCGGCAATAAGTGGTTAGTTCCACGCCATCGGGAACTCGGCCGGTCGGGAGCGGAGGATTGCTGGGCTGACCCCTGGCTGCACGGCGTGCTCCGATGTCATGCCGATTTTCTGGTCCCAGAGAATCGCCGGATTGGCGCCAGGCTCAATTACGGCGTGTAAGTGGATTCTCCACTCCAGCGCTGGCTGCGATATATCGTGGGACTGCGGAGAATCCAGCCCTATGGGTCCAACAGCCTCGTTCTGACACACCTGTCTGTGATCCAAACTAATCCTAAGGTTGATGACACTTTAATATAGCCTGTGAAGCAATGGTGAACTGTTGGCATGACTGGGTAACTGACAGATTGTGCGGAAGTTTGAATACATGTGTTGATCCAGGGCAGAGAAATACTGAAAGGAGTGATTGAAACCCCGGATGTAGATCCTTGATGAAGGCATCTGAGAGTAAGCATTGTGTTGCAGAAGAATTCAAAGTGTGTTCTTTCAGATTGGTGTTTGGAAACGCTTGTGTGAAAGTCCAGTGAGACCAGTTTGCTCACAGGGTGATGAGCATCTGTGGGGATTTGATGAAAAATCCGCAGAAGTTGTATCTATCACTTTGTTTCAGAGTTTGGTGTATCTCCTGATTTCCGTTAACTGTGGACTTACTTAGAGTATTGAAGTACAAGGTATATTTTGTAACTTGTGTTATCCTTTTAAAACTGTGTACATCTGTGAAGGTAGCGCTGGGGTGATGGAGTAGTTTATTCGAATTAATCTTTTCTTGATTAATAAATGTTTCATTGTTTTGTTAAGAGTTAATCAGCATTCGTGAAACTCCGTACATCACCTCTCAATAAAAAATAAAAGTGATGGGGTGGGATTGTCTGTCGGCTGATGCCAGAATTGGGAAATGCAATTGGGGGAGAATCAGTTTTGAATCCAAAATCGTGGTGGGTGCCGGTTTCACACTGTGGTAGTATCAGGTGTTGCGGTACCCGAGAGGCTGTAGACCATTGGGTAAGCCTAGCAGCTTGCCATTGGATGTTGGTATGTGGCTCCGCCCTGACAGGCGGGGTATGAGAACAGATGCCGTCCCAGCAGCCCTCATTCTGTACCGAAGCTGCTGAGGAACAGATCTAGTCTATTAAAGCCTTCAGTTATGATATAACCTTGTCTTCGAGTCTAATTGATCGTGCATCAATTTAATAGAGTACCCTTGAGCTGAAAGAATGGATCTTCGAATCAAGCCGGAGTGTCTACAACTCAGCCCCCATGCGGAGAACTCGGCTGTGATTTTTAAGTACTGGCTGGCGTGCTTTAAAGGCTACCTCGATACGGCCGGAGGCACCCCCTCAGGAGAACAGAAACTGCATCTTCTGCACTCAAGAGTAAGCCCTGGAATCTTCTCCCTCATCGAGGAGGCGGAGGACTATGATGATGCCATCGAACTGTTAAAGGGACATTATATACGCCCTGTGAACCAGGTCTACGCACATCACCTGCTTGCAACGAGACGGCAAAGTCCAGGGGAATCACTGGAGGACTTCTACCGTGCGCTACTAGTGCTAGGCAGAAACTGTGGCTGCACGCAAGTTTCGGGCAGCGAGCACACGGAACTTCTGATCCGGGATGCCTTCGTAGCAGGTATGAGCTCTTCAGAGATCCGACAAAGACTTTTAGAAAAGGACACCCTGGGACTGAGAGTGGCACGGGCCCTGGCAGGGTCCATGGATGTGGCCTCCCAAAAGGTGCAGTCCTATGCACCCGACCGCGCGGCAGCCCCCTGGGCTGCGTGGCATCCCGCACCGGCAGCCCGACTGACCTTCCCCGTGTCCCCGCAGGCCTGCGCTGTTCGACGGCCCACTAGCTCCATTGGGCCCCGTTGCTTCTTCTGCGGGCAGGCGAAACACCCCCGCCAGCGCTGCCCAGCCCGCACCTCCACCTGCAAAGGGTGCGGCAAGAAGGGCCATTTTGTGGGGGTCTGCCAAGCACAAGCCGTGGCCGCGGTCTCGAACGACTCTGGACCGCCTTGGTAACCTTCCCTTCGGGCCCCAGGTGGCCAGCACTCACCGCCAGCCCCCTCTCCAAGGACCACGCCCGACCCACGGCCGCGGCCATCTTGCCCCTTGGACACCACGCTGGACGGATGGGCGGCGCCATTTTGTCCATCCCCGCCGCCATTTTGTACATCGTCGACCTCCATGTGCGATCCATGGGAGACGCCATCTTGGATGGGGCCCCAGGCACCCAGCACAGCCGCCTACATGCTGCCCGATCGCAACCCACAACTGCTCCATCTGGCCTCGGTGACGCTGGACCAGAATCGACCTCGGACACTCGCAACAGCAACGATGACGATCTTCATCAACGGCCACGAGACGTCTTACCTGATCGACTCTGGGAGCACGGAGAGCTTTATACACCCCAACATGGTAAGGCGCTGTTCACTTGTTCCCCACCCTGTAAACCAAAGAATCTCCCTGGCCACACTCGATGGAGATAAAGGGGTTTTGCCTCGCAAACCTCACTGTCCAAGGCAGGAAATTCAACAATTTCTGCCTTTATGTCCTGCCGCACCTCTGCGCGTCTACCCTCCTGGGGTTTGACTTCCAATGTAACTTGCAAAGCCTCACTTTTAAATTTGGCGGCCCTATAGCCCCCCTTACTGTCTGCGGCCTCGCGACCCTTAAGGTCGACCCGCCTTCCCTGTTTGCGAACCTCACCCCGGATTGCAAACCCGTCGCCACCAGAAGCAGACGGTACAGTGCCCAGGACCGGACCTTCATCAGGTCAGAGGTCCAAAGGCTACTGGGGGAAGGGGTCGTTGAAGCGAGCAACAGTCCCTGGAGAGCTCAAGGAGTGGTGGTAAAGACCAGGGAGAAGCATAGGATGGTCATTGACTACAGTCAGACCATCAACAGGTTTACGCAACTGGATGCATACCCTCTCCCCCGCATATCCGACCTGGTGAACCGGATCGCACAATACAAGGTCTTCTCCACGGTAGATCTCAAGTCCGCCTACCATCAGCTACCCCTCCGCACGAGAGACCGCAAGTACACTGCCTTCGAAGCAGATGGGCGGCTCTACCAATATTTAAGGGTTCCCTTTGGTGTCACTAATGGGGTCTCGGTCTTCCAATGCAAGATGGGCCGAATGGTTGACCGGTACGGCTTACGCACAACGTTCCCGTATCTGGATAACGTTACCATCTGCGGCCATGACCAGCAGCACCACGGCACCAACCTCCGAAAATTTCTCCAGGCCGCGAAAATCCTTAATTTAACGTACAATAAGGATAAATGCGTCTTTAGCACCGACCGCCTAGCCACTCTCGGCTACGTAGTGCGAAATGGAGTTATAGGCCCCGACCCTGAACGCATGCGCTCCCTTATGGAGTTCCCCCTCCCTCACTGCCCCAAGGCCCTGAAGCGCTGCCTCGGATTTTTCAGTTATTACGCCCAGGGGGTCCCCAACTACGCAGACAAAGCCAGACCCCTGATCCAGTCCACAACCTTCCCCCTTTTGATGGAGGCCTGCCAGGCCTTCTGCCGCATCAAAGCAGACATTGCAAAGGCCACGATGCGCGCCATCGACGAGTCCCTCCCCTTCCAGGTCGAGAGCGATGCATCCGACGTAGCTCTGGCCGCTACCCTCAACCAAGCAGGCAGACCCGTGGCCTTATTCTCCCGTACCCTCCATGCTTCCAAAATGCGCCACTCCTCAGTCGAAAAGGAGGCCCAAGCCATAGCAGAAGCCATGCGACACTGGAGGCATTACCTGGTCGGCAGGAGATTCACTCTCCTCACTGACCAACGGTAGGTAGCGTTCATGTTTGATAATGCACAGCGGGGCAAGATTACGAACGACAAGATCTTGCGGTGGAGGATAGAACTCTCCACCTACAACTACGAGATCTTGTATCGTCCCAGGAAGCTAAACGAGCCTCCCGATGCCCTGTCCCGCTGCATGTGTGCCACCGCACAAGTGGACCGCCTCCGAGCCCTCCACAAGGACCTCTGCCACCCGGGGGTCACTCGCTGTTTTCACTTTATTAAGGCCCGCAACCTGCCCTACTACATCGAGGAGGTCAGGACAGTCACCAGGGACTGCCAAATCTGCGCAGAGTGCAAACCGCACTTCTGCCGGCCAGAGAGGGTGCACCTGATAAAGGCTTCCCGTCCCTTTGAACGCCTCAGTATGGACTTCAAAGGCCCCCTCCCCTCCACCGATCGCAACACGTACTTCCTGAACGTGATTGACGAGTACTCCAGGTTCCCGTTCGCCATCCCCTGCCCCGACATGACCACTACCATTGTCATCAAGGCCCTCCAGGGTATCTTTACGCTGTTCGGGTTCTCCGCGTACATACACAGTGACAGGGGGTCCTCCTTTATGAGCGACGAACTGCGTCAATTCCTGCTCAGCAAGGGCATCGCCTCAAGCAGGATGACCAGTTACAACCCCTGGGGAAACGGGCAGGTAGAGAGGGAGAACAGAACGGTCTGGAAGACCGTCCTACTGGCCCTGCGGTCCAGGAATCTCCCAGTCTCCCGCTGGCAGGAAGTCCTCCCGGAGGCCCTCCACGCCATTCGGTTGCTGCTCTGTACAACTACCAATCAGACACCTCATGAACGTCTCCTTGTCTTCCCCAGGAAGTCCTCCTCCGGGACCTCACTCCCGACTGGCTAGCAACACCCGAACCCATCCTGCTCCGGACTGGCTAGCAACACCCGAACCCATCCTGCTCCGAAAACACGTGCGGGTGCACAAGTCGGACCCGTTGGTCGAGAGGGTCCACCTGCTGCACACTAACCCCCAGTACGCCTACGTGGCGTTCCCTGACGGCCGGCAAGATACAGTCTCCCTCCGGGACCTGGCGCCCGCCGGAACCCCATGCATACCCGAACCATTACCCCCCCACCTCCGCCCCCCCCCGCCCCCCCCCACAGCACCTCACTGGGGGGTCGGTCCTCCCGCCGCCCCTGCCTAGGCCCGCCCACCCACCGACACCCCCTACAGGCGCCCCCCTCTCGGGTCCACCGTTTGCCCCACCAGCGGCACCTAGGGGTGACGAAGCTGCCATGGACGACGAAGCCACGCTCCCGGAGTCGCAGACGCCCGGACCCCCACCAGAACCACCACAGCGGCTCAGATGATCCAGGAGGATGACCAGACCACCCTACCGACTGATTGCTCCACTGTAACTGTATCTGTACATGAACACTGACTATATACATCTGCCACACTTGTAAATACTCACGGTACCTCCATATCTGATCATACCATGTTAAATGCAATTGCAACCACTGGCCACCACCCCGCCGGATTCTTTTTTAACAGGGGGTGAATGTGGTGTAGTATCAGGTATTGCGGTACCCGAGAGGCTGTAGACCATTGGGTAAGCCTAGCAGCTTGCCATTGGATGTTAGTATGTGGCTCCGCCCTGACAGGCGGGGTATAAGAACAGATGCCGACCCAGCAGCCCTCATTCTGTACCGAAGCTGCTGGGGAACAGATCTAGTCTATTAAAGCCTTCAGTTATGATATAACCTCGTCTTTGAATCTAATTGATTGTGCATCACACACCAAATCACAATTCTCCAGAACCTCGACAGCGGCATCAATGCATTCCATTCCGCACGTACAGTAAACACCGTTGGCATATTATTAGCGGGACTGACCCGGTATTCAAGGGGCCTCCGCTATTCTCCGCCTCCACCATTGCGAATTCGATTGCGAGGTTCACGTGTGGTTTAAAAAATTGTGACACAGGCCGATGAAGGAGAGAGAGAAGGTAGGATACAGAAAGGCGCAACCATGGACTGCCGGTCCTGACACTGGCCGGGCTGGTTGGGAGGGGGCCGTGCCAGGGCTGGTGGGGGTGGGGGGAAATGCACAGAGGGAAGGGCCGTGGTGTCGGAGTGATCCCCCACCATACTGGGGAGTCCAGACACGGACCGCTATTGCTGCGGCATGCAAGGCGGCCATTTTGTTGCACACCCCACTGACCACACACCTTTGCCCATGATGTTGCAGAGTGACATCGGCCATATGGGTGCCCCCATGCCACCATCCGTGCACCCCATCCTCTGCAATAGCACCAACGACCCCCCCCACCGCCAGCACTAAACGATGGGGTGTCACACGGCTCGTCCAGGGCAACGCCCACAGCAGCTGCTACAGGGAATGGGGACCGTGAAGCTGGCAAGATCGGGGGGGGGGGGGGGCAGGGCCAGAGGCTCCAAGGTGCCGGGGACCGACGGGGCCAGGGGCACAGAGAGGAGAGGGACATGCAGGGGCAGAGTCCTCAGTGCCAAACAATGTCACCGTGTCGCCTGTTGGATGTGGTTTGGCACTGGGGTATGCACCATGCTAGCATGTGGCCTTTCACCCCCTGCAGTTAATGGATATTGGAATTCAACCAGCAATGGTGGCCTTCCTCTCGTCGCCACAGATCTGTAGGGGGCTCACTGCAGCTGAACGAGCCGGAGCTGCTTGAGGAGGAGGAAGCTGCAGCAGCAGAGCAGAATAGGAGATAGCCAGTGAGGATGGAGAGTCGGACGCCAATAGCCTGAGGATGACGAAGGGATGCAAAGGAGGGACAGCATGTACCAGCAGCACCTGTCATTCGACGACCTGCGGACTGGGCATGCCGTCAAGGCCTCTGGCTGAGCAGGGGGGCAATGCGACATATCTGCCCGATGATGGCACACCTGGCATCACGGGGGAATGGGGGAGGACACCCGCTCCCGGTGGTCATCAAGGTGATGGTCACACTCAACCTTTACGCCATTGAGTCATTACAGGCGGCGAGTCCTGTCCAAGGTCTCACAGAGTTCGGTGCACAGATGCATCCGCACCGACACGGAGGCCCTATATGCCCAGTCGGCACAATACATCCACTTCAATGTGGACCGAGCCCACCAAGATGTCCTGGCAGTGAGGTTCGCCACCTTCGGCGACTTGCCCCGGGTCCAGGGCTGATCAATGGGATTCATGGCACCCTACGAAAACCTGCAGATGACAGACCACTCTACACAAACCAATGAACCTGCAGCTGGTGTGTGACCATCAGAGGCACATCATGACATCTATGCCCGATACTCGGGCAGTGCGCAGGATGCCTGCACCCTGGCACACTCGACGATTACCGGCCTCTTCAAGGTGCAACCCCCGGCTGAGCGATGGCTCCTGGACAGCAGATTATCTACCGCCGTCGTGGCTGATGACACCCATCTGGAGGGCACAGACCGACATGGAGACCTACTACAATGATGCACACGCAGAGTCCAGGCAGGATTGAGTGGCGCTTTGGCATCCTGAAGATGCCGTTCAGCTGCCTGGACAGCTCCAGTATGACTCTGGAAGGGTCGCCCGCATCGTGGCGGCCTGCTGCATCCTCCACAACATCGCACATAAGAGGGACAACTGTTGGAAGGGGAGGATGAACACCAGTCCTCGTCCAACGAGGAGGATGCGGGGTGGGGGGAGAGGATGGACAGGACATGGGGCCCGGGCAGGCACGAGAAGCCACACGACGTGTGCGCCAGGGCCAATGTGCACGGGACTTTCTGATCATCTCATGTTCACCGACTGGGGGTGGGGGGAGTGGGGGGAAGTGTGGGGAGGGCTACTGGCTAAGGATATTGACACCGGATCCTGCAGCTGCCGACAACCCCTTATTAGTCCCTGGACCTGCAACTGCATCTCCACGATGGATGCGATTGTCTGTTCGTGGACCCGGTCTGCCAGACAGTTACCCCCTGTAACACCACTCGCCACCCACGATCACCCCCCACCAGGCCTCCTAGCCACCGCCGAAGCCCCCTCAGCCAGCTGAATGGCTCCCCCCCCCCCCTCGACTGCTGGACACAGTTCGCAGCCGCCACACAAGGTTGACAAAACCTCAGACCACGAGTGATCCACGTCGTCGAGAAGTTGGCCCATCGGTGGGGGGAGCATCGGGGGAGGGCCTTCAGGTGAAATCCTGAGGCCGTCCCAATGATGTGCGGTGAACTCCCCAATGTTCCCGTTTTGGAGGGGACGGAGTATCGGAAAAACAGCGCTCTCCACCAATTTCGGCTTCAAAAGAGATTCTCCGCCCAATCGCCAAAAGCGATTTTGGCGTCGGCAATCGGAGAATCCCGCCCATTGAGTTTTACAGCACAGAGGCCCTTCAGCCCCTTGCGTCTGTACTGGCCGTCAAACACCTATCTTTCTAAACCCATTTTCCAGCACTTGGGCTGCAGCCTTATATGCAATTGCGTTTCAAGTGCTCATCTAAATGCTTCTTATATGCTATAAATTTGTAAGGAAAGAGCTGGCAAGTAATGCTCTTCCGAAGTGTCAGTGCAAGGTGAATTCCTCTTTTTGTGGTGTGAAGTTCTATTAATTTTATGGCCAGAAGCAGAAATAAAATCAGAAAATGCTGGGAACACTTAGCAAGTCTGACAATATCTGTGAAGAGAGGAACAGAGTTAATGGGCTGCATTTTTCATGAAGCCAGGCAGACTGTATATATATATATATTCAAGGCTGAGACAGTCAGATTTCTAATCAGTAAGGGAATCAAGGATTATGGGCAGAAAGTGGCAAAGTTGAGAATCATCAGATCACTCATGATCTCATTCAATGACGGAGCAGATTCAATGGGCAGAATGTTTGCTCCTATGTCTTGTGGTCTTATGCTCTTATGGGTGGAAATGGCAGCCAGTACCAGAATTCCTGACTCCATTCCCGGGGGTTTCTCATCTTCAGGAGTGCCTTCTGACGATGTGGACTGGTTTGGGTTGCGAGCCTGCACCTCACAGACCTGACTTGACGGCTCCACTGCGGCGATAGGCATGCCCCAGTTTTCTGCAATATTCATGGAACCAGGTCAGTTGTTCAAAGAATCGTGGTTCAAGGCACCTCAGAGATGTCATAAACCATAGGCTACATAAGAAAATCTTTTGCAAAGTAAGCTCAAAAGATTCTCATGCCTCCCATGCCAAGCTATGGCACTTCCATACCCATTCACCCACGGTACACAATATAATACCAATAAACCCTATCAGGACAATAGGATGTAGACAAAAAAAGCTTTTTAAAAAGCTGTCATTAAATAAAAGCTTTTCATTTTCTGTTTAAAAAAAAACTCATTTTTACAGCAGGTCAATAAAAGTGTCAATCATCCAGAACCTTGGCAGGATTAGTAGCTGAAACTGCAAGCACTTAAGATCTCTTGATCGTGAAAGACCAAACTATGGGAGCAAATTGCTTGATTGGGCAGTACGGTGGTTAGCACTGCTGCCTCACAGCATCAGGGACCCGGGTTTGATTCCAACCTTGGGTGTCTGTATGGAGTTTGCACATTCTCCCCATGTCTGTGTGGGTTTCCTCTGGGTGCTCCGGTTTCCTCCCACAGTCCAAATATGAGCAAATAGATGGATTAATGTCAAATTGCCCCTTAGTGTCCAAAGGTTAGGTGGGGTTATGAGGATAGGGCAGGAGAGTGGGCTTGGGTAGCATCTTCTTTCAGAGGGTTGGTGCAGACTCAATGGGCCAAATGGCTTCCTTCTGCACTGTTGGGATTCTATGGATTCTATGGAGATTGACAGCTCTAGCCATCTCATATCTTCTGCCAATTGCACAGTGATTATTTACATAAGATAAAGGTGTCCGATTGGGGGCACCAGGCCTTTTAAGGAGCCTGCCTCTCCATTCGACAGCCGCTGTGGCTGCCTCGAAGATCTCTATTGGGTCAGCTGGCTTGACTACAGCCCACACAGCGCCCCCCCCCCCTGTTATAATATGCAAACATAACCATGTATGTAATAATGTCAATGACCTCCGACCAGCAGGTGGCAGTGTAGATCTACCACATGACTCGGCACCTCGAGGAGTTGGGAGATAGTTGTGTTAGTGGCTAGTCATACTTGCAGTAGCTCTAGGATAATTTATCAGTATTAAGTAGTTTGTAATGTATTTCTCATAGTAATTTTAACCACTGTTAATGAAAAGGCAAAGATGTCCCTCGTGTCCCTTAGAAACATCATGCCACTCAGTCCATCAGTAACCAAAAAGGTCTTTTGTCCATCACTGGCAGTCTAGTGTCCCATTCTGTCTCCATCCAAATTGCTTTCCGTATTTCATTAGTATCTTGAATCATGCACCTTATCTTGAATTATCTTGAATCTTATATCATGCACCACCCACTTCTTCCATTGCCTCCTTACCTTAAAAGGTTCTATCAATCCTGCTTCGGGCCCTAACTTTCTCTCATTGACTTCGAACATCATTCTGAACCAATTATGTCTGACACCCTTTGGACTACATGAGATGATAACTTTTTGCCATGTTTCCATCAGATCCCTTTCTTCCGTTAACAATTCCCTTATAATATGAAGCGTATATTTGCCATTAAAACATTTGCTACATAACAAGCCGAGAGTGGTTACAACCCCACCTCTATTACATATGCAGGTACATTTAATCCATTCATTATTACGTGGTATAACCAAATAAATTCCTCTCTCCATACTTCAAACCATTATCTTGTCCTTTTCCAGACATATCTCGAGTTCCCCCTGTTTTCAAATACAAAGCCAACAAAATAAGTCTCATCTTAACATATTGTTCATCTCCTAATTGCACGAGTAGCTCGTGTGTTATATCTTTAAACATTCTTAGCAGTCATCACAATTTTAACAATAGTCAAAAATAATATAACAGTGACACACTCCTTATAGGCTCTACTCAAGTGCTTTACAAAACTCCTCACTTGTTTACAAAACATGCAAAATACCCATGCTATGTTAACAACATCATAGTTATTCGTGACATTGCGATCAGGTAAGTTATTAATACACACACTAAACTAACTATCAACATTATACTTTTATTTGTCCAGTGTTTACTCCCCTTTATTAAAATATTTACACAGTTTAAAAATATCCTTACCCCTTGTAATTGCCAATCAATTTCTGGATGCACACTCATCTACATTCATACTGTTATTCTCGTGCTGATCCATGTTATGCTATGGCTTGCCACCTGCCGTATACAACCCCGTTAGATTTTGTTTTGCTGCAATTGTCTAGAAACTTATCAACTTTCATTCACAGACCACATGCTGTCTTTATCATGACTTATAGCTATTTCTATTTTAATTCTATTCAGACCCTAACCCAATTGCATTTTACAGACTCATTTGTCTAACATACCTCTAACATACCTCCCTAATCAATTAGTCACCTCCCAATCCAAACTATCCTAACTCCCTCTTGTTATTAAGCAATAAACAGTGATACTTTCCCCCTTTCTCCCTGTCTACTATATAACAGTCTTTAATAACATAGATGACATTTCTTCCTTTCCAATTACAGTTCTTTAATGCAATATTGTTTGCTGCATTGGTTATAATATAAAAAGTTGGTTATATAAAGAAAGTTTTGATACAAAGTTCCCGCTGTGCCATCAAGCTGCTATTGCTAAATGTTTTTAAGCTATTATCATTAAGCATGTGGGTTCCTCGTCAGTCGCCGCTATCCGCCGAGACCCTTAATAAATTCACTGCATAGAATGTGTCCCATGGAGACTGCAGGGCATCCATCCACTGTCGTCAATGACACACGTCCAGCCATTGATGTGTAACCGGATGTCTCACTGCTCGGTGATAATTTGATATTTCAAATCTCTTAGATATGTAGCCAGTTTTATCATTTTTTTTCTTTCCGCCGAGCGACCTTTTTGCAACATTTGCAACATAAGTTTTGACATAATTTTAAAATTCCCAATTTCCACAGTAATGCTATGACTATTACTCCACCTGCAATTGATACAAACGGTACCAATTGTTTAGAATCCAGGTTAACATAGTCCAAAACCATTGAAATGGACTTGCTATAATTTTAATTGCTGTTTTAACTGTTTCCTTAATTTTGAAATCTACATCTATCAAATCGTTTCCCAAATTACTCCAGCTGGGGTCGTTTGGGAGATGTTCTATTCCTGACACACAAGTGTTAACTGTTTTATTTGAGCTTGTCCTATTCCAAGTTCCTCCATTACACCATTCTTCTTCCTTGAAATCTTTCCATCCTTCCATTAACATTTTGTTGTCGCCTACCTGACACACTGGGCAAAATTCTCCCCCAACGGTGGGATGTCCGCCGACTGGCGCCAAAGACGGCGCCAATCAGACGGGCATCGCGCCGGCCCAAAAGTGCGGAATGCTCCGCATCTTTGGCGGCCTAGCCCCAACATTGAGGGGCTAGGCTGACGCCGGAGGGATTTCCGCCCCGCCAGCTGGCGGAAATGGCGTTTGTTGCCCCGCCAGCTGGCGCGGAAATGCGGCGCATGCGCGGGAGCGTCAGCGGCCGCTGTCAGTTTCCCGCGCATGCGCAGTGGGGAGAGTGTCTTCCGCCTCCACCATGGTGGAGGCCGTGGCGGAGGCGGAAGGGAAAGAGTGCCCCCCACGGCACAGGCCCGCCCGCGGATCGGTGGGCCCCGATCGCGGGTCAGGCCACCGTGGGGGCACCCCCCGGGGTCAGATCGCCCCGTGCCCCCCCCCCAGGACCCCGGAGCCCGCCCACGCCGCCTGGTCCCGCCGGTAAATACCAGGTTTGATTTACGTCGGCGGGACAGGCAATTTCTGGGCGGGACTTCGGCCCATCCGGGACGGAGAATCCAGCGGGGGGTCCCGCCAACCGGCGTGGCCCGATTCCCGCCCCCGCCCGATCTCCGGTACCGGAGACTTCGGCGGGGGCGGGATTCACGGCGGCCAACGGCCATTCTCCGACCCGGCGGGGGGTCGGAGAATGACGCCCACTATTCCTGACCCTACGATTCTATCCAAATACCAAGTGGCTATTCTATCTTCCTGTTTGCTTGACCCATATCTGGCTGCTTATTGTTTCATCAGATTTGGCCCTGTTTCAGGGTGTTCCCTTTTTAAACATGCTGTTTTTGCCTGACTTGTCTTTCTTCCTCATCATATTTCCCCATGTACATTGCTCAAATTCAATCTCCTTCTTAGGTTCCCTCAATTTACTAAATTTTCCTACAAATTTATATCCTTTTTTGGTTTTTACCCAAGGGATTGGAACAACAGCCCTATGTCCTGTGTCCACAGCCCTTGATGCAATTTTAATTTCTCTGTTCCAGTGGTATCTCCCTCTTGATAGTCTCCCTCCTTAATGAATTTTTGATAAAGAAGTCACCAAACCATTTCGCTAATATCAATGTATATTCAGGTGTCTGTCATGATATTCAAACATACATCATAACACAGACATAATGATAGACAGACCAACAGACCAATTAGCACACATAACACGACAGCCAATCACAGACAAGAGCAGACACAGTATAAGACAAGAAGCACAACACTTCCTGGCCAGTCCATCTGGAGACAGCACAGGGCCAGGACCTCATTAGCAAGACACTCACACAGTCACAACGTGCTGAGTACCAAGTCAGATGTGTAAATAGTTAGTTGGAATAAAACTGCGTTGTACCAATCGCAACCGTGTTGGTTCGTCTGTACCTCAGAGCACCCAACGCCTCATGGTACCAGTGAGTGAATCGATACCTACCGGCAAATCTGCCATCCTGAGCCATGGACACCCGCAACAAACCGCAGCCGTTGCAAGTCGTTGGGAACTTGGGCACAAATTGGAAGCTCTTCAAGCAGCGATTCGAACTGTTCATGCAAGCCAATGAAAAACAGGGCGCCTCGGACGAAACAAAGATTGCCATGCTCCTCACTACCGCAGGTCAGCACGCCATCGATGTATACAACTCCTTGGTGTTCGCGGAAGGCGAGAACAAATCTAAGTATGACACGGTCCTCCTCAAGCTCAACAAGCACTTCAACATTGAGGTCAATGAAAGCTTTGAGAGGTATGTCTTTCAGCAGCGCCTGCAAGGTAAGGATGAGCTCTTTCAGTCCTTCCTGACGCACCTCTGCATACTCGCGCAGTCCTCCGGTTACAACACTACCTCAGAGTCCATGATCCGGGACCAGATCGTTTTTGGCGTTGCCTCCAGTGGCCTACGCCAGCAGCTTCTAAAAATTAAAGGCCTGACCTTAGCATCTGCAATTGAAGCCTGTGTCCTGCATGAAAATGCAACCAGCCGCTATGCCCAATTTCAGGCGACCGAATCGGCACAGAGGGGGTCCCACGTGATCGAATCGGCAAGCCAGGCCGCCCACGAGGCCGAACGCATCCAGGCAATCGTGTTTCTCCCGGCCCGCGGCCCGGACGAGGGCGGCCGTTTTGCATGCTTTTTGAGGCCTCCCGCGTTTGTGCGCGCCAAAACCTACGGCAACACTGAGGGATGTGATGCGCAGGCGCGCCTGACGCAAGACCGAACTGCGCATGCGCAGTGGCGTAACGAACGCCATGACGTCATGACGTGCGGCAACTGTGGAGCTGCACATTTAAGAGGGCAATGTCCTGCAAAAACCCGACAATGCCTATGCTGTGGCAAGATGGGCCACTACGCTGCCTACTGTCGAGCGGCTCAACCTGTGGATCTTCCACATCTCCGACAACCTCGCAGGAACGTGCGGACCATTCAGCCTCCACATCACGACATCCAAACCGACGACACAGATGACCAAGACGCCTTCCAGGTTGCGGTCATTGATGCGAACCGGGTCAAGACCATCATTCCGGGCGATGAATGGAGTGCCACCCTAACGGTCAACCGATCGCCGATCACTTTCCGCCTGGACACTGGCGCCTCCGCCAACCTCATAGCATGGTCAGCCTTCTATGCCATGAAGGTCAGACCACCAATCCAGCCATCCCGGTGCAGGATGGTCGACTACAATGGGAACGTTATCCCGGCCATGGGATCCTGCCAGCTCCAGGTGACACACAAAACACACACGGCCACACTCCCGTTCGAGATAGTTGGCTCATCGAAGGACTCCCTGCTGGGCGCACAGGCATGTAAGGCTCTCCACCTTGTGCAACAAATTCTCTCTCTCCCCAGACGGCACGTCTGACTTCCCGTCTGCAGAGTTCAACGCACAGCTCCAATCACTCCTCGCCCACAACCAGGAGGCATTCGAAGGCATGGGAACACTGCCATACACCTACCGAATTCGCCTCAAACCGGACGCCATCCCGGTCGTTCACGCAGGGTTCCTGCGCCACTTAAAGACCGCCTCAAGCAGCAGCTGCAGGATCTCCAGGACCAAGGGGTCCTATCCAGGGTCACGGAGCCCACGCCATGGGTCAGCTCCATGGTGTGTGTCAAGAAGCCCTCTGGCGAGCTCCGCATCTGTATAGACCCCAAAGACCTCAATAATAATATTAGAACATAGAACAATACAGCGCAGTACAGGCCCTTCAGCCCACGATGTTGCACCGAAACAAAAGCCATCTAACCTACACTATACCATTATCATCCATATAATATTATGAAGGAACATTATCCCATACCCAAACGGGAGGAGATCACCAGTGAAATGGCCCAGGCGAAGATATTCATGAAACTGGATGCTTCTAAAGGATTTTGGCAGATCCAACTGGACATGTCCAGCCAAAAGCTATGTACCTTCAACACCCTTTCGGCAGATTCTGCTACAACCGGATGCCATTTGGCATCATCTCGGCATCCGAGGTCTTCCATGGAATCATGGAGCAGATGATGGAAGGCATCGAAGGGGTGCGCGTTTATGTGGATGATGTCATCATCTGGTCCACCACACCGCAGGAGCACATACATCGTCTCCAACGCGTTTTTGCCTGCATACGGGAAAACGGCCTGCGCCTCAACCGAGCCAAGTGCTCCTTTGGCCAGACCGAGTTGAAGTTCCTGGGGGACCATATCTCCCGGTCAGGGGTCCGTCCGGATGCAGACAAGGTGAGCGCCATCACAGCCATGCCGCAGCCGGCCGACAAGAAGGCTGTCCCACGCTTCCTTGGCACGGTCAACTTCCTGGGGAAGTTCATTCCCAACCTTGCCTCCCACACGACGACTCTGCGCCACCTCGTCAGAAAATCCACAGAGTTCCAGTGGCAACACACACACCAGCTGGAATGGGAGGAGCTCAAACGCAAACTCACTACGTCACCAGTGTTGGCGTTTTTTGACACGTCTCGTGCCACCTAAATCTCAACTGATGCCAGCCAATCCGGCATTGGAGCAGTGCTCCTGCAGAGGGATGACACGGCATCATGGGCCCCAGTGGCCTATGCATCGCGGGCCATGCGCCCCACAGAGCAGCGCTACGCGCAAATCGAAAAAGAATGCTTGGGCTTGCTAACCGGTTTGGACAAGTTCCACGATTACGTCTATGGTCTTCCACGGTTCACGGTCGAAACTGACCACTGCCCCTGGTCAGCATAATAAACAAGGACCTGAATGAGATGACCCCTCGCCTCCAGCGCATCCTACTTAAACTCAGGAGGTACGACTTCCAACTGGTCTACACTCCAGGGAAGGACCTCATCGTGGCGGATGTCCTATCCAGAGCAGTGAGCACGCCGCCAGATGCGGAGGGGTTCGTATGTCAGGTCGAGGCACAGGTGGCTTTTACAGCGGCAAATCTGCCGGCTGACGACTCCAGTCTGGCCCGTATCCGCCGAGAGACTGCTGCCGACCCCCTTCTGCAGCGAGTGATGCGCCACATGACGGGAGGATGGCTCAAAGGGCAGTGCCCGCAGTTCTACAATGTACGAGACGACCTAGCCATCATTGATGGTGTCCTTCTGAAGCTGGACCAGATTGTGATTCCGCACAGCATGCGCCAGCTGGTTCTCGATCAACTACACGAAGGCCACTTGGGGGTCGAGAAGTGCAGACGGAGGGCCCGAGAGGTGGTATACTGGC
The DNA here is from genome assembly GCF_047496885.1 of Scyliorhinus torazame. NCBI lineage: Eukaryota > Metazoa > Chordata > Chondrichthyes > Carcharhiniformes > Scyliorhinidae > Scyliorhinus > Scyliorhinus torazame. Next base: position 53,755,630 of record NC_092727.1, read on the forward strand.
CGGGCATCAGTGACAATATTGCCAACATGGTGCTCAAATGTACAACCTGCCAAAGGTTTCAGCCGGCGCAACCTCCTGAGACGCTTCTGCCCCATGAGCTGGTGACGTCCCCCTGGGCGAAGGTGGGTGTGGACCTCTTTCACGCACTCGGCATGGACTATGTCATCATAGTTGACTACTTCTCAAACTACCCAGAAGTCATACGCCTGCACGACTTGATAAGTCTGCTGTCATCAGGGCCTGCAAAGACACCTTTGCTCGCCACGGCATTCCGATGACTGTCATGTCGGACAATGGGCCCTGTTTTGCCCGCCATGAATGGTCGTCCTTTGCTGCTTCGTATGGCTTCACACACGTGACATCCAGCCCTCTGCATCCCCAGTCCAATGGAAAGGCGGAGAAGGGCGTTCACATTGCCAAGCGGCTCCTCTGCAAGGCTGCTGCTGCCGGATCGGATTTCTACCTCGCCCTGCTGGCCTATCGCTCGGCCCCACTAGCCACTGGTCTCTCACCAGCACAGCTGCTGATGGGTCGTGCCCTCAGAACCACTGTGCCTTTCACCCTGGCATCAACAATAGACCATGCTCCGGTACTGCATAGGATGCAACTGCAGCGCGATCGCCAGAAGAGATCGTACAACATACGGGCAACTGATCTTCCCTCCCTGGCCCCTGGAGACAACGTCCGCATCCACCTAATAGACGGTGGCTGGTCAGCACCTGCCGAAGTTCTCCGACGTGTGGCTCCCCGCTCGTTCCTGGTACGCATGCCGGATGGATCCGTGCGTAGGCGCAATCGCCGAGCCCTTTGCTTACCTCCACACTCGCAACGGGACCCTACACAGACGCCGTGTCCTCCACTGGTTCCTGATAGCGACTTCGTGGAGCTGCCATATACCATGCCCCTTCTGTCGCCGCCCGTGGCCAGGCTCGCACCTCAGCCGGTGGTTCTCGACCCACCTTTGAGGCGGTCAACCCAAATTCGTCGCCCACCTACTAGACTGGACTTATGAGACTGTTCACACATCAAACTTTAGCAACTACTGTTTTGTAACCTGTCACTGTTTTATCGTTCCAGGCCTCGTTTGATTGGTCCAAATTTCAACGTTTTTCTTCTTTTGTTATGCTACAACCTCGTTAGCATGTCACACCTGGCATTGCCCCTTGTATATAGTTAAGCCCCATGTACATGATGTAAATATTACGCACACACACCTTTAGCTGCACTCAGGACACATTTATATTTATAACCACGTAGGCACATAATCTTGTAAAAAAGGGGGGATATCATGATATTCAAACATACATCATAACACATACATAATGATGGACAGACCAACAGACCAATTAGCACACATAACACGACAGCCAATCACAGACAAGAGCAGACACAGTATAAGACAAGAAACACGACACTTCCTGGCCAGTCCATCTGGAGACAGCTCAGGGCCAGGACCTCATAGCAAGACACTGACACAGACACAACGTGCTGAGTACCAAGTCAGATGTGTAAATAGTTAGTTGGAATAAAACTGCGTTGTACCAATCGCAACCGTGTTGGTTCGTCTGTACCTCAGAGCACCCAACACCTCAGTGTCCACATTGTTGGTTTTTCTACTATTTTAATTAGCTCTCCTTCAGTAAATTCAATAAACGTATAGGCTTTGCCTCTACTTCCTTCACAGGCCTCATGTTGACTAAATCCTCCTGCTGCTCTTTGTCTCACTAGATACCTTTCCATTCTTTCTTTGTGCAACTGCTCAGTACAATTGTATTTCCTTTCAGAAGCATCGCAAGTTGTTGCCCTTTCAGAGAGACTACTACTGACACATGGGGCGAAATTCTCCGTTATCGGCGGAAAGTCCGCCGATCGGCGCAAAAAACGGCGCAAATCCCACTTGCGTCACGTCATAAAAATGGGCCGATAGTCTCCGGCCCGAAATGGGCTAGCAGCGACGTGACGGGATCCGCGCTTGCGCAATGGTTCACGCCGTGCAGCGTCATACGCGCTGCACGGCGTGACGGCTCATAAGGCCGCGCAGCTCCCCCCCACCCGACCGGAACACCCGACCGCAACACCCGACTGGATGGCTAGCCGTCGCTCAGCCCCGAGGTTCGAGTCACGCGATGTGGAGGCGCTCCTGGACGCGGTGGAGCAGAGGAGGGACGCCCTGTATCCCGGGCACGGACGCAGAGTTGCCCCACGCCACAGCCGGCGTCTGTGGAGGGAAGTGGCAGAGGCCGTCACCGCTGTGGCCCTAACACCACGGACAGGCACCCAGTGCCACAAGAAGGTGAACGACCTCGTCAGAGCAGGCAGGGTGAGCCTCCCCCATATCCCCCTCCCCCATATCCCCCCCTCCCCATATCCTCCCTCCCCCATATCCCCCATATCCGCCCCTCCCCATATCCCCCCTCCCCCATATCCCCCATATCCCCCCCTCCCCCATATCCCCCCTCCCCCATATCCCCCCTCCCCCATATCCCCCCTCCCCCATATCCCCCCTCCCCCATATCCCCCCTCCCCCATACCCCCCTCCCCCATATCCCCCCTCCCCCATATACCCCCCTCCCCCATATCCCCGCCTCCCCCATATCCCCCCTCCACCATACCCCCCTCCCCCATATCCCCCATATCCCCCCTCCCCCATATCCCCCCTCCCCCATATCCCCCTCACCATATCCCCCCTCACCATATCCCCCCTCCCCCATATCCCCCTCCCCCATATCCCCCATATCCCCCCTCCCCCATATCCCCCCCTCCCCCATATCCCCCCCTCCCCCATATCCCCCATATCCCCAAGTGAATCCAGCCCTAACCTTAACCTCTGCAATGCACGCGCAACCGATGGCGTGCATTCATATACCTGCCTAACACTGTTGCCTTTTACCCCTGCCACCACCCCCCCCCACAGCAGAAGCGCGCACACAACAATAGGGAGCATGTGAGGACTGGAGGAGGGCCCGCTGATGAGAGGCCACTGACCGTACACGAGGAAAGGGCCCTGGAACTGGCTGGCGGACCTGAGGACCGGGAGGTTGCTGATGCAGAGGTCGGGGCCCCACGAGCAAGTGAGCCACCAACAGCCCGTCCCCATATCCCCCCTCCCCTATATCCCCCTCCCCCGTATCACCTGATCACTGCCTGATGTCTAACCATGCATGCTTCATTGTGTATCGCAGGACCAAACGTCCAGGCACCCATCCCCGCAGATGCACACCGCCCGCAGGATGCCCCTCGCACACCACGGGAGACGGAGAGACCCGCACCCTCCAGCATGCGACGCCCGCAGGATGCCCCTCGGACACCACGGGAGACGGAGAGACCCGGACCCTCCAGCATGCGACGCCCGCAGGATGCCCCTCGGAGACCACGGGAGACGGAGAGACCCGGACCCTCCAGCATGCGACGCCCGCAGGATGCCCCTCGGAGACCACGGGAGACGGAGAGACCCGGACCCTCCAGCATGCGACGCCCGCAGGATGCCCCTTGCACACCACGGGAGACGGAGAGACCTGGAGCAACAGGGAGATGACACCCCCGTCACGTGCGGGAGCGACCACCCAGCGATGAGGGGGGCAGCCACAGGCCCCCGTCACATCCGAGCCAGGACACCACTACCCAGGACACCACTACCCAGGACACCCCTACCCGGGACACCACTACCCAGGACACCCCTACCCGGGACAGCACTACCCGGGACAGCACTACCCGGGACAGCACTACCCGGGACAGCACTACCCGGGACAGCACTACCCAGGACACCCCTACCCGGGAAGACGAAATACCGGACAGTGACTCAGAGTGGATGGGTGGAGACGAATCCCCACCCCAAAGTGCCATGGACTCAGAGTGGGACGAAGAGCACGACACAACGTCACTGCTGTCACCAACACCCTCCACCATCGCAGAAACACTCACCACGGTTGGGCACTTTAGTGATGAGGCGTCTGGTACACTCACTGGTGCGCACAACACAGCCGTCCCGGTACAGCAGGTGGAGGTAGGAGCAGCAGAGGGACCGGGCGGTCGGAGGGCAGCCCAGGCCAAGCGAACCTCTGCCGCCCAGATGGATCCCGGGTTCCTGCAGTTACCACACCCACACATAGATCCGATGCAACCACCGGCACGGAGACGAGCGAATAGGGTGACGGGTGGCTTGCGGCGGCTGCGGTCGCAGGTGGAGGAGTCCACCCGCGTCCAGGAGCTGGGAGTGGTCCCGGTCATGCGTGCCACCCAGGCTGACACCGCACGGGTGGCATCCGCGGTGGAGGCAATGGGTGCGACGGTGTCAGACATGGGGAACGGTGTGCGAGGCCTGGGGCCTTCCGTGCAGGCGGCGTCTGTGGCCCAGGAAATGGCTGCCCTCTCACAGGAGGCCATGAGCCAGTGCCAGCGCCAGATGGCAGAGGCGCTCAATGCCATAGCCCAGTCTCAGCAGGCCATGGCCCAGTCTCAGCAGGCCATAGCCCAGTCTCTGCAGGCCATGGCCCAGTCTCTGCAGGCCATGGCCCAGTCTCAGCAGGCCATCGCTGAGGGCATCGGCGCCAGTGGCCATGTGCGAGCCGGCGTCGCACTGTCACAGACAGGGTTCGACAACCCCCTGGGCTCCATGGCTGCAAACCTGCAGACCCCTGTCGATACCAGCACGGGCCTCCAGGACTGGCAGCGCCAGATGTCGGGGGCGCGTCGGATGGCCAGTCCGTTCGCATCCCCCACCCATGTAGAGGCCTGGGGGCCATCGGGCACCCCGAGGGAGGAGGAGGTGGTGTGGTCCGTCCCGGCTCCCTCTGTAGGGGAGGTCCCGGTACACCGCGACACCTCGGACTGCCCCCCTTCCGTCCCAGGTGCATCGGGTGGGCAACGGGCAGGACAGGCTGGCAGCTCGCCATCCCAGTCGCCCGGGCCGCAGCCTGGCCCATCTAGGCCAGGACGCCCCAGGAAACGGCCGCCAAAGGGATCCAGTGTCAGAGGGCAGGAATCACAGGAGTCCACCTCCTGTTCTGCTGTACCGTCTGGGGAACCACGTAGACGTAGTCAAAGGGCCCGTAAGGCCAAACAATTAGACACTGAGTAAGTTGGCATGGGTGCAGGGCACAGATAAGTTTTAGGGGCTAGGGCACGTGCATGAACTCCTTTGGTTATTAAAGTCAATGTTACACCTACCGAAGCTGCCTTTGTGCTCTGTCCAAAGTGTGCGAGCGTGTCATGTACGTTGAGCGCAAGTGTGTGTGTGACGGGTGGTCTTACCTCAGCTCCAGGTGAGTCTGCCCCCTTCCCCCTGGGCCGCCATCAACATCCCCCGGGCAGAGGACGGGACCGTGCGCTGCAGTGTCACAGCCGCATGCAGGGATGGTCCGGGTGGATGGTGGTCCTGTGGTCATGGGTCAGACATAGTCCAACGATGTAGAGCCAGGAGCTCATCGGAGGCGGGTTGTCATCATCCTCCATGGCCTGCGATAGACACGCGTCCACCCGCAACTGGGTGAGCCCGGCCCGTTGTGCCGCCGGTGGATCGGCAATTGGGGGGGGTGGTGTGCATGCGGGTGGGATGTGTGGGGTTGGGGAGGGGGGTGAGGGTGCTGGGTGGGTGGATGGGTTGGGAGTGTGGGTGGTCGGCTGTTGTCATGGTGTGCGGTCTGTGGCCATACTACCCGATTCCCACGCCCATCTAGTCAGTGAAGCGTGCGTCTATCAGTCTGTCCCGTGCCCGCTGGGCCAGCCGGTAACGGTGGACAGCCACCCGCCTGTGTCTACCCCGTCTGCCCTGACCATTGCCCCCATCCCCCTCATCTGGGGAGGACTGGGCCTCTTCCTGCTGCTCCTCCACTCCGCCCTCCTCTGCCTGCGGCACATCGCCCCTCTGCTGGGCTATATTGTGCAGGACGCAGCACACCACAATGATGCGGCCGACCCTATCTGACCGATACTGGGGGCGCCCCCAGAGAGGTCCAGGCACCTGAAACGCATCTTCAGCACGCCAAAGCACCTCTCGATCACTCCCCTTGTTGCTACATGGGCATCATTGTAGCGGTTCTCCGCCTCATTGCGTGGCCTCCGTATAGGCGTCATCAGCCACGATCGCAATGGGTAGCCCCTGTCGCCCAGCAACCAGCCCCTCAGCCGGGGATGGCGTCCCTCGTACATGCCGGGGATGGATGACCGCGACAACACGAATGAGTCGTGTACACTGCCTGGGTGACGGGCGCAGACGTGCAGGATCATCATGCGGTGGTCGCAGACCACCTGTACGTTCATTGAATAGGTCCCCTTCCTATTAGTGCACACGGCCCTGTTATCTGCAGATGGCCGCACGGCGACGTGCATCCCATCGATCGCGCCCTGGACCATGGGGAACCCGGCAATGGCAGAGAAGCCCACGGCCCGGGCATCTTGACTGGCCCGGTCCACGGGGAAGCGGATGTAGCGGTGCGCCATGGCATAAAGGGCATCTGTCACTGCCCGGATGCACCGATGCACCGATGTCTGCGATATGCCGGACAGGTCCCCACTCGGTGCCTGGAATGACCCCGTTGCATAAAAGTTCAGGGCCACCGTAACCTTGACGGACACGGGGAGAGGGTGTCCCCCGCCAGTGCCACGCGGTGACAGGTGTGCCAGCAGGTGGCAGGTGTGTGCCACGGTTTCCCTGCTCATCCGGAGTCTCCTCCTGCATTCCCGGTCCGGGAGATCCTGGTATGACTGCCGGGGCCGGTACACACGGGACGCCCTCGGGTGCCTCCGTTGCCGTGGGGCCGCGACGTCCTCCTCCCCCTCCTCGTCCTGTCGGTCAGGTGTCCCTCCAGCCTGGCGGCTGCCGCCTGCCCCTCTGCGGCAGCCTGCGCCGCCTCTCTGGCATGCTCCTCCTCCTCCTCCTCCTCCTCCTCCTCATCCAGGGCAACATAGACATGAGCGGCTGCCACCACGGCGGCCAACATCGCTGGATGGTCTGAAAACATGACGGCCTGGTGGGGGGGGAGGGGAACGACGACATGTCATCATTGCCCATATCCCCTCCTCCCCCCAGCCAGGTGGCATGGACAGCATGGGTCCAACTGTTGGAGGCTGGCACCTGGCCAGGTGGACCAACTCATTTGCCCTCCCATCACCCACCCCAGCACGGACCCCCTCCCAAACCCCCAACCTCCACCCCAGCACGGACCCCCCCCCCAACCTCCACCCCAGCACGGACCCCCCCCCCAACCTCCACCCCGGCACGGACCCCCTCCCCAACCTCCACCCCAGCACGGACCCCCCCCCTCCCAACCTCCACCCCGGCACGGACCCCCCCCCAACCTCCACCCCAGCACGGACCCCCCCCCTCCCAACCTCCACCCCGGCACGGAACCCCCCCCAACCTCCACCCCAGCACGGACCCCCCCCCAAACTCCACCCCGGCACGGACCCCCTCCCCAACCTCCACCCCAGCACGGACCCCCCCCCAACCCCCAACCTCCACCCCAGCACGGACACCCCCTCCCAACCTGCACCCCAGCACGGACCCCCCCCCAACCTCCACCCCAGCACGGACCCCCCCCCAACCTCCACCCCGGCACGGACCCCCCCCCCAACCTCCACCCCAGCACGGACCCCCCCCAACCCGCAACCTCCACCCCAGCACGGACCCCCCCCCAACCTCCACCCCGGCACGGACCCCCTCCCCAACCTCCACCCCAGCACGGAGCCCCCCCAACCCCCAACCTCCACCCCAGCACGGACCCCCCCTCCCAACCTCCACCCCAGCACGGAACCCCCCCAAGCTCCACCCCAGCACGGACCCCCCCCCCAACCTCCACCCTGGCACGGACCCCCCCCCCAACCTCCACCCCAGCCGGACCCCCCCAACCCCCAACCTCCACCCCAGCACGGACCCCCCCTCCCAACCTCCACCCCAGCACGGACACCCCCCAACCTCCACCCCAGCACGGACCCCCCCCCCCAACCTCCACCCCGGCACGGACCCCCCCCACAACCTCCACCCCAGCACGGACCCCCCCCAACCCCCAACCTCCACCCCAGCACGGACCCCCCCTCCCAACCTCCACCCCAGCACGGACCCCCCCCAACCTCCACCCCAGCACGGACCCCCCCCCAACCTCCACCCCGGCACGGACCCCCCCCAACCTCCACCCCAGCACGGACCCCCCCCACACCCCAACCTCCACCCCAGCACGGACCCCCCTCCCAACCTCCACCCCAGCACGGACCCCCCCCCCCAACCTCCACCCCAGCACGGACCCCCCCCCCAACCTCCACCCCGGCACGGACCCCCCCCCCCCAACCTCCACCCCGGCACGGACCCCCCCCAACCCCCAACCTCCACCCCGGCACGGACCCCCTCCCGGCACTCCCCCGGAGCCCAGCCTACTCTAACCACCCCCCCCCCCCACCGCACACACACACAAGCCGAGACACACCTCTCCTCACGCAATCAGTCTGCGGCCACGCCATTTCCTGCCCAGAGCCAACCCCCCCAGGCCGTCACTCACCTCCTCGCTGGTCGGCGTGAGCCTGAAGCACCGGGTCACGCCGATGAAAAGGAGGTTTGATTGACGTCGACGTGAACGGTCATCACGTCGACGGGACTTCGGCCCATCCGGAAGGGAGAATATCGGCAGGCCGAAAATCGGCTGCCTTGCGCAGACCCGTGACATTCTCCGCGGCAGCGGCGCCATTAACGCCCTGCCGACTTTTCTCCCTTCGGAGACTTCGGCGGGGGCGGGGGCAGGATTCACGGCGGCCAACGGCCATTCTCCGACCCGGCGGGGGGTCGGAGAATGACGCCCATGATTCTTTACACGGACCTAATATCCATTCTCCTTCAGCATCTTCTGAGTGGGTGACCAAACTCTTCCATCCGTTAGTAACATCTTTCTTTTGTCTACCATGCCATAATTCCATTATTTTTCTCATCATCCCTTTTTCTATCTCATTAACTTTATCCATGTCCACTTTCCATCCTTCACTATAAAATATTCCTAATTTACTTACTTTTAGTTTCTCCCCTCTAATACCAATAATTCCTTCTACACTCGCTGTTTGTCCGGAAGTTTTTTGGTCCCAATCTATAGCTAACCCCCATTTCCCTCTATAATGTACCCATGGAAATGAATTGTTCAGTGCTATTTTTACCTGGCTCTTATCCTCTGGTCTGATTATCAACCACACTGGTCCTCTTGTTAACATGGGAGCATAGGCAATGCCATGTAATCCATTCCTCCACTTCTCCTTTAAATCTAGCCACCAGGTTTTCATCTGGTTATCTGAATTTTTATCATTATTATTATTGTTATAGGATTAGGACTATCCAAGCCAAATGGTTGTGTGACTTTGTCTTCGCTTATTACTTCATAACATGTCCCCCTATCTATTAACGTTACATTCCTTGTTATAGTGACTTTGTTCCTTCTAATCTACCCATTATTTCCTTTACCCATACCTGTTCTGTACCTGTTTTTACTTTAGTTAACTCAATACTTCCTTCATTCACCTATACATCACTAATGTTCCACCCTGTGAGATTATTTTTTAATTCACATAAACTTCCTTTTATTGGTGGTTTCTGGCATTTCTTCCATCTATTTTGTTTCATTCTCCTACTTGTGGTTTTGTTTTGTAATATATTTCCTTTCTTAACTTGTCCTTTCTCGGGGTCCCATTGAGTATCATTAGTTTCCCCTGAATACTGTCTAAAAATCTTTAATCTGTCTGATAGGTTTAGTATGTATCCCAGGCTGCTTGTAAGCGCTCCCCACATCCTACTGAACATGTTGTTACTGATACTGTTGTTTGATTCTAACATACTGCTGTTGAGCCCTATCTCCTGGATGTCTTGGAAATTAATGATTTCTTCCGTTATATTTGAACATTTGTTTATTCTTATTTTTATTACATGTTCTATGTAATTCAATCTGGTGTCTATTTTCCATACTCCATTATTTCACTTGGTTTTCCTATGGTGATTAGCCAGACTAATATTCCCAAACTAATTACTGTAACCCCCATTAATATTGTCGCCCCCCCTTTTAACCAATCATGCCTACTCCTAGTCCTAGCTTCTTCATTCCTTCCTCAAGCTTGATCCTTATTTTTCTCTTGAGTGTTGTCCTCTTTCTCCGTCCATACAAATTAATCTGTATTATTTTTTCCATCTGCAAAATCAAACGAACAGATCACGGTTGGAGAGGGCCCTATTTCTTAATTTGTATCTTTCTATTCTTGTTTGGATGTTCCAGAAGTGCCCTCGCCAGGACTTCTGGATTTCCTTTGCCACCATTTCTTTCTTTTTTCGTATTTAACTGGTTTGTTTTTCTGATCATTTACGTACATCATACAATTAAGGCCTGTTAAGCCTCCTCCTTCTATCATTGCACCCCTGAGTGAGATTTGAATAATCTCAAACTCCTCTTCCTTTGCTCTCTCAGTGGTCCAATCAGGTCGAAGCTTACCCTGATACATTTCGGGTATTGCTACTGCTTTTACTTCAATTTCTTTATTTCTGATTATGACAGGATTTTTATGAAAGGTAAGTTCTGAATATGACATTTTCACTTTATCATCTGTCCTATCTGCGCTGTTAACAGGTTTCAATTCACTGACATCCCACTCTACTTTATCACATAATACTAGTAAGTGCAGTAATTCCCTGACACTCATAACCAAACATTCCTCTCCCTCTACAGCCTGTCAATCAACCGAGGTTTTTAATTTATCCACAGAACCCCCATCCCTGTCTTGTGGTCTATTCTGCTTCATATATTTTCCAAATCCATATCCCGGGTCAATCATTAATTTAGTACAACATTCTTTTTTCCCTTGTCCAAGAGGTTTGGTGATATGATCTATCCTGTGGCATGGCATCATTGCAGTGATACAGTCTCTAAACACTGTCAGGCTACTTTTACGTCCTCGGGTCATCCCAACATAGAACATAGAACATAGAAAAATACAGCACAGAACAGGCCCTTCGGCCCACGATGTTGTGCCGAACCTTTGAGTATGTACTCCCTCACTAATTGGTACCACAAGTCTATCACTTCTCCACAATCCTGCACGTCTTTTCACAACCACTTCGTCGTCAGCTCGGTTTTCTCTGCAGTAATCACAATTTGTCATTATCACACCATTCCACACACAATTTCACCTCCCATGGTCAAAATATATCTTGTGGTCACAAACTTCAATCAACAGTGTTGCCTGATATTTCACAAAACAATCGTGACAAAACTGAATTCCCCAAATTTCCCTGGGAGTCGCAGCATTTCCCCATCGCTGTCGTTCTAAATGCAGTATCAAATCACCTGAATACTCTGTATCTGCCATTCTCCTAGGTTTCAGATAACTACTCCCTGTCCCAACTACTCAGCTACAAAACGTGCCACATCCTTGACACAATATTTCATTATGTTCATAATGAATCAATTTAAACTGAGGTCCATTAATAACAGCACTTGATCTATCATCCCATATTGTCAATTCCTTACTGATTACGTTTCTTTGTTTGCTGCCAATAGGTTGCCGATGGAATATAATAATCCCTCTGATATTATTTAATTGGGTCAGATGTTTTAGTTCTGATACAATTTCTCTTGCTCCACACGCCATGCTTCTCTAATTCAACAGTATGTTCACCCAAACCTTGAACAATTGTGTCTTTATACTTTTACAGCTTCACTGATTATTTTTCCTGTGGTTTTAGTTGGTAGCTTCACCCAAACTTCCTCTGTGTTATCAATTGGTTTTAATATCCTAATTTTTCCTGCTTCTAATTTTATTAAATCTTCCCTGCCATCAGATTCTCATTTCCTGATACTGCAAGTAATTCTCCTAATCTAACTTCTGGTCTAACATCTTTATTCCCTAATGCTCCTTCTACCACGTATTTAAAATTCTAAACATAATTTTCCCTGCTCGTGACTTTCTTTTGAGTCATCAGGCACTAGGGCCCTGGTGGAGCTGTGCTGTGTCAGTTTCAACGCGTTAGTTTCAAAGTAATTTCCTGCACCGAGCTCTGACTGCTCGCGAGTAAAACGTCTTTTTGTGTTTATGCTAAGACCAATTTAGTTCTGAACATACTAATTTATTACCTCATAATACTGATCACATTTCTACCTGCCGTTTATAACTTCTAATTGATGTGAAACTCGTTTCTTTGTTAAAAATACAAAATTTTTAAAACTAGAAACACCAAAGGAAATTCACAAATCCTTATCAAACACACATACCCTCATTCATCCACTGACATCTCTACTCAAACAAAAGGAATTCAAAGCTTTATACTTTCATTCATCCCAACAAACTGAACAATAAAAGTTTGAATTTGCAAAGGAAACTCAATGTAGCGGACAGTGGTCTCCATTCTTAAGTCTCCTAACCTAACTTCTGCCTTGTGCTGACCCAAACTCAAGCAGCTGCATGTTTCTGTTTGTCTCCGCTCACAATTAGTGGTATAGCTTGATTTTCATTTGCAAATTTACAGAGTGTTTTAAGGATCCCGATTGGATCTCTTTGTTGCAGGGCTTTAGGTATTTTAACAAAAATTGAGACCCCTCCGTTCTGATAAGTCTCTCTTATCCAGGAGTTTTTGCCTCTTTTAATTTTTTCCACTCTCATTTCATTGCTTCAACTCTCTTGACCGTGTTTCAGAGCAAGAGGATTATTCTAATTGCCATTTTTTGGATTTCTAACTTCTGTTCCTGGTTGTCCCTTTCAGGTGCACTCTGAAATTAAGGATAAGTACCCTTTCTGGGCCCTATCGAAGGCTAACTAAGGCACTATCCTCCTGTTTTAGTTAAGGGTCGATTGGTTATTGGTCTCTAAAGGATTCTAGGTGTCCCTATTCCTCTAGGATCCCCTCACAATCTGCCTTACTCTAAGAATGATTTATTTTTTGACCTCCTTTTACCAGTAATGGATGCAAGATTTTTAGTGCTGTCACTAAGATGTCTCGCAGACTTTTACTCAGGGTCAGTATTTTCTAGTCTACTGATCTTCACACTCAACCTGAGCTTTATGTCCCCTCGATCCACAGAATATCCTTCCAAAAGTCAATCACACATGACTTTCCGAACTAAACTCGGCAGGTAAAGCTCGCCTCACACATCGACCAGAAACTTCTAATGTTCCAGCCTTTGTGCCGGTTAGAAACTTCTAATATTCCAACCGTTATTTGGGAACTAGAAACTTCTAATATTCTAGCCTCGCTTTACCTAGAAACTTCTAATATTCTAGGCCTCCACGCTGGGTGCCATGGAGTAATTTAAAACAACCCGTTGGGTCCTGATGGCTCACAAACTTTCACCTTTCAAAATGAACCACGTTTGGACGCCATGTATTTAAACCTCACCACTATTCTTAGAATTCTTAGGTTTTCCCCTTTCCCAAATAAAGGTCAAGAGATTCTAAATGGTGGACAGTGATTCTCACTCCCTGACTCCTATGCAGACTTAGGCGGGTGCTATTCGGGTCAAACTAGTGTTTCAAGTTATGAAATGAAATGAAAAGTTTTGTAAGGGCCACGAAGAATCCAGCACGAGTTTTAAGGATACAACATAATAACGTTTATTTACTATAACAATATATACATAGCAGTAGCAGTAACTTCCCTTGCTACCTTCTCCTTCCTCCTGGTTCCTGGACTGGCCAGCTTATTTATAGTAGGAGTTTCTCCGTCCCCCCTCATTGGGGAAGTTCATACTCCCATAGGATTGTGGGATAGTCATTAGTCCCCAGCCAATCGTCAGTAGGCAGGTTATAACAAAAATGAAATGAAAATCGCTTATTGTTACAAGTAGGCTTCAAATGAAGTTGCTGTGAAAAGCCCCTAGTCGCCACATTTCCGGCGCCTGTTCGGGAAGGCTGTTACGGGAAGGCTGTTATTCCCTGGGATAACCCGTACCTTCATAGAATAATTTTATCTACTTACCAACTATTAGCTTCGATCCTGGGTCCTGCATTGCTAGGTAAGAAAAGTAGACTTTTGTAATAAACCACTATTTCAAGTTAAAACTTTAAGCTTTTAAAATGAAATCACTGTCTTTACAGAAAAGTAAAAAGATCTTGCTTCTGGATTCTCCTGGTCGGTTGATCAGACCTTCCTGGGCCTCCTCGACAATCTCTTTATTTGTTGGTTTCCCCCCAGTTGTTCTACGGTTCTGCTTGGCTTTCGTCTCCTGTCAGTCCCATGTACCGAAATCACCCTGCAGGCCGAGAGTGAGTGCCTGGCTGGGGGCGATCTAGGATACATATCACCTTTGAAACAGCTTTGCTGATTACATGGCATTATTCTAAAGTATTTTCTTCTGCTCCTGATCGCAATACCCTTTCTGTCCATGTGATTCCACATCAAGTACTCGTAATATCATGAGAGGGCCTTCATGTCAACCTGACCTTGGTTTGCCAGCTTACTGGAAGGGAGGTTTCCTGTTAATTATTCTGGGGAATTCCAGCCTTTCATTCCCTCATCTTTTGAAAGTATTGTATTTTCTTGTATTCTTAAATGTTTCAAGTTATTCAAACTTAAGATTCTGACAATTCCAATCAATTGCTTGCTGAACTAATTAACTTCTATTAAAGGGTATAAACCTCATTCTCTTTATGTAATTTAAAATATTAATTTTTTATAAAAATTTCTTGAACTAAAGATATTAAGTTACAGTATTGAATTGCTTCCTTATCTCAAGGCCTGGACGATAGGGACATTTAAGGGGCATCTTGACAAATATATGAATAGGATGGGAATAGAAGGATACGGACCAGGAAGTGTAGAAGATTGTAGTTTAGTCGGGCAGCATGGTCGGCACGGGCTTGGAGGGCCGAAGGGCCTGTTCCTGTGCTGTACATTTCTTTGTTCTCTTTGTTCTTTGCCTGTGTGATAATGGCTGTCTGCCTTCTAAAGAACCTTTGTCTGCAGTTAACCCTTCGAGTTCCTTCTGCTTTTTCATTTGAGCATTTCATTACATTTACTTTTATGGGATCTTTTCTGTTACTTTGCTTTTTCTCATGCTCCTTGGTTTTATCATCAGGGGCGAGATTCTCCGACCCCCCGCCGGGTCGGAGAATCGCCGGGGGCTGGCGTGACTCCCACCCCTGCCGGTTGCCGAATCCTCCGGTACCGGATATTCGGCGGGGGCGGGAATTGCACCGCGCTGGTTGGCGGGCCCCACCCCCCGCGATTCTCCGGCCCGAATGGGCCGAAGCCCCGCCGCTAAAATGCCTGTCCCGCCAGCGTGAATTAAACCACCTACCTTACCGGCGGAACAAGGCGGCGCGAATGGGCTCCGGGGTCCTGGGGCGATCTGGCTCTGGGGGGTGCCCCCACAGTGGCCTGGCCCACGATCGGGGCCCACCGATCCGCGGGCGGGCCTGTGCCATGGGGGCACTCTTTCACTTCCGCCTTCGCCACGGTCTCCACCATGGCGGAGGCGGAAGAGACTCCCTCCACTGCGCATGCATGGGAATGCTGTCAGCGGCCGCTAACGCACCCGCGCATGCGCCGCCCGGAGTTGTCATTTCCGCGCCAGCTGGCGGGGCACCAAAGGCCTTTTCCGCCAGCTGGCGGGGCGGAAATTCGTCCGGCGCGTGCCTAGCCCCTTAAGGTTAGGGCTGGGCCCCCAAAGATGCGGAGCATTCCGCACCTTTGGGGCGGCGCGATGCCCGACTGATTTCGCCGTTTTGGACGCCAGTCGGCGGACATCGCGCCGTTTCCGGAGAATTTCGCCCCAGACCCTCATGTTTCAAATGACGGGCGTCATTCTCCGACCCCCCAGAGGGTCGGAGAATGGCCGTTGGACGCCGTGAATCCCGCCCCCGCCGGTTGCCGAAGTCTCCGAAGGGAGAAAAGTCGGCGGGGCGTTAATGGCGCCGCTGCCGCGGAGAATGTCACGGGTCTGCGCAAGGCAGCCGATTTTCGGCCTGCCGATATTCTCCCTTCCGGATGGGCCGAAGTCCCGTCGACGTGATGACCGTTCACGTCGACGTGAATCAGACCTCCTTTTCATCGGCGTGACCCGGTGCTCCAGGTCTTTCCGCCGATAACGGAGAATTTCGCCCTAGATGTTCTACTGTGCATCATTCCTACCGACCAAGCACCAGAGCGTAACACCCCCAGCCTCTCCACACAATGAAAATCCCATATTTCCTGGCGCTTTCTCCCGAGCCAGGTGGGCTCTCACTATAATAATAATCATTATTGTCACAAGTAGGCTTACATCAACACTGCAATGAAGTTACTGTGAAAAGCCCCAAGTCACCACATTCCGGCGCCTGTTCGGGTACACAGAGGGAGAATTCAAAATGTCCAAATTACCTAATAGCACGTCTTTCGGAACTTGTGGGAAGAAACCGGAGCACCTGGTGGAAACCCACGCAGACACAGGGAAAACGTGCAGACTCCGCACAGACAGTGCAGCACGGTAGCATTGTGGATAGCACAAATGCTTCACAGCTCCAGGGTCCAAGGTTCGATTCCAGCTTGGGTCACGTCTGTGCGGAGTCTGCACATCCTCCCCGTGTCTGCGCAGGTTTCCTCCGGGTGCTCCGGTTTCCTCCCACAGTCCAAAGATATACAGGTTAGGTGGATTGGCCATGATAAATTGCCCTTAGTGTCCAAAATTGTCCTTAGTGTTGGGTGGGGTTACTGGGTATGGGGATAGGGTGGAGGTGTTGACCTTGGGTAGGGTGCTCTTTCCAAGAGCCGATGAAGACTCGATGGGCCGAATGGCCTCCTTCTGCTCTGTAAATTCTATGATAATCTATGATTACAGTGACCCAAGCCGGGAATCGAACCTGGGTCCCTGGTGCTGTGAGCCATAGTGCTAACCACTGTGCCACCGTGCTGCCCATGGGAATCCGTAAGTCCTCAAGCTACAGCCTGCTCTGTCACAGGTGGAGGTTTATTGTCTGTGAGAATCCTATGTGATTAGCCTTTTGAATAGCTTCATAACATCAATCCAACTCAGCAGTGAGAACCTCCATTAAACAATACAATATTCATAGAATAGTAACAGCAGCTGGTTCATCAGGACTGTGCTGGCCCTCAATTCACCAAATGACACCTTTTCCCCGTAGCCCTGTAATTTTTTTCCTTCACAGATAATGATACAATTCCCTTTTGAAAACCTGAATGGAACCTGCCTCCACACTCAGGCAGTCAATTGCAGATCCTAACCACATAGTGTGAAAATGTTTTTCATCACATTGTCATTGTTTCTTTTGCCAATTACCTAATATCTGTGCCCTCTTGTTCTTGATCTGTTCACCAAAGGGAACAGCTTCCTGCGATCTACTACCTGCCTTGAGGATTAAAATCCAGCCCAATGTTTGAGGTCTGAGATCTTTCAGAGAGAAGTTTCAGATTGAAAAAAGTTAGAAATGGAAACAGTGAGTGAGTGCGTGTGGGGGTGGCAGCAGTGGTTAGTGTCAGCAGTGGTTAGTGTCAGCAGTGGTTAGTGGCAGCAGTGGTTAGCGGCAGCAGTGGTTAGTGGCAGCAGTGGCTCGTGGCAGCAGTGGTTAGCGGCAGCAGTGGTTAGTGGCAGCAGTGGTTAGCGGCTGCAGTGCTTAGTGGCAGCAGTGGTTAGTGGCAGCAGTCGTTAGTGGCAGCAGTGGTTAGCGGCAGCAGTGGTTAGTGGCAGCAGTGGCTCGTGGCAGCAGTGGTTAGCGGCAGCAGTGATTAGCGGCAGCCGTGGTTAGTGGCAGCAGTGGTTAGTGTCAGCAGTGGTTAGTGGCAGCCGTGGTTCGTGGCAGCAGTGGTTAGTGGCAGCCGTGGTTAGTGGCAGCAATGGTTAGTGGCAGCCGTGGTTAGTGGCAGCAGTGGTTAGCGGCTGCAGTGGTTAGTGTCAGCAGTGGTTAGCGGCAGCAGTGATTAGCGGCAGCCGTGGTTAGTGGCAGCAGTGGTTAGTGTCAGCAGTGGTTAGTGGCAGCCGTGGTTCGTGGCAGCAGTGGTTAGTGGCAGCCGTGGTTAGTGGCAGCAATGGTTAGTGGCAGCCGTGGTTAGTGGCAGCAGTGGTTAGTGGCAGCCATGGTTAGTGGCAGCAGTGGTTCATGGCAGCAGTGGTTAGTGGCAGCAGTGGTTAGTGTCAGCTGTGGATAGTGGCAGCCGTGGTTAGTGGCAGCCGTGGTTAGTGGCAGTAGTGGTTAGTGGCAGCAGTGGTTAGTGGCAGCCGTGGTTAGTGTCAGCAGTGGTTCATGGCAGCAGTGGTTAGTATCAGCAGTGGTTAGTGGCAGCAGTGCTTAGTGGCAGCAATGGTTCGCAGCAGCAATGGTTAGCGGCAGCAGTGGTTAGTGGCAGCCGTGGTTAGTGTCAGCAGTGGTTCGTGGCAGCAATGGTTTGCAACAGCAGTGGTTAGTGTCAGCAGTGGTTAGCGGCAGCAGTGGTTAGCGGCAGCAGTGGTTAGTGTCAGCAGTGGTTCACAGCAGCAGTGGTTAGTGTCAGCAGAGGTTAGTGTCAGCAGTGGTTAGTGGCAGCAGTGGTTAGTGTCAGCAGTGGTTCACAGCAGCAGTGGTTAGTGTTAGCAGTGGTTAGCGGCAGCAGTGGTTAGTAGCAGCAGTGGTTAGTGGCAGCAGTGGTTAGCGGCAGCAGTGGTTAGTAGCAGCAGTGGTTAGTGGCAGCAGTGGTTATTGTCAGCAGTGGTTAGCGGCAGCAGTGGTTAGTGGCAGCAGTGGTTGGCGGCAGCAGTGGTTAGTGTCAGCAGTGGTTACTAGCAGCAGTGGTTCACAGCAGCAGTGGTTAGTGTCAGCAGTGGTTAGTGGCAGCCGTGGTTAGTGTCAGCAGTGGTTAGCGGCAGCAGTGGTTAGAAGCAGCAGTGGTTAGTGTCAGCAGTGGTTAGTGGCAGCAGTGGTTAGTGTCAGCAGTGGTTAGCGGCAGCAGTGGTTAGAAGCAGCAGTTGGTTGCGGCAGCAGTGGTTAGTGTCAGCAGTGGTTAGTGTCAGCAGTGGTTAGAAGCAGCAGTTGGTTGCGGCAGCAGTGGTTAGTGTCAGCAGTGGTTAGTGGCAGCAGTGGTTAGTGGCACCAGTAGTTACCGGCAGCAGTGGTTAGTGGCAGCCGTGGTTAGTGGCAGCAGTGGTTAGTGTCAGCAGTGGTTCATGGCAGCATTGGTTAGTGGCAGCAGTGGTTAGTAGCAGTCGTGGTTAGTGGCAGCAGTGGTTAGTGGCAGCAGTGGCTAGTGGCAGCCGTGGTTAGCGGCAGCAGTGGTTAGTGGCAGCAGTGGTTCGTGGCAGCAGTGGTTAGTGGCAGCAGTCGTTAGTAGCAGCAGTGGTTAGCGGCAGCAGTGGTTCGAGGCAGCAGTGGTTAGTGGCAGCAGTGGTTAATGTCAGCAGTGGTTAGTGTCAGCAGTGGTTAGTGTCAGCAGTAGTTCACAGCAGTAGTGGTTAGCGGCAGAAGTGGTTAGTGTCAGCAGCGGTTAGTGTCAGTAGTGGTTAGTGGCAGCAATGGTTCGCAGCAGCAGGGGTTAGCGGCAGCAGTGGTTATTGTCAGCAGTGGTTAGCGGCAGCAGCGGTTATTGGCAGCAGTGGTTAGCGGCAGCAGTGTTTTGTGGCAGCAGTGGTTAGCGGCAGCAGTGGTTAGTGGCAGCAGTGATTAGTGTCAGCAGTGGTTAGCGGCAGCAGTGGTTAGTAGCAGCAGTGGTTAGCGGCAGCAGTGGATAGCGGCAGCAGTGGTTAGTGGCAGCAGTGGTTACTAGCAGCAGTGGTTAGTGTCAGCAGTGGTTAGTGTCAGCAATGGTTAGCAGCAGCAGTGGTTAGTGTCAGCACTGGTTAGTGGCAGCAGTGGTTAGTGTCAGCAGTGGAGAGTTTCAGCAGTGGTTCGTGGCAGCAATGGTTAGTGGCAGCAGTGGTTATTGTCAGCAGTGGTTAGCGGCAGCAGTGGTTAGTGTCAGCAGTGGTTGGTGGCAGCAGTGGTTAGTGTCAGCAGTGGTTACTAGCAGCAGTGGTTCACAGCAGCAGTGATTAGTGTCAGCAGTGGTTAGTGTCAGCAGTGGTTACTAGCAGCAGTGGTTAGTGGCAGCAGTGGTTAGTGGCAGCAGTGGTTAGTGTCAGCAGTAGTTAGTGTTAGCAGTGGTTAGCGGCAGCAGTGGTTAGTAGCAGCAGTGGTTAGCGGCAGCAGTGGTTAGTGGCAGCAGTGGTTACTAGCAGCAGTGGTTAGTGTCAGCAGTGTTTAGTGTCAGCAGTGGTTAGTGTCAGCAATGGATCGCAGCAGCAGTGGTTAGTGTAAGCACTGGTTAGTGGCAGCAGTGGTTAGTGTCAGCAGTGATTAGTTTCAGCAGTGGTTCGTGGCAGCAATGGTTCGCAGCAGCAGTGGTTAGTGTCAGCAGTGTTTCGTGGCAGCAGTGGTTAGCGGCAGCAGTGGTTAGTGTCAGCAGTAGTTACCGGCAGCAGTGGTTAGTGGCAGCAGTGGTTCGTGGCAGCAGTGGTTAGTGGCAGCAGTGGTTAGCGGCAGCAGTGGTTAGTGGCAGCAGTGGTTCGCAGCAGCAGTGGTTAGTGGCAGCAGTGGTTAGTGGCAGCCGTGGTTAGTGTCAGCAGTGGTTAGCGGCAGCAGTGGTTAGTGGCAGCAGTGGTTATTGTCAGCAGTGGTTAGCGGCAGCAGTGGTTAGTGGCAGCCGTGGTTAGTGTCAGCAGTGGTTAGCGGCAGCAGTGGTTAGTGGCAGCAGTGGTTATTGTCAGCAGTGGTTAGCGGCAGCAGTGGTTAGTGTCAGGAGTGGTTGGCGGCAGCAGTGGTTAGTGTCAGCAGTGGTTACTAACAGCAGTGGTTCACAGCAGCAGTGGTTAGTGTCAGCAGTGGTTAGTGTCAGCAGTGGTTACTAGCAGCAGTGGTTAGCGGCAGCAGTGGTTAGCGGCAGCAGTGGTTAGTGGCAGTAGTGGTTACTAGCAGCAGTGGTTAGTGTCAGCAGTGGTTAGTGTCAGCAATGGATCGCAGCAGCAGTGGTTAGTGTCAGGACTGGTTAGTGGCAGCAGTGGTTAGTGTCAGCAGTGATTAGTTTCAGCAGTGGTTCGTGGCAGCAATGGTTCGCAGCAGCAGTGGTTAGTGTCAGCAGTGGTTAGCGGCAGCAGTGGTTAGTGGCAGCAGTGGTTCGCAGCAGCAGTGGTTAGCGGCAGCAGTGGTTAGTGGCAGCAGTGGTTAGTGGCAGCAGTGGTTATTGTCAGCAGTGGTTAGCGGCAGCAGTGGTTAGTGGCAGCCGTGGTTAGTGTCAGCAGTGGTTAGCGGCAGCAGTGGTTAGTGGCAGCAGTGGTTATTGTCAGCAGTGGTTAGCGGCAGCAGTGGTTAGTGTCAGCAGTGGTTGGCGGCAGCAGTGGTTAGTGTCAGCAGTGGTTACTACCAGCAGTGGTTCACAGCAGCAGTGGTTAGTGTCAGCAGTGGTTAGTGTCAGCAGTGGTTACTAGCAGCAGTGGTTAGCGGCAGCAGTGGTTAGTGTCAGCAGTGGTTAGTGGCAGCAGTGGTTAGCGTCAGCAGTGGTTAGTAGCAGCAGTGGTTAGCGGCAGCAGTGGTTAATGTCAGTAGTGGTTAGTGGCAGCAGTGGTTAGTGGCAGCAGTGGTTAGTGGCAGCAGCATGACCAGGAGGGCAGGGGTTCAATGTTGCAAAAAGATGAATGACCTCCTACGAGCTTCAATAGTGAGTGCCAATGTGTGCCCTTGGCATTTGACCCTTCTGTCACACCTAGATTTTCACCGTTAACCGTTAACCCATTTGCTACCACCTAGCAGCCTCCCAGCACCGTCTTCAAAACCCCCGGCACACCTCATCAGATCCTCTTTATGCCAAGGTGCGGTGCCCACAATTGCCATTTGCCCTTGACCTCTGACCCACCAGGTGTCCAGCTCACAATGTCCATTTTGTTGTCCTGCAGTAGAAGGTAGGACAAGGAGAAGATGGTTGGGAGTATGGCCCGACCACCAGAGGACGCCTCCTGCAATAGTATTTCAGGCTTCACGACATGGAAGGCAGCAGGCCGCCTACACTTCTGATGTGCATCCTGGCGATCTGCCTAGATGTAACGGTAGGCCTCATAAGCTTAAGGAGTTCTAGGTGCATAGGGCATGGGCATAGTTAGTTAGTCACTGTTACTTAAGGTGGAATCAAGGTATCACAGCCACGACTTGCCAAACTAAACTGTTTTCCTCTTCAAAGTCGTATCGCCTCTGTCTCTGACCCCTCTCCCACAGGGAAAGGTCATCTCCCCATCTAAACTCATCTCCTTCTACAGACCCTCCCATCAATGCCAGCAGTGGCATCCAATGAGTCCCACAATTACAGGCATACTGGAATGACAGCACTACCATTCATTGAACCCTTCACCTTGCCCCTTCTCCTCCATTGGTGCTGCTGCCCCAGTGCTCTGGGGAGGAGCCCCCAGGGAGGGCAGCCTCAGGCGGGGGGTGTGTGGGCCACCACTGTGGAGGGGTTAGGGCTGTCGGTGGGGGTGGAGGTGGGTGTCTCAGTGCCCTCAGATCTGCCACGCCACCACCGGATTGTGTGCACCCATAACGGGGGAAAGTCCAGTTCCTGCCTGTCTGTCCCACTGACCAGCCATAACCCCCACTGACTGTGGTGGCCTCTGGCTATGTGGCTGAAGGCTATTACTAACAGAGAATTGGCAATTGTAGTAAAGTGAGCACTTCACTGCTCCCAAGTGGATCCATTCGCGGTGTCAAGGACGCACAGGTATGTGGTGGCCTCCCGTCTGAGCGGACCCCTGCTTGGACAGAAGTCCACATTGGCCGCAAGCCCCTAAACCTCCCTCGGGAGCTGAAGCTCCATAACCCTAGCCGCCTCGAGGAAATGCCCTCCATGCTCTTTCGCACTGCATGGAGGGGTTTCCTGTATTGGCTGCTGCTGCACTCCTTCCACCTCCTTGCCCTCGCCCATCGCCCAGACACGCCATGGCGTGCCTTGTTGCTGTCCCACGGTGCCACGTACCTACTGGAGGGCCCTCTATGGAGAAGTCCTCCCCTTCAATCTTGGGGGCCTTGGGTGGAGGGTGGTGCAGGTCGCAGTACCGTGCATCCGCTGTTGGCACCTGTTCACAGACTCCGTGATGCTTGACCTTTTTGTGGCCTTCGGAGTCCATGGGCCAGGTTAATGTTAAATGTTCTAGGCTGCACCTGCTTTTTAGTTTCCTATCAACCCTTTTACTAAAGTTTTGTTTGCACTTCAGTCCCATGATTCTAACCTATGGGCACCCGGTGTGGAGAGGGGCGGGCAAGGAGGAGGACCTCCTCATGGACCTGCTCCTGTGCCTGGCCAAACTTGCCATAAACAGATCCAAGTAGCGGGTGATCAAGGGGGTCATCCAGCCCGACTGTCTGCCCTTCTTCCATGGCTTTATACGTGGCCAGGTGTCCCTGGAGAGGGTGCATGCGGTATCCACTAGCACCATTATGGCCTTCTGTGTTTGGTGGGTACCACAGGGTCTGGGGTGTTTGATAGACCTTTTTGGTCACATATTGATTTGAGTTTTTTAAGCTTTCGTAGGGTCATAGAATTTACAGTGCAGGAGGAGGCCATTCAGCCCATCAAGTCTGCACCGGCCCTGGGAAAGAGGACCCCACCCAAGCCCACACTTCCACCTGTAACCCAGTAACCCCACCTAACCTTTTTGGACGCTAAGGGCAATTTTAGCATGGCCAATCCACCTAACCTGCACATCTTTGGACTGTGAGAGGAAACCGGAGCACCCGGAGGAAACCCACGCAGGCACGAGGAGAACATACAAACTCCACACACACAGTGACCCAAGCTGGGAATTGAACCTGGGAGCCTGGAGCTGTGAGGCAACTGTGCTAACCACTGTGCTACCGTGTTGCCTTCTGTGCTACCGTGCTGCCCTTTGTTGATCTTTCTTTTAAAATGAAAATCGTTTATTGTCACAAGTAAGTTACTGTGAAATGAAGTTACTGTGAAAAGTCCCTAGTCACCACATTCCGGCGCCTGTTCGGGGAGGCTGGTACGGGAATTGAACCGTGCTGCTGGCCTGTCTTGGTCTGCTTTAAAAACCAGCTCTTTAGCCCTGTGCTAAACCAGCCCCAGGCTGTTTGAGTTTGTGGACTGGCCCTATCAAGTACTTTGATCCTTATTTTCTTTACTTTTGTTTACTTGGTTGGACTTCATGCAAATCTGCAGGTTGCTGCAGGCTGTACATGCTGCTCGCTCCTGCTGGTAGCTGCCACTGCCTGAAGGCCACATGCTTGATTGCTCATGACTCTTCTGCTTCTGTGGCCCGGAGCATGGATTTGGAAAATGTGGGCAGACCTGATGCAGCGCTGGAGGCGGACTCAACTGAGCATCTTGATAGAGACATTGGAACAATACTTTTGAAGTTCTGCTGGAAATTGCGAGAGGGAGAGAACAAGGTGGATTGATCTGACCGAGCACCTCTTGCACACTGCTGAGGACTTCAATATACTGTTGACTGTTTAATGTACATTTGGTTTTCTTTGTATAAATGCACTGTTGGAGCTTTGCGTTTAAACTGAAAAAAACAGGGGAGGTTGAAGTACATTTATAGACTGAACCAGGATGCTAGCGTTAGACAAAGTCTATTGGCCGGTTACGAACAATGACATTGAAGTTGCAGTGAAGAAGTTTGAGACATATCAAAAAAATATACCAAATCAGCAGATAACTGATTTTCACCACACAAAGTGCCTACTCACTCTTGAGCCAAGATTACTTATGACCTCTTCCTCATCCACAGGAATGATTTATTTGTTATCACTGATTATTTTTCCAAGTATCTCATCATACTTCCTTCAATTGCATGATATGTCAAGCACAATTGTAGCACACACTCAAAGTGCTACTTTCAGTTTATTTTAGGCAGCCAGAATGATAATCTCAGATAACAGTCCTCAATTTACTGATAAGCCATTCAGGGACATGAGTGAGAAGGGGGGAATAAATCATGCTCCTTCTCTGCGCTGCTTCAGATCGAGGCAGCATGGCCAAAAGAATGATTTGTATGGTGAAATGTTGAATTATAAAGTGCATTCAAACCAAACAAGATGTACACATTACAATGCTACATATTTAGGGAACCTAATGAATTTCTGATTGGCAGACCGGTGCAAATATACCAAACTAGTTTTCATCGTCAGTTCACTCTTCCAAAAGACAGAGAGAACTTTTTGGAAAAGAAACAGAGGAGGGTGAAATACATTCATGACAGGAATACAGGCCCAAGAGTTGCCAAGTCTAAAGATAGGACAACAGATTCAAATTCATCATCCCACAAAAGATATGTGGCAACCGGCTGAAGTATAAAGATCAGTCCAGAGCCAAGGTCATAGAAGATCATCACAACCAATGGCGCAACTGTGAGACAGAACAGAGGTCAAACCAGGGAGGTACCAAATCCTTAACCATTGTGTAACTCCATTGCATCCAGGTCAAGATCCAAAGTAACATCTAAGCGTGACACTCACACAGGCCACTGTGACAAAATTCAACAAGCTCAAGCTAACATTACAGATGCTAAAGCCAAGGTGTATAAGCAGACCTTCATTATATTTCAG
Source organism: Scyliorhinus torazame (assembly GCF_047496885.1). Lineage (NCBI taxonomy): Eukaryota > Metazoa > Chordata > Chondrichthyes > Carcharhiniformes > Scyliorhinidae > Scyliorhinus > Scyliorhinus torazame. The sequence goes on from NC_092727.1 coordinate 53,781,130, forward strand.
GGACTCATACATCTGTGAGATTCTTAGCTTACAGTATGTAACCAAGCATTTCCATTTTTGTAATAGTCATGGTTATTTGTAAGGGGGAGTTACTAATTTGAAACAAGGAGGATGTTGTCGGACATATTTAAGTACGTGTGATTATGTTTTCTGCGTACATGAACATAGAACATATAACATTACAGCGCAGTACAGGCCCTTCGCCCCTCGATGTTGCACCGACCTGTGAAACCACTCTAAAGCTAATCTACACTATTCCCTTATCGTCCATATGTCTATCCAATGACCATTTGAATGCCCTTAATGTTGGCGAGTCCACTACTGTTGCAGGCAGGGCATTCCACGCCCTTACTGCTCTCTGAGTAAAGAACCTACCTCTGACATCTGTCCTATATCTATCTCCCCTCAATTTAAAGCTATGTCCCCTCGTGCTAGACATCACCATCTGAGGAAAAAGGCTCTCACTGTCCACCCTATCCAATCCTCTGATCATCTTGTCTGCCTCAATTAAGTCACCTCTTAACCTTCTTCTCTCAACGAAAACAGCCTCAAGTCCCTCAGCCTTTCCTCATAAGATCTTCCCTCCATACCAGGCAACATTCTGGTAAATCTCCTCTGCACCCTTTCCAATGCTTCCACATCCTTCCTATAATGCGGTGACCAGAATTGCACGCAATACTCCAAATGCGGCCGCACCAGAGTTTTGTACAGCTGCAACATGACCTCATGGCTCCGAAACGCAATCCCTCTACCAATAAAAGCTAACACACCGTTCGCCTTCTTAACAACCCTCTCAACCTGGGTGGCAACTTTCAGGGATCTATGTACATGGACACCGAGATCTCTCTGCTCATCCACACTGCCAAGAATCTTACCATTAGCCCAGTACTCTGTCTTCCTGTCATTCCTTCCAAAATGAATCACCTCACACTTTTCTGCGTTAAACTCCATTTGCTACCTCTCAGCCCAGCGCTGCAGCTTATCTATGTCCCTCTGTAACTTGTAACATCCTTCCGCACTGTCCACAACTCCACCGACTTTAGTGTCATCTGCAAATTTACTCACCCATCCTTCTACGCCCTCCTCCAGGTCATTTATAAAAATGACAAACAGCAGTGGCCCCAAAACAGATCCTTGTGGTACACCACTAGTAACTGGACTCCAGTCTGAACATTTCCCATCAACCACTACCCTTTGTCTTCTTCCAGCTAGCCAATTTCTGATCCAAACTGCTAAATCACCCTGAATCCCATGCCTCCGTATTTTCTGATGTGGAGATGCCGGCGTTGGACTGGGGTGAGCACAGTATGAAGTCTTACAACACCAGGTTAAAGTCCAACAGGTTTGTTTCGATGTCACTAGCTTTCGGAACGCTGCTCCTTCCTCAGGTGAATGAAGAGGTCTGTTCCAGAAACACATATATAGACAAATTCAAAGATGCCAAACAATGCTAGGAATGCGAGCATTAGCAGGTGATTAAATCTTTACAGATCCAGAGATGGGGTAACCCCAGGTTAAAGAGGTGTGAATTGTCTCAAGCCAGGACAGTTGGTAGGATTTTGCAGGCCAAATGGTGGGGGATGAATGTAATGTGACATGAATCCCAGGTCCTGTATTTTCTGCAGTAGCCTACTGTGGGGAAGCTTATCAAACGCTTTACTGAAATCCATATACACCACATCAACTGCTTTACCCTCATCCACCTGTTTGGTCACCTTCTCAAAGAACTCAATAAGGTTTGTGAGGCACGACCTACCCTTCACAAAACCGTGTTGACTATCTCTAATCAAATTATTCCTTTCCAGATGATTATACACTCTATCTCTTAGAAATCTTTCCAAGATTTTGCCCACAACAGAAGTAAGGCTCACTGGTCTATAGTTACCGGGGTTGTCTCTACTCCCCTTCTTGAACAAGGGGACAACATTTTATATCCTCCAGTCTTCTGGCACTATTCCTGTCGACAAAGATGACTTAAAGATCAAAGCCAAGAAAAGGGACTCGAAGGGAAATGATGCAATGTATCATATGATTCAAACTTAATCTCAAGTTTGTTCTCTGGAAGCTCCCAACTCAGACATGTTTACAAGTCCTCCAACTGTGTAATGCTGCTACCCTTTTCTCACTAATAAATAAACCTACATATTTTTATGCTCACCACTTCCTTATGCCTGGTTTGTGACTTGATTTTTATTGACAAGGAAAAGCAAAACACAATTTAATGTACCCAATTTTTTCCCCCCAATTAAGGGGCAACTTAACATGGCCAATCCACCGACCTGCACATCTTTGGGTTGTGGGGGTGAGACCCACGCAGGCACGGGGGAAAATGTGCAAATTCCACACGGACAGTGACCTGGGGCCGGGATCGAACCTGGGACCTCAGCACTAACCACTGCGCTACTGTGCCTCCTGCCATCTTTACTTTTTTGTTTGTGATTGACTAACAACTGTGTTGGTGGGATCCAGCCTGCTGGCCAGGTCACTGTTTCTAGCCCCTTCTTCATAAGTGGGAGGTGAGCAGTGTGGACATGAAAAGAGTTGTTCAATTGCTCATGAACCTGCCAGGGATGTCCTCCGCGTATTGTCCAGCTCATGTAATTCCACAACATGGTGCTCACCCACCTCAAGACTGTTGGACTTTAGATTGATCTCATCCTCCCAGTCTGCCAGAATTAGTCTTCACATGCCAGACAAATCCCTAAGTTGTCAAGGGTGGAAGATCTGATGGCTAACCTCACTTGCTTTTGTTCTCCCACCGAAGCAGTTTACTGGGCTGTTGTTGCTGCCACATGATATTCACACTGAGTGGCTGCACAGCAATGAAGGAGAACCACTTCCTGTTTTATGTTGAAATTGTGGGTTGAAATTCACATAGATGCCATCAATAGCTCCCTGTCCTTCGGGAACTCCAGTGTGCAGTGCATGGAAAGTGTTGGTAAAAAGGAGGTTCAGGGGCTATTTGAAAGAGGTGTACAAGATTATGATAAGTCGCAGTAAGGTTGATAAGAGAACGAGGGGGTGGAGAGCACAAATTTAAGGTTTGGGCATGAGATGAAGTGGGGGCTGCAAATAAGGGGCAAGGTTCTCCATCCCACCGTATCAACTTTCTGGTGCGTTGCACTCCCGCCGGCAGCGTGATTCTCCAACCCACCAGGCAGCCAATGGAGTTTCCTATTGTGGGCAGCCCCATGCCATAGGGAAATCCCCGGGCATGGGTGCACTGCCAGTATAACGGAGAATCCCGGCAGCAGAGAATCCAGCCCCAGGAGTTTTTCAACAACAAATGGTACTGACGTGAAATTCGTTGTCCATGAGGGTGGTGGTTAAGCAGAGGCAATGAATGATTTTAAAAGAGTGAGAGTTGGGGCTTGGAATTAAAAAGAGCGGGAACTGAGAGTCATAACACGGACCCTTTCATTCCCAGGTTCACAGAGCAGAATCTCAGCTTCATTCTGTCAGGTAAGAGTTGTTTTTGTTTTTTTAGTCTACAGGTTTCTTAAGGGGGATGGGGAACAACCAGAAGTCGTGGTGCACATTGGCACCAATGACATAGCTAAGAAAAGGGATGAGGATCTAAAACGTGATTTTAGGAAGTTAGATTGGAAGCTAAAGAGCGGACGAGCAGAGTAGTAATCTCAGGATTGCTACCGGTGCCACGCGCTATAGATGATGTGGAGTTGCCGGACTGGGGTGAGCACGGTAAGAAGCCTTACAACACCAGATTAAAATCCAACAGGTTTGTGTCGAATCACTCCCTTTCGGACCACTGCTCCTTCCTCAGGGAAATGAAGAAGTGGGTTCCAGAAACATATATATACACAAAGTCAAAGATGCAAGACGATACATTGCGTGCGAGTCTTTGCAGGTACTTAAGTCTCCAGGTCCAGACGGAGCGCCTGGAGAGAGGGATAATCACAGGTTAAAGAGGTGTGAATTGTCTCAAGCCAGGACAGTTGGTAGGATTTCGCAAGCCCAGGATAGATGGCGGGGGGTGAATGTAACGCAACAGAAATCCAAGGTCCCGATTGAGGCCGTACTCATGTGTGCGGAACTTGGTTATAAGTTTCTGCTCTGTGATTCTGCGTTGTTTTATGTACATAGTCCTATAAATATTTCGCACACACATAGTCAGGAACATTCACCACACACTATTTATTGTCACGCAGGCACATTTTTTTATATAAAAGGGGGGATGTCATAATATACACCAGTATATCAGGGTGCAGGCACACACTGATGGGCACACAGTGGGACCAATCAACACACACAACACCGCAGCCAATCACCAGTGAGAGCACACGCACTATAAAGACAGGGGACATCAGAGTTCCCGCTCATTCGAGTAGCAGCTAGCTAGGAGCACAGAGCTCACAACCTGCAACACAGACATTCACCATGTGCTGAGTGCATCAACTAGTTAGAACAAGGCAAAGGTCTTTAGTTAAAGCTGGTATCGTATTTACCCACAGTTCAAGTATGTTTATATAGTTAACCTTTCAATAAAATAGTGTTGCACGACTTCAAGTGTTGGTGACCTGTATGTGATCCAGAACATCCAACACATCACTCTTGATGTACTTTTCAGGAAGTCCTGTAGATTGGTGCCCAGGGACCACAACAAGTGGAATATGCTCACCTTTGCCAAACAAGGTTGTGTGCTGGAATTGGGACACCGTCTGCAATTTCCGAATACAACTGGGCAAAGCGCATGTGCCACACCAAAAGTGAGTTCACACTCTTGCAATCTCGATCCTTTGTTTTCCTCATCCTCACCAGCAAAAGCATTTTCACTGCCCGAGATTGTCAGGCTCCGATGTGTTCAATGGATTAAACTCATAATGAAAGAAACCCACATAAAAAAACAAGTTAAATGTCTGTATAAGAACAAGACCATGTGAAATATTTCACCCTGTCACTCAGTCAGACCTTGTTGTTTTTACAAATCAATGTGTGCATCAGCTGTGACTGAGTTGGTGGTGTTCTCAAGTCAGTCGGGGACCGGTTCAGCTCAGTTGGCTGCACAGCTGGTTTGTGATGCAGAGTAAAGCCAACAGTGTGGGTTCAATTCATCTATTGGCTGAGGTTATTCTAATGAAAGCCCTGCCGTCTCAACCGTGCCCCTCACCTGAGGTGTGGCGATCCTCAGGGTAAATCACTGCCAATCAGCCCATCCCCTCATAGGGGATAACAGCCTTTGGTCATCTAATAATAAGAATGTAATAATCTTCATTAGTGTCACAAATAGGCTTACATTGACACTGCAATGAAGTTACTGTGAAAATCCCTTAGTCGCCACATTCCGGTGCCTGTTCGGGTGCACAGAGGGAGAATTCAGAATGTCCAAATCACCTAACAGCACATCTTTCGGGACTTGTGGGAGGAACCCGGAGCACCTGGAGGAAACCCATGCAGACACGGGGCGAACGTGCAGACTCTACACAGACAGTGACCCAAGCCGGGAATCGACCCCGGGTCCCTGGTGCTGTGAAGCAACAGTGCTAACCACTGTGCTACCATGCCGTCGTCTGGGACTAGGCGACTTTAATTTTCTTGAATTGCAGTCAGAAGATGCATCATTGCCCCATGTCCAGAGACTTGAGCACAAAATCTATCCTGGGCTGGATTCTCCCAAAATGGGATATGTCCCCACACCGGCGTCAAAACGCTGGCCTTTTACTCTCAAGGTTCCTGGGGAAAAGTGGAGCCGATTTAATGAGCGGCAGGGGGCAAGCAGGGACTCAGAGTAATTCTCGCAGCTTTAGCTGCGGATACGGGCCTCCACACTTCCGGTTTTGAGTCCGCGCATGCACACGGCGGTGGCCTCCAGCGGCAGCACCAAGTACAATGGCGGACTCAGACCGCGCAGGCAGACATAGAAATTAGAGCCCCCCCCCTATCGGCCGCGCGCCCGAAGATCTGACCGCGCCGATCTGTCTCCCGGCCGCCTACAAGGCCACCCCCGATGTCTGATCCCCCCGCCCTCCACCAGGGCAGCTGTGGACTGAGTCCGGAGCCGCCAGGCGAGCATCCCGACCGGCAATAGGTTAGTTCAACGCCGTCGGGAACTCGGCCGGTCCGGAGCGGGGGATCGCTGGGCTGGCCTCTGGCGATGGGCCCCCAGCCATGTGGCATACTCCGCGATCACGCCGATTCTCAGGTTTAGGATAATCGCCAGACCTGCGGCAAGCCTGATTTCGGCGTGAAATTGGATTCTCCGCCCCCACTCCGAACGCGATTTCGCGCGGGGCTGCGGAGAATCAAGCCCCCTGTCATTCAGATCAGAGGCTAAACAGAGGTCCTGCCAGCCCTCAAAGCGGATGAAAAGGACCCAAAGCACTAATTTGAAGAAGAGTTTGGGGATTCTGGCCATCATCCTGGGCCAAACTTTTCCCAAACGTAACCAAAACCGATTATATGGTAAGTATTTTATTTCAGTGGAGCCTTTGCTGTGCACAAATTGACCACCATGTTCCCAACATTGCAACAGTGACAAAAGATACTTTTGTATCTCAGAGGAAGCTGGTGGTAAAAGATCATAGTTTTATTTAACTATTTACAAAGTTTTGCTCAAGGCAGCATATGACTCTCAGCACAATCCTTGCTGGGAGAACTAACCACCGAAGGTCATGATTTGGGCCGACTTTTATCTTAGTTCATAACGAGCCCCAGGTGGGTGGCCTCTGCCCCCTCTCTGGGAGGCTCGTAATCCATGAGTTCCATGGGGAGATCAATAATGGTTTCCCCAATGGGGGCATTGAAATATCCTGAGGTTGCAGAAGGCGCCATGTAAATGCAAGTCTTTTCTTAGTTAAATGATTAAAGTTTAGCAGAACAAGTGCCCAGTAGGTGGCATTGAAGGTGCAGCTTTCATTTTGATTTCTTTTTGTGTCAATCAAGCACTTCAAGCTGCTAGCGCATTGCGACTGTACTTTTGCTGAAAGCTGCTCCTGTTAAAATGACGCTGGCATTCTCGAAGTGTGAAACTGCCTTCTGCCAACAGCTATAACCCTGGGCTCCGATTATCTAAAAAGGGAGCCCATTGCATCTTTCCAAGAAAGAGTGACTGGGCATTGAAGCAGAGGATGATACAGGGCAATGGGATTAGTTTGGGCTTTGAAAAGAGGTAGCACAGACACAATGGGCCAAATGCCCTCCTCATGGCACAACAAAATTAATCTAGGCTGATTTTGAAGATGTCGGTCTGGTGCCCATGGCTTGGTATGAATGGTACTTGGGATCTGTAACCTGAAAGGCTGCAGGCGGGTGCTGGAAGGTGGGAATAGAATGGGCAGTTTTTCCACCAGGATAGACACGATGGGCTGAATGCCTTCTTTCTGTGCCCTAACATTTCTATGGTTCTATGGAATGGGTCCCATTTAAAATTCTGGTAGGGGTCCTTTGCCCAGCAACTTGTATAAATAACCAGCTCCCATTCAGATAACTTTCTCTTTGCTGTGCAAGGCCTGCTTAGATCACCACATGGTCCTTTTAAGGTTCCCTTAAAGGGAACATTGCTTGGGCACTGTTTGTTTGTTCTCTGCACGGTATATCCCGGATTGTTGCGTTCAGACACAGTTTTGGATCAATGGCCAGGGGTCGTAGATTTAAGGGGTAGGAGGTTTGGAGGGGATGTGAGGAAAAGCTTTTTCACCCAAAGGGTGATGTGAGTTTGAAACTCTGCCTGAAAGGGTAGTGCTGGCAGAGATCCTCATAACATTTAAGAAGTATTTAGATGTGCACTTGTGATGCCAAGGCATACAAGGCTGTGGGCCAAGTGCTGGAAAATTGGATTAGAATTGTTAGGTGGTTGTTTTTGTCCAGCGCAGATGAGATGGGTGAAAGTGTCTTTTCCATGTTGTAAACCTCTACGACCTAAAAGGTGTGGAGCATTGGAGGGTAGGGTGTTGAGTTGGGGTGGGGGTCAGGGATGTGGGGGGGTTTGTGGTTGGGGACGGGTGCTGGTGGCTTGGTGTAGAAAAGGGGAGGGGGAGGATAGCAAAGAATGAAGATAAAATGCTAACCGAACAGCATTTTGCTACTTCATAATCATCCCAGCAGAGCTTGATGAAGAGAACACAGAGCAAAAATGGAACCTGCACACCTTTCCTGCTTTAAATAGAGTGGATCTGCTGCAGATGTTGCCTTGAGTTCACTGGCATTGGGCACTCCTGGAAGTCTTCTTCGGCAGTCGCTTGGGGTTGAGGATGACTTAATTCCACTCCAGTGTGATGGGTGGCTGAGTAGTCCGATGTGTGATCTGAAGGCTTGGGTGGATGAGGGTTTTGGAGGTTCATAAACTCCACCCGATGCATCGACTTCACCTCTGCACATTCCCAAAAAGGTTTCTCGTGTGTCCGGTGCCTTCCTGAATGAGCCTTCTCCATTTTGGTCAGTCACAAAGCAGGATGTCCCATGAGTCAGCGAAGATGTTTGACCTCTTTGGGGATGTTTTGAGGACCACTGTCCTCCGAGGAGTCTACTGCCACGACTGAGCTCAGATTCAAGGATTTGCTTCGCGGCTCTTGCATCGGGTGTATCAGCGACATGTCCACCCACCGGAGCTAATATCGAGTCCTGAAAGAGGTCTGATATAACTTTCAAATTGCTTTGCATTGCCTGTAAAAAGATAACACCAGGGAAATGTAACAATGGCATATGTATGTTGCATGTCTTTTCATTTTTGGCCTCGCAAGTACTTCTCTTTAGTAACTTGAGGAAGCCAGTAGTACTGGAATAAGGATGTTTTGAACTTTGTACAACTCTACCCAGGGCAGTAACCCTGTCCCAATCCAGTCATTGTTGGGGCAACCAACAACTTCGGGCCCTGCTGGGCTGGCTTTGATGTGTTGTCTTTAACGAGCTCCAACAGGGTGGCCTCTGTCCCCTACCTGTGAAGCCCGTACTCCACGAAACCCATGGGGCGAGTGACATGGTTCCCCGTGGTCCTCTTAGGGGTTGTGATATTCTTCAATCTTCCAATCAGCAGAAATAATAAACACTCTGATGAGCCAGTGCCAATGTGAAATTAAAATCATTTGTAGAATCATAGAAAGGTTATGGCACAGCAGGAGACCATTCAGCCCCTCTTGACTGCACCAGCCGAAAAATAAGAACTAGCTGCCCATGAATGAAATGAAGTGAAAATCGCTTATTGTCACAAGTAGGCTTCAATGAAGTTACTGTGAAAAGCCCCTAGTTGCCACATTCCGGCGCCTGTTTGGGGAGGCTGTTGCAGGAATTGAACCGTACTGCTGGCCTGCCTTGGTCTGCTTTCAAAGTCAGCGATTTAGCCCTGTGCTAAACAGCCCCTGCATTCAGCACCTTCCAGCACCGGGTCCATTTCCTTGCAGGTTACAGCACCTCAGGTGCAGATCTCGGCACTCTTTAAATGAGGGTTACTGACTCAACCACCAAAATAGCCAGCACATTCCAAATACCCACCACTCGCTGACTGGAAAAATTCTTCCTCCTGTCCCCTCTAATCATTCCACCAATCACCTTAAATCTGCACCTCCTGGGAATTGACCTCTCCATCCTGGAAAACAGGGCATCACTTCTGCTCTATCCAGACCTCTCATAATTTTGTTCACCTCAATTAGGTCACCGCTCAGGTCCTTACTTCCAAGCAAAAGAGCCTTAGTCTGTCCAACCTTTTCTCATAGCTGCCATTTTCTAGCCCTGGCAACATACTTGTACGTCTCTGCATTCTCTCCTGAGCAACAATGTCCTTGCTGTAATGTGGCGGCACCAGAACTGTATACAAAACTCCAGGCCTAACTAGTATTTTATATAATTCCTGCATTACATGCTTGGCATGATCCAGCAGCCATGCCGCGACCGATTCGCCATGTGAATCCCGTCAGAGGCGCCTCATGAGCTTTACCGGCTTCACCGCACCTCACAAAATTTAACAATCTAACTGCCAAGGTGCCCAGGTGGCATTATGCCTGTACCGGGGATTGGCCCGGGGGTGCCCTGTCCTTATGAGGTGAGGGGGTGGGGAGAGAGTCTAGGGATCAGGACGCCATTAGGCGCGATTCTCTTGCCACAAGCACAATGCGGCTGGAGAATTTCGGGCGAACGCTCCAGTGGATCTCCCGACAGGCTCCACACATCATGAGATTCAATGAAGTCCGCCCAAAGTGTGCGGGACCGAATGACACTCTCAGAAGTAGGTCGTAAAACTACTTACTACCTAACTGCCTGGGATCTACCGGCCTCTCTCGACTCTACGGCCTCCGAGGAAGGCTGCTGCCGGGTGCCGATCAGTGCTAGTCCACACAAACGTGGACCAGGTGGATCAGCACCCGGGGGATCTCTTGGGCCATCTGAGAACCTTGGGTGGTCAGGATTAGTACAGGGTGGCTCCCTGGCCCTCCCTCTGGAACGTGGGCATCTTGGGACTGGCACCTTGGCACTGACACCATGGCACTGCCAAAGGTAAGAGGCCGAGGGGGTCCATGCCCATGAAATGAGGGTGAAAGGGATGTTTGAATGGCAGGGGAGTGCAGGAGAGGCAAGTCGGGGCCTCCTGGAGGTTGGGGGAGTGACGGGTGGGGCTCCCAGAAGGGAGGGGTGCTGCAAGGTGGCCAAGGGGAATCTGAAGAGGGGAGACCATCAGGGGCCCCATAGCAGGGTGTCACTACTTGGTGGGTGTGGGGTAGTGTACATGTGTGTGGGGGGGGGTGACATTGCTCATGGGTGGGGGGGGTGCAGGACCTACGAGCTCTTAGAGATTGAGGTACCCTTTCAAAATGGCGGCCCGATCTCTGAGTTCAGCTCCCTAGTGCTGGGCTAAACTGGTGAGAAACTCCCTCTTGTTCATAAAAGTGAGTAAGTGTCATTGAATAGTAGTTGGGCACACGCTGACAGAACCGGCTGGAAACTCCCTGAAAAACCCGCCACAAATTAACTTAGAAATTTTGGGGGAGAATCGCACTCATAATCTCTTCCTGCAGTGGTGAGCACAGCTCGTTCGTGCAGGAAATGGGACTAAGTGTGGCCTTAGCGGGGCGTTCCTCGCTGAGGCCCCGAAATGAAGCAGAATCCCATTTATTAGCAGGGCCGTTAGCGCTGGGGAACACCTGGCTAAATGTGCTCGACACGGGACTCTGATCCATTTCTGTTAAATCGCACCTATTGATTTTGAGAATCAATGTGCAGCTACTGCTGCAACATGGAAAACACAGCACCCACTTTCCACTCCGTGAAGACCCACACTCTACAATGTGATAAATGACAACATAAACAGTTATTTAATAATCAAGCAATCAACTTTGGCCGGGGTATTGAAAGAACTCCCCTGCTTGTCTTTAAATAGTCTCATGCAATTCAGTAATCCACCCTGTTGGACAGACTGGGTTAATACATTTCCTGAAATGTAAATGTAAAATAACAAAGCAAGTTCACTTTGCAGAAAGCATATGAATAAAGAGGGTGCTATTTTCAAACTTTTAAAAATGCCACAGCAGTTTCTGTAATGGATAAAATAACAAAAAACGGACTTCCGGTGGCGGCTATGGAGGAGTAAGTCGCACATTTGGTGGCTCCCTCTCTGGTCGGACTTTTGGACTTTTCCCCCGTTTTTCTACCGGACTTGAATTGTAAAATGGATGTTAGTGATTGTTTACTGAATTCCCACTTTGGTGCATGGAGAGAAGGACTAGAAGTGTTCGTAAGGGCAGAACCAAAAAGACAGAGAAGGCTTGGGCTGTAGCTGCAACAGAAGACAGCATGGCGGAGGTTCGGACCTCTGGCTTGTCGACCCAGCAGTCTATGGAGCAACTGATGCAAGTCATTCAGGAAGGCTTTGCTACGCAGAAACGGGACTGCTTCGACCCGATAAAAGAGTCAATTGAGCGGTTGGAGCATAGATTGGACACCCAGGATCGGGCGATCCAGAAGGTGGAGAAGGCGCTGGCTGAGCCGGAGGAGCATCAGGCTGCGGTGGAGCTGGAGGTGAGGATGCTGAGGGACCAGCAGAAGAAGCTCCTGGAGAAGGTGGAGGACCTAGAGAATAGGTCCCGCCGGCAGAACCTCAGAACCGTCAGGCTCCCGGAGAGGTCCGAAGGTACGGACGCTGGGGCATACATCGCAGACATGTTTGTGAAGCTGCTGGGGGATGGGGCATTCTCCCGGCCCTTGGAGGTGGATGGGGCTCACAGAGCACTCGCGAAGAAGCCGCGAATGGGAGACCCCCCCCGAGGGCAATGGTGGTGAGGTTCCACAGGTTCTCGGATAAGGAGCGCATTCTACAGTGGGCCAAGCAGACACGGAGCTGTAAATGGGATAATAGCATCCTGCGGGTTTACCAGGACCTGAGTGTAGAGGTGGCCAGGAGGAGAGCAGGCTTCAACCAGATCAGGTCGACCCTTCTTAAGAAAAAGACTGTTATACCTAGCCCGTCTCTGGGTCGCCTGAGGACACTTTGAGTCGCCTGAGGACACATTGGACTTTGCGAAAAAGAAAGGTCTGGTGATGGATTGAGAACGTTCATGTTTTTGTTTTTTCTTTTTGTTTCTCTGTTTTTGTAAAAAGTTTCTCGTTTTGTGTTTCATGAAAGATGTTTGCGGTGGTGTTTGCATTGATTTGGAACCGGCGGTAGAGCTGAGTGAGTTAAGGTTTTCATTTGCACTGTTGGGGGATGGAGGTGTGCTTGTTTTGATCTTGGTGTTTGATGCGCGATCATCAATTGCACAGGGACGAGAGTTGAATACAACTGAGGCTTCATTACTCTAAGATGTGTGGCCTCCTGCAGCAGCTGGCAAAATGGCTGCTGTATAGGGAGCACACATATTTATACTCTGCCTACTGGGTGGAGCCAGCAGGCAGGGACTACCTCAGTACCTGTAGTACAGGGCCTTACCACACATCTCCTCATTTATACAACAGTGGTGATTACCACATTCACCCCCTGTTAAAATTGAGTCCGACGGGGGTGGTGGAGAACTATATACAGAGCAAGTCTAATATACAGAAGCGAAAAAAAATATTTATTTCTGAAGTCCAGTACAAGGTGGCTTGATAGTCCCGAACCAATTATAGATTTAGCCAGTCCGGGGCCTTGATGTGGCGTTGGGAGCGACGCAGTGGTGGCGGCGATTCTGGTGTAGGTCTAGTCCTTGGTGATTCCGGGAGTGTGCCAAAATCCTCTTCGTCCTCGGGCGTGGGCAGGGGGAGGACGGATGGTCCTGGGAGGGTTGCTGCTGGGTGCGCCGGGGGAGGGAGGGTGGAGCCTGGCCTGAGGGGTGTGTGTGTGTGTGGAACCTGCTGGTGCCAGGTCCCTGAGGGAGACAGTATCCTGGCGGCCGTCGGGGTACGCTACGTAGGCATACTGGGGGTTAGCGTGGAGTAACTGCACCCTTTCAACGAACGGGTCCGCCTTGTGGAATCGGACGTGCCTACGGAGGAGTAAGGGTCCTGGAGATGCGAGCCAAGTCGGGAGCGACACCCCGGATGTGGACTTCCTGGGGAAGGCAAAGAGACGTTCATGGGGTGTGTCATTAGTGGCGGTGCATTGTAGCGACCGAATGGAGTGCAGTGCATCGGGGAGGACCTCCTGCCAGCGGGAGGTTGGGAGATTTCTGGACCGTAGGGCCAGTTGGACGGCCCTCCAGACCATCCCATTCTCCCTCACCACCTGCCCGTTTCTCTGGGGGTTATAGCTGGTCGTCCTGCTGGAGGCAATACCCCCGCTGAGCAGGAACTGACGCAGCTCATCACTCATGGTAGATGTCATCTCAGGACATGGGATGGAGAAGGGGAATCTGGAGTATTCATCGACCACAGTGAGAAAATACGTGTTACAGTCTGTGGAGGCGAGGGGCCCTCTGAAATCCACGCTGAGTCGTTCAAAGGGGCGGGAGGCCTTCACCAGGCGCGTGCGGTCCGGCTGGTAGAAGTGCAGTTTGCACTCCGCACAGACATGACAGTCCCTGGTGATTGCCCTGACTTCCTCGATGGAGTAGAGCAGATTGTGGGCCTTTATGAAATGGTACAACCATGTGACTCCCGGGTGACAAAGGTTATCGTGCAGGGTCCGGAGTCGGGCCACCTGTGCGCTGGCACACGTACCTCGGGATAGGGCATCCGGGAGCTCGTTGAGCTTGCCGGGGCGATAAAAAATCTCGTAGTTGTAGGTGGAAAGCTGGATCCTCCACCTCAAGATTTTATCATTTTTGATCTTAGCCCGCTGTGTGTTATTGAACATGAAGGCTACCGACCGTTGGTCAGTGAGGCGAGTGAATCTTCTGTCGGCCAGGTATTGCCTCCAATGCTGCACAGCTTCAACGATAGCTTGGGCCTCTTTTTTGACAGATGAGTGCCAAATTTCTGAGGCATGAAGGGTGCGGGAAAAGAATGCCATGGGTCTGCCTGCCTGATTGAGCGTGGCGGCTAGGGCGTCGCTCTCCACTTGAAAGGGCAGTGTCTCGTCTACTGCGTGCATCGCGGCCTTGGCGATATCGACTCTAATACGGTTGAAGGCATGTTGAGCCTCGGCCGTCAGGGGGAAAAGGGTGTACTGGATGAGTTGGCGGGCCTTGTCCGTGTAGTTTGGAATCCACTGGGCGTAGTATTAAAAGAACCCCAGGCAGCGTTTGAGGGCTTGGAGCAGTGAGGAAGGGGGAGCTCCATGAGGGGGCGCATGCAGTCGGGATCGGGCCCGAGAACACGTAGCCGGCGATGGCTAAGCGGTTTGTGCTGAATACACACTTCACCTTGTTTTTGGTGAGGTTTTGGAGAGTGGCGGTGTGGAGAAATTTGTCAAGGTTGGCATCGTGGTCCTGCTGACCGAGGCTGCAGATGGTGACATTGTCTAGGTACAGGAAGGTGGCCCGCAAACCGTGCCGGTCGACCATTCGGTCCATCTCGCTTTGGAAGACCGAGATCCCGTTGGTGACACCGAAGGGAACCCTGAGAAAATGGTAGAGGCGGCCATTTGCCTCGAAGGCAGTGTATGGGCGGTCCGCCCTATGGATGGGGAACTGGTGGTAGGCGGATTTGAGGTCTACAGTTGAGAAGACCCGGTACTGTGCAATCTGATTGACCATATCAGATATGCGTGGGAGGGAGTACGCGTCGAGCTGCGTGTACAGATTGATGGTCTGACTGTAGTCCACAACCAATCTGTGTTTCTCCACAGTTTTGATCACTACCACTTGGGCTCTCCAGGGGATGTTGCTGGCCTCGATGATGCCTTCCCGAAGCAGCCGCTGGACCTCGGACCTGATGAAGGTCCTGTCCTGGGTGCTCTACCGTCTGCTCCTGGTGGCGATGGGTTTGCAATCTGGGGTTAGGTGTGCAAATAGGGAAGGCAGGTCGACCCTGAAGGTCGCGAGGCCGCACACAGTAAGGGGTGGTAGCGGCCCGCCAAATTTCAAGGTTAGGCTCTGGAGGTTACACTGGAAGTCCAGGCTGAATAGCAGGGCAGCGCAGAGGTTGGGGAGGACGTAGAGGCGGAAGCCACTGAATTCTACGCCGTGGACCGTGAGTGTGACTCTACAGTACCCCTAGATCGCCATGGAGTGGGAACCGTAGGCCAGGGAGATTTTTTGATTGGCGGGGTGTACCGCAAGGGAGCAGCGCCTTACCGTATCTGGATGGATGAAGCTTTCGGTGCTCCCGGAGTCCAGTAGGCAAGAGGTCTCGTGCCCATCAATCTGCACGCTTGTCGAGGTGGTGGCTATATTGTGCGGGCGAGACTGGTCGATCGTGACCGAGGCGAGTCGTGGCTGGTGTCGAACAATGGGGTGCCCGGGGGGCACGGGTCCTGGAACAATGGTGGTGCCCATGTGCCGTGGGGAAGACAAGATGGCGGCGCCTGATGATCTTGGGGTGGACAAGGTGGCGGCGCCCACGAGCCGCACTTGGCGGGAGTTGAAAAAGATGGCGGCGCCCAAGGGCCGCATGTGGTCCGAGAAGGGGAAGATGGCGGTGCCCACTGGCCGTG
The DNA here is from genome assembly GCF_047496885.1 of Scyliorhinus torazame. Taxonomy (NCBI): domain Eukaryota; kingdom Metazoa; phylum Chordata; class Chondrichthyes; order Carcharhiniformes; family Scyliorhinidae; genus Scyliorhinus; species Scyliorhinus torazame. The sequence goes on from NC_092727.1 coordinate 53,797,082, forward strand.
CGTGGTCTGAGGGGGAGAAGATGGCGGCGCCCTTGTCTGTCGCAAGGGGGGCCCGGGCAATAGCGGCGACTGAGTGGGCCTGGCACACCGCAGTGAAGTGCCCCTTCTTGCCGCAGGCCTTGCAAATGGCAGTGCGGGCCGGGCAGCGTTGGTACAGGTGTTTCTGTTGCCCGCAGAAGTAACATCAGGGGCCCCCGGGGTTGGCTGGCTGGCGCGTGGCACAGGCGTATTGACTGGGTGAGGCCCCCGGTGGGGCAGCCGTCTGCGGAGTCCACGATGTCTAGGAGGGGTGGGCTGCGCGGCTGGGGGGTGTAGGCCTGATTATTGCGCGAGGCGACCGTCATCAATAGCGCCAGTTTTTTTGTTGCTGCGAGGTCGAGCGTGCCCTCTAAAAGTCGCTGACGTATGAGGTCTGACCCTGTCCCCGTAATGAAGGCGTCCCGCATGAGGAGGTTCGAATGTTCCGTGGCCGTGACGGCCTGACAGTCACAGTCTCTGACCAGAGGAATTAAGGCACGCCAGAAATCTTCTACGGACTCACCAGGGAGTTGACTGTGAGTAGAGAGTATGTGTCTGGCGAAGAGCGTGTTCGTCTGCTGGGCATAATTCTCTTTATGAATTCTCTTTAGGTTTGAATGTTCCGTGGCTGTGACGGCCTGACAGTCACAGTCTCTGACCAGGGGAATTAAAGCACACCAGAAATCTTCTACGGACTCACCAAGGAGTTGACTGTGAGTAGAGATTACGTGTCTGGCGAAGAGCGTGTTCGCCTGCTGGGCGTAATTCTCTTTCAGTAGCGCCATGGCTTTGTCGTAGTTCGGTGCGTCCTGGATAAGAGGAAAGACGTTGGAGCTCAGCTGAGTAGAGGATCTGGACCTTCTGAGCTTCCAGGATTGGGTCTGGTGCAGACCTGATGTAAGCTTCAAAACAAGCTAGTCAGTGTTGAAAATCCCTTTTGGTGTCGCTTAATTGCGGATCCAGCTGCAGGCGATCCGGTTTGATGCGGAGGTCCATCTTCTGAAAATCTTAGAGTAATAAATTGATGCACGATCAATTGCACAGAGACGAGAGTTGAATACAACTGAAGCTTCATTACTCTAAGATGTGTGGCCTCCTACAGCAGCTGGCGAAATGGCTGCTGTATAGGGAGCACACATATTTATACTCTGCCTACTGGGTGGAGCCAGCAGGCAGGGACTACCTCAGTACCTGTAGTACAGGGCCTTACCACACATCTCCTCATTTATACAACAGTGGTGATTACCACCGTGTTTTTCTGTTGGGCAATTGTGTGGGGATTGTTTGATGTTGGAGTTTGTTTGTGTGAGCGGGGCGAGGGAACAATATGCGGGAGACTATCTGGCGCCGGGGATGGGGGCCACCAAGCTAGCTGGGCGAGCTAGCTCTCGGAAGCGCAGTGGGGGTGTGCATATGTTTGGTTTAGTAAATGGGTTGGATCACAGGGTGTTGTTACTAGAGGGGGGGAGGGGGGTGTGAATGTTCTGCTGACGAGGGAGGGACTTGGGCTGAGGGACCGAGAGGAGGTTGGGGGCGGGGGTTGCCTGGAGATGGACCGGTGGAGGTGCGGAGCTCGAGGGCTGGAGGCGGACCTAAAAAAGGGGATGGCTGATCGGCGGAGTGGGGTGGGGGCGGGGCAATGAGCCCCCCAACTAGGCTGATCACCTGGAATGTTTGAGGGTTAAATGGGCCGGTCAAAAGGACACGTGTGTTCATGCATCTTAGGGGATTGAAGGCGGACGTGGTAATGTTGCAGGAGACGCCCCTTTGAGTAACGGACCAGGTTAGACTGAGGAAAGGCTGGGTCAGTCAGGTCTTTCACTCGGGACTAGATTCAAAGACTAGAGGGGTCGCGATCCTGATCAATAAGCGGGTGGTGTTTGAGGCGGGTAGAATAGTCTCGGATGTGGGAGGTCGGTACATTATGGTCAGTGGGAAGCTAGAGGGGGTGCAGGTGGTATTAGTAAATGTGTATGCGCCAAATTGGGATGATGTGGAGTTTATAAAGAGGATGCTGGGGAAGATACCGGACCTGGACTCGCACAGGTTGGTCATGGGAGGGGACTTCAGCACAGTTATGGACCCTGGCTTGGACCGGTCAAGCTCGAAAATGGGCAGGGTGTCAGCAATGGCAAAGGAACTAAGAGGGTTCATGGAGCTGATGCGGGGGGTGGATCCGTGGAGATTTGGGCAGCCGAGGGTGAAGGAGTTCTCCTTCTACTCACACGTGAATAAAGTGTATTCCTGGATTGATTTCTTTATTTTGAGCAGGGCCTTGCTGGCTGGGGTGGTGGATACGGGGCACTCGGCGATTACAATCTCAGACCATGCTCCGCACTGGGTTGACCTGCAGGTTAGTAAAGACAGTAACCAGCGCCCGCACTGGAGGCTGGGTGTGGGACCTTTGGCGGATGAAGGGGTGTGCGAGCGGCTGAGGAAATGTATTCAGAACTACTGTAGGTCAACGCCACGGGGGAAATTTCAGCATCGGTGGTCTGGGAAGCACTGAAGGCGGTGGTCAGGGGGGGAGCTGATCTCGATCCGGGCCCATAGGGAGAAGGTGGAAAGGGCAGAGACGGACCGACTGGTAAAGGAAATACTACAGATTAATAGGAGGTATGCGGAGACCTCAGAGACAGGGCTTTTAAGGGAATGGCGGAGGTTACAGGCGGAGTTTAGCTTGCTGACCACAGGGAGGGTGGTGGAGCAGCTGAGAAAGGCCAGGGGGGGCGATGTATGAATATGGAGAGAAGGCCAGCAGAATGCATGCACAGCAGCTTAGGAAGAGGGAGGCAGCTAGGGAGCTAATGAATGTAAAGGACGGAGGTGGGAACCTGGTTGGTGATTCTGTTGGGGTGAATAAGGCGTTTTGGGATTTCTACAGCAGGTTGTACAGGTCTGAACCCCCTACGGGCAGGAGGGGATGAGGCACTTCTTGGAGGGGCTGAATTTCCCAAAGGTGGATGGGGAGCGGGTAGAAGGGCTGGGGGCCCCAATCGGGCTGGAAGAGATAGTGGAGGGCTTGAAGGCCATGCAGGCGGGTAAGGCCCCGGGTCCGGATGGGTACCCAGTGGAGTTTTATAAAACGTTCTCGGAGATATTGGGGCCGGTGTTGTTGAGGAAGTTCAATGAGGCAAGGGAAAGAGGGGAGTTGCCCCTGACGATGTCACAGGCAACGATTTCGCTGATTCTTAAGTGGGACAAGAACCCGGAGCTGTGTGGGTCCTACAGGCCGATCTCCCTGTTGAATGTAGATGCCAAGTTGCTGGCCAAAATCTTGTCCTCCAGGATCGAGGATTGTTTCCAGGTGTTATTGGCGTCATTGGGGAGGACCAGACGGGGTTTGTTGAGGGCAGGCAGTTGGTGGCCAATGTAAGAAGGCTGTTAAATGTGATCATGATTCCCCGGAAGGTAGGGAGGTGGAGGTAGTGACAGCAATGGGTCCAGAATATGTTTTTGATCGGGTAGAATGGGACTATCTGTGGGAGATACTGGGACGGTTTGGATTCGGGCGGGGCTTTATTGACTGGGTCAGGTTACTGTATCAGGCTCCTGTGGCACGTGTACGGACGAATGGGATAACATCAAACTTTTTTAGACTGCACCGGGGGACGAGACAGGGTTGCCCCCTCTCCCCACTGTTGTTTGCGCTGGCTATAGAGCCGTTGGCAATTGCTCTGAGAGCCACAAGAGGCTGGCGAGGACTGGTCCGGGGGGGTGGTGTGTGGAGCAAGTGGGAGGAGGAGCTGGGAGGTGAGATAGAGGATGGTCTATGTGCAGACTTGTTGAGTGGAGTCAAAGCGTCTGCAATATGTGCCAGGCTCAGCCGGATACAATTTAAGGTTGTTCACCGGGCTCACATGACAGTGGCCCGGATGAACAGATTCTTTGGGGTTGAAGACGGGTGCGCAAAATGTGCGGGAGGACCGGCGAACCATGTCCACATGTTTTGGACATGTCCAAACCTCAGGGGATTTTGGCTGGGGTTTGTGGACGTCATATCCACGGTGTTATGCGGATGACCTGCTTCTGTACGTTTCGGACCCAATAGAGGGGATGAAAGAAATCATGAGGCCTCTGTGGGAACCTGGCCGGTTTTCGGGGTACAAGATTAATATGGGAAAGAGTGCGATGTTTGAGGTCCAGGCGAGGGGACAGGAGAGGCGACTGGGAAAGCTGCCGTTTCGGTTAGTAGAAGGAAGCTTCAGATACCTAGGCATCCAGGTGGCGCGGGAATGGGACCGGCTGCATAAACTGAATCTGGCCCGGCTGGTGGACCAAATTAAGGATGATTTTCGGAGATGGGATGCGCTTCCGTTGTCTCTGGCTGGGAGGGTGCAAACGGTGAAGATGACGGTCCTCCCAAGATTCCTATTTGTATTTCAGTATCTACCCATCTTTATTCCGTGGTCCATTTTTAAGCGGGTCAACAGGGTGATCACGGCCTTCGTCTGGGCGGGCAAGACCCCACGAGTAAGGAAGGTAATGCTTGAGCGGAGTCGGCGAGAGGGTGGGCTGGCGCTGCCAAATTTTAGCAACTATTACTGGGCGGCTAATATAGCCATGATCAGGAAGTAGGTGGTGGCGGAGGGGTCGGCATGGGTGCGTATGGAAGCGGCTTCATGTAAGGGCACCAGTTTGGGGACGTTGGTAACTGTGCCTCTGCCGTTCCTGTCGGCATGGTACTCCACCAGTCCAGTGGTGGTGGCGGCCCTGAGAGTTTGGGGCCAGTGGAGGCGGCATGTGGGAGCTATGACAGCATCAGTTTGGACCCCAATCTGTGATAATCACCGGTTTGCCCCGGGGAGTATGGACGGGGGGGTTCCAGTTATGGTGGAGAGCGGGGATTGAGAGGATAGGGGATATGTTCATAGAGAGGAGCTTTCCAAGAATGAGGAGAGGTTTGGGTTGGCGAGGGGAAACCAATTCAGGTATCTGCAGGTGCGGGACTTCCTTCGTAAACAGGTGTCAACCTTCCCGCTCCTAGTGCTAAAGGGGATTCAGGACAGGGTAGTTTCCAGAGGGTGGGTAGGAGAAGGGAGTGTCTCGGACATTTATAAGGAGCTTATGGGGTCGGAGGAGACACAGACCGAGGAGCTGAAGCGCAAGTGGGAGGAGGAGCTGGGAGGAGAGATAGAGGATGGTCTATGGGCGGGCGCGTTGAGTAGAGTCAAAGCGTCCGCAACATGTGCCAGGCTCAGCCTGATACAATTTAAGGTCGTTCACCGGGCTCACATGACAGTGGCCCGGATGAGCAGATTCTTTGGGGTGGCGGACAGGTGCGCAAAATGTGCGGGAGGACCGGCGAACCATGTCCACATGTTTTGGACATGTCCAAAGCTTCGGGGATTTTGGCAGGGCTTTGCAGATTTCATGTCCGCGGTGTTAAAAACAAGGGGGGCGCTGAGTCCAGAGGTGGCGATTTTCAGGGTGTTGGAAGACCCGGGAATCCAGGAGGAGAAAGAGGCAGACGTTCTGGCCTTTGCTTCCCTGGTAGCCCGGAGACGGATACTATTAGCTTGGAGGGACTCAAAGCCCCCGAAGTCGGAGGCCTGGCTACCAGACATGGCGTGCTTCCTCTGTTTGGAGAAAATCAAGTTCGCTTTGAGAGGGTCACTGTTGGGATTCACCCGGAGGTGGCAACCGTTCGTCTTTGCTGGAAATTAATCGTCAGCAGACGGGGGCTAGGGGGGGGGGGGGGGAGTAGTTTAGATTAGAGTAGGGGGTGAATAAGGGTGGGACCTGTATGAGAGGCTTTTGCACTATGTTTATGGTTTCATCTATATTTTTTATTTTGTTGTTGTTACTATACCAAAAATACTTCAATAAAATGTTTATTAAAAAAATATAACAAAAACCTCACAGCACTTTCCCAAATGTGAGCTGAATGCTACCGAGGTACAGCGAAAACTATTGTTCTGCGTACAGTCCTGACAGATCATTCCAAAATGAAAAACTTAGGACATACAGTAAATACACAATGTAAATTCATAGACATAGACATCAGGTGAAGCACACTGAGTGTAGAGCTACTCTGTTGGGAGGATGCACAGAGAGATCAGTTCAGTCCATAAGAGGGCCAAACAGGAGCCTGGTAACAGTAGGGAAGAAGCTGTTTTGAATCTGTTAGTGATTGAGGGAGGAATGTCTTTGGCTGGTACAGTAGGGTTTTTGTTTTGCATCTAATCAGGCAGGGCCTTAGTTTAAACTCTCACTTAAAATATTGCAGCCTTTCATTACTGAACTGAAGCATTAACCCAGATAATGTGCTCAAGTCATAAACATTGCGAAGCTTTCCGTCATGCATGGCAACACCTCAGCCAATCAGAGTCAACTTAACAACCATTTTTCCCATGCAATATCAATTGTAGTGGTCATTTGAAATTTGGCACTCTTGCATTTGTCCCGATGATAAAAATCTTTGGTGGACATGTATTTTTTTTGCAAAATTCAACTTTTATGCTAAAAAAAACCTTTAAAGCACAAGCCCTCACCCTTCTGTGTAAAAGGTAGCATTCCAATTGTCTGAACCAATCTAACAATGATGCAGGATTTATAGACTATACTGATTTAATTCTGTACATGTCACAGGAACAACATTAATAGCCTGGCAGGAATGGGCATGAGTGAGAGAACAGCCTCTCCAGAACACTCAAAATCCGAGGGCTGGATTATCCATTCCTGAGGCTAAGTGCCGACGCAAACGGAGAATTTGTGGGGCGGGTTTCTCCCCTACCTGGCGGGGCAGGCCGTACCGGCGCGAAGGAATGGCGTGAACCACTCTGGTGTTGGGCCGCCCGGAAGGTGCAGAATCCTCCGCACCTTCAGGGGCTAGGCCGGCGCCGGCGGAGTTGGCGCTGCGCCAGCCGGTGCGGAAGGGCTTGGCGCCCTGCCAACCGGAGGCGAAGGGCCTCCGCCAGCCGGCACGAGTTGGCAGATGTGCAGAAGCGCCAGCGTGTTCTGGCATTATCCCAGCGCATGTGCAGGGGGGTTCTTCTCCACGCCGGCCATTGCGGACGTTGACAGCAGCCGGCGCGGATGGAAAGAGTGCCCCCATGGCACAGGCCCACCCGCGGATCAGTGGGCCCCGATCACGGGCCAGACCACCATGGGGCACCCCCTGGGGCCAGATCCCCTCCCCCCCCCCCCCCCCCCCCCCCACCCGAGGACTCTGCAGGCCTGGTCCCGCTGGTACGGACCTGGTTTGATTTACGCCGGCGGGACCGGCTGAAAACGTGAGGCCACTCGGCCAATTGTGGGCCAGAGAATCGGCGGGGGCGGTCGCTGCCAGTGGCCGCCGACCGTCGCGGCGTGATTCCCGTTCCCGCCAAAACCCCGTCGCCGGAGAATTCGACAGCTGGCGTGGGCGGGATTCACGCTCCCCTCCCGGCGATTCTCCAGCCTGGCGGGGGGTCGGAAAATCCCGCCCGTGATGTTTCACGATGGGAAGATCGGTGTGAAATCCTCACTAATTGTGGTACCGGTGAAGAGTTAGCACCGGAACCACGTGAAACACTTGCACAACGCATGGAAAACGGTCGGAGATTCACCGGGTCCCCAGCTGCAGATGCGCAGGGCTGACAAGCTGCAGCCACACATGCACTGGTTGCACTGGAAAAAATGGCGCCGGCCATGCTGGACCGCTTACCCACCCACCCGGCCCCACAGCCCATCTCCTGGCCACCCCCCAGCACTCCCCCAGCCCTGGCAAAAGCTCCCCGGCCAATGGCACAAATCTCTGCTGAGTGTGGCGGCACTGGACTCTGTCCGCATGCCCTCTCTCTCACCGCAGCCAGCATACCAGGTTACCTACTGCTGGGATCACACGAGGCCTGCGCCATTGGGAACTCTGCCCATTGGAGATGGAGCATCGCACGTCGGCAGGCTGATGACGTAACAAAGGCGTTGTGACTGCGCACGGCGCACATCCCGATGATACCGATTTGGAGGTGGCGGAGCATCGCGACCCAGCATCAAAATGGCGCCTGCCCCTATTCCGGCTTCAGGAACCATTCTTCACCTGATCGCCGTTCCCGATTTCAATGTCGACCTACGAAGAATCCCTCCCCATGTCCTCTGAACAGCCCATTCAATTGATCCAAGCAGATCCTGGCAGTACACCACACCACCTTCAGAGCTAAAGAACCATCTCACTGATATCCATCACCCCATCAGCCAACTTGTCTCTCTGTAAAATAACACAGGGAAAAGAAAAACCTTGGATTCAGAATTTGAATCCAATCAGTGTGCGCGGGCACCAGGGAAGCCACTTCTGTAAAAAAAAAATGTTAACACACCAAATATGATCAGACTAATATATTTGTGGAATTAGATTATGACCCTTTTACACTTGAGTAAATTTCTATAGCAGCAGCTGGACGGATGGGCCTGTCTGGAGAAGGTTAAACAGAGGATAATGCTACGTAGACATGGAGTTGGTGCACTAGTTGGTTCACTGACAACAATATTCAACAACACTTGTGCTGGGTGACTGATCTTTAATTGAAACTAGCTAAGCTCCCCATGATGTACACAGGGATTCATATTGTAAACTACAGGGCAAGCAGGGTGAGAGGGAGGAAGTTATTCCACCAAGGTAAAGAAAAGTGCAGCTGGTAGGGGGAAAGAGCAAGAGGGGGAATGTGAAAGAAAGGGGTGCAAGGAAAGGGGATGTAGGGGGAGGAAAGATGGCAGAAATTAGGGGGCAGAAATTGGAAATTGTGGGGATGGATGAGTGCAGGAGAGGTTTCGAAAAATAAAGAGGAAAGCAAATAATTTGTATTTAGAAGCATCTTTCACAATCCAATGATCTCTCAAATTGCTTCACAGCTAATTTGATAATTTTCAAATTTGCTCACTGACAAATTGTAAGGAAATGTGGCAGCTGGTTTGTGTACAGCAAGGTTCTACAAACAGTTAGTTAATGTATTTTTCTCATGATGTTTTTTGAGGGATGTATATTGACATGGAGAAATCCTCTTCTTGGCTTTGAAGGGTGTTTTGTTTGTTATGACCCTCATACAGACAGATAACGTCTTTTAAAAAACTCAGAACAACTGAAGGAAAGAACTGAAGGACATGATTTCACATTTTCAGACTTTTACTATAACAAAGAAATGAAAGTCAACACGGTGAGCTATTAATTATCAGGATATTTACGAATAAGGAAATGGCAGAAGAGATAAACAAATATTTTGCTTTTGTCTTCTCCATTGAGGGTAGAAAAAATATTCGAGGAATAGCTGTAAATCAGGAGTTAGACGGGAAAAAGGAACTTGGTGAAATTGCTAGGAAAGCGGTACGAGGCAAACCAATGCCGTTTGTGCTGAAAAGCCTTCAGATCATGACGAAATTCATCCTTGGTCTTAAAGGAGGTGGCCAATGAGGTAGCAGATGGCTAATATTAATTTTCCAAATTTCATTAGATTCTGGAAAGGTTCCATTTGACTGGAAAGTAGCAAATATAACCCCCCTGTTCAAGAAGGGAGGGACACAGAAACAGTAAACTATAGGCCAGCTAGCTTGATGTCTTTTGTAGGGGAGGTGTTAAAATCAATCATTTAGGAAGTTATTACTGGTACTTAAAAAAAGCACAAGCTAATCGTGAAGAGTCAATAGGGTTTTGTGAAAGGGCAATCATGTTTAGTCAATTTATTGTAGTTGTTAGAAGGAATAATATGTGCCAAACCACTCAAAGATGGTTCTGTCCAGATGCATCCAGACTTGAACTTGTCATCGCTATCAGGACTTCTGAGTATGCTCTCCCATTTACACAAAAGAACAGGGCCATGCTATGAGTATGCAACTAACTTCCAATTTATGGATAAAAGAGGCCATCAGACTTCGTAATTAGCTAATGGATCGTCAGACAAGAGTGTCCTGGAGTTAATGGATCTTGAGTGAATCACCCCAACTGAACAGGGATATCCTGTTAATTATCATTAACAAGTTTAAGTCTAAATGGACAACATAACTCAGGCCAAGTGTGGATGTGTGCCTCTGATTCACTTCCAGCAATTTTACCCTCAGGCTGTTAACCCCCAAAATTGTTCACAACATCTTCTATCTAATTTCCTAACATCTTCCAGTCGTCACACTTGACATGGTGCCACATCAAAGGTTTTAAGTCTACATGTTTGTGATAGAATACGGGGCAACACGATGGCACAGTTGTTTGCAATTCTGCCTCACAACCCCAGGGACCTGGGTTCAATTCCGACCTTAGGTTACTGTTTGTGTGGAGTTTGCATGCTCTCCCTCTGTCTGCGTGGGTTTCCTCTGGGTGCTCCGGTTTCTTTGCAGTCCAAAGATGTGCGGGTTAGGTCGATTGACCATGCCAAATTGCTCGCTAGTGTCCAGGGATGTGCAGGTTAGGTTATGGGGTTACGGGGATGGAGTGGGAGTGGACATGGGCAAAGTACTCTTTCGAAGGTTTGGTGCAGACTCAATTCTCCTTCTGCACTATAGGAATTCTATGATTCTATTAGTACTCACATTGGAGAAGGTCATTGTAGGATTAGATTGCTCGCTAAAATCAAAGGTTTCGAGAAAATTCTGTTCCCTTCAACCCCTCCCTTTTCCCAACACAAAATACAATTGGTTAACGGTGGAACTTTAGAAGGTAAACTACATATTTCTCACTTTCCCCCCTCTTGTGAATTAATCCCCTGTTTGGGTTTAACTGTGATTCAATATTCATGCTGATTTCTTCAACATTCCTGGAGGTCCAACCATATACCAACTTAAACATCCACTCCTTCCACCAGTGGTACACCATGATCGCTGCGTGCAGTATCGGCACGATGCAATACAGAAGTGGCAATCACCAACTGGAAGGACAAGTACGGCAGGTACAAGGGAAGACCATTGCCTCCAAGTTCCACTCCAAATCTTGCACCATTCTTAGACATGTATCACCATCACTGAGGCTGGACCAAAGCCCTGGAACTCGCTGGAATCCCCCACCGAAAAGTATTTTGGAAATACTTTCGCCTGTTTGTTGGCAGTAGTTCAGGAAGAAGGCTCTCCACTACCTACTCAAGCGCAGTTAGGACTGGGCAATGAATATTGACCTTGCTAGCGATGCCAGAGGAAAAAAAAACTTCTAGATTTGGAACATTTTGTAGCTCGGCCTGAGATTGTACTGAACAGATTGACAAATTGCCGGGTTTAAACAGCCTAGTGGCATGTTCATTGGGCAGAGTAAATCTAGACTTTCAATGCCCTCACAATGTTAATTCTTCATTACTCTCAGATATTTGAGCAATGTCTGTAGAGGACCTGCCTGAGGGATGGCCTGATAAAACCTTTGTCAACTCTCCTGTTTGTTGGAACCTGGTGATTATGAAGAGAACAGACAGAACAGTCCAAGCAAACTATTCAATTTGGCAAAGAGTTCAAGTTAGTTAAAATGAGGAAGTTAGGAGTAGGAAGAGTAGCAAAGCAGAACTGTTTCACCCAAAGAGAAAACGAATTGCGGAAAGGTGGTACCAGGGAATGCAAGTGAAGTGGACAAAATCAAGTGCATACATTTCTGGAGAGGGTAGGATAAAGATGTTGAGCTTTAACAGTGCATCTACACAGTTGGAAATTATGGACAGGATATGACTGTTCTCTGTGGCCGGATCTGTAGGTGGCCAGGTCCATAAAATTCTGTGGGTGCCTTTCCAGCCATTTACCTGCATCCCCTGACGTGGCTGTGATTTAATGGACAAAGGATGAGGACTGAGATGGCCAGCCCACATGCAAATCGAGGCCCTTAAATGATCGATTCATGGACACTTCTTGACCGACCGTCCAAAAACAGAATTGGGCCATTTGGCCCATCAAGTCTACTCCGCCATTCAACATGGCTGATATGTTTTTCATCCCCATTCTCCTGCCTTCTCTTCATAATCCCTGATCCCTTTATTAATCAAGAATCTATCTATCTCTGTCTTAAAGACATTCAGTGACTTGGCCTCCACAGCCCTCTGCGGCAATGAATTCCACAGAGTCCCCACCCTCTGGCTGATCAAATTCCTCCTCATCTCTGTTTTAATGGATGGTCCATTCAGTCTGAATGAGTTTAATGACTTATTTTTGCATCTAAAGGTCTGGGATTTTGTTTTTGTTTTAACATCTGCACCTACGTTGTATTGTTACCCCTTACTGGCATTTAGAAAACCAGAACATGTCTCTTACATCAGCGGTTACACGTATTTTATTAGCTGCACTGTAAAGCATTTTGACCCAATTACCACAAATCCTGGAGAATGCTGTTTCAACCTAAACACAGTGACCTTGCTACATCTGAAGATATCTGTCTACACTTTACAAGAGAACTGTCACTGAATTATGCAGACATTTCTCCTCTCTTACACTGCCATAGATTTGTCATCCTATTCAATAAGATTAAAGGGAGTCTTATTTATAGGTTAAAACCATGAAGCAGTCAATATTCAAGAAACTCTGGTGGTGGAGGGGTTGTCATTGTTGTCATTGGTTTCTTCCTGCACGCAATGGTGCATGAGACAGACTTGTGGTGTTTTCACAATCGTAACTCTACGTGAAGGAAATAGGACTCAACGTATCACTAAGCTAATTTCCCAAAATTTCAGCCAGCGGGAGCTAGTTTCCAGGACACAGCATTTGGGCCTGGTGGGGGGGGGGGGGGGGGGGGGCGGGGGGATCATTCTCCGGGGGGGGGGGCCTCACAGATGGCCAGGCTATCGATCGGGGGCCACCGATCCGCGGGCACATGCGATCTCGGGGGGACTATCTTTGTGGTGCCGCTCCTCGATGTGGGGCCATCTTGTGGGCCCCCACCCAAATGAAGAAATGCCGTCGAATGTTACCTTCCTTCAAATATTCGAAAATTCTATTGTTCTTTTTTTTAGATAGATTGTAATTTCACAAATATTGTAAGGGTACAGGTGAGAATACTCAGAAATTAATCAACCACCAAAGGGAATAAGGGGCGGGATTCTCCGAGCCTCCGCGTCGAAATCGCGATCGGCAAGGGGTGGAGAATGGGCCTCAAACCCGAGATCGGTTTGCCAATCGTGTGCGTTCGGTCGATGCAGCGCCGGTCGGGGGCCATTGAAAGAGGCCCCCGCGGCGATTCACCGAGTGCAGCTGGCCAAGTTTCCGACGGCGTGGTTCTCTCATGGTCCCACCCGTCGGGAACTCGGCGTGGCGGCAGCGGACTCAGTCCGCGGCCGGCCTGGTGGGGGGCGGGGAGATCATTCACCGGGGGAGGCCTCACAGATGACCAGGCTATCGATCGGGGGACACGATCCGCGGGCACATGCGATCTCAGGGGGACTATCTTTGTGGTGCCGCTCCCTGGTGTGGGGCCGCCATGTCGCGCGGGGCAGCCGGAGCAGGCCGCCGCCATGCGGATGCGCTGACCCCCAACCGTATCAGCATCTGGGGCTGCGAGGACTACTTTGGGGCCCTGCTAGCCCCCTGCAGGTAGGAGATTCACTCTGGTCTTTCCTGAAGACATTTGCCCGCGTTCTTCGCCCTAGCTATGAAGAAAGGTTGAGTAGATTAGAATTGTTTTCATTGGAAAAACGGAGATTGAGGGGGGACCTGATTGAGGTCTACAAAATTATGAGAGGTATGGACAGGGTGGATAGCAACAAGCTTTTTCCAAGAGTGGGGGTGTCAATTACAAGGGGTCACGATTTCAAGGTGAGAGGGGGAAAGTATAAGGAAGATGTGCGTGGAAAGAGCGTGGTGGGTGCCTGGAACGTTTTGCCAGCGGAGGTGGTAGAGGCGGGCACGATAGCATCATTCAAGATGCATCTAGACAGATATATGAACGGGCGGGGAACAGAGGGAAACTGGTCCTTGGAAAATAGGCGACAGGTTTAGATAAAGGATCTGGATCAGCGCAGGCTGGGAGGGCCGAAGGGCCTGTTCCTGTGCTGTAATTTTCTTTGTTCTTTATTCTTTGTTTTCAGGCTGGAGTGGGGGCGTAGCCCCATTATTGGCGAATCCTGCCCAAGGTTTACGGAGTGATTGGTACAGAAGGTTAACTGAGATAATTTATGTTTTATGTGTTATGATCCCGGATTAGTACCCAAGTATTTTCAATTTGTGTAATGGTGAGGAAATGTTACTGCAGCACTGGAGTAATAAACACTGACCAATGGGAATCCCTTATGTTAAAACAAACTTTAATTTAAATACAGAATTAACTACATTAGCAACAATTAAATAGTTTCACAGGTATCAGTTACAACAGTTCTGAAGTAAAAAAAAAGAAACCTTAACTTTCTTCTTAAATCTGCCACTATATTCCAATTAAGCAAACCAATATATATTAAGTACCGCTCATGAATAAAGACCGGATTTTCTGGCCATTTGCTGATGTCGGGATTCTTTGATCCTGTTGGCAATGCACCCCTGCCCGTGGGTTTCCCAGCGGCATGGGATGGCTTCAATGGGAATTCCCATTGAGAGTGGCAGGATCAGAGAATCCGGCCATCAGTGAACAGCTTGTCGCCTCCTGCTACTGAGAAAAACACACCTGGAATGCTGGAGAATCCTTCCCAGAGTTAACAACCAGGATTTACTTGTTTTTCTTTGATATTTCAGGATCAAACTGAAACACCTCTGTTCAGATTAGAATTTTAGGAGCGATTGACTCTTCAGACAGACCTGGCTCCTCCCATTAACTGCACCAACTGTACCCAAAGCATAAGGCATTCTTTTGTCTCTTCTTAGAAGATGCTCCATGACTTGTTTAGCCAGGACTAAACACAATATCCCACAAAATTATCAACACCCCAGTGGCTTTAAAACCTAAACAATGTTCCATTAGCCAGTGATTAGTAAACAAGTAAATGGCTCCCAATATCGATTTACAGAACATTTCACATGAAAATAAATGTTCACCTCACTTTTACAGCACCTTAATCACTGCTCCAACAGTCATGCTGCCCATATGCATCTCAACCCAGGTTTTAATAACATTACTGCATAAAAATATAAAATATGATTGTTTCTTTCATTCATCACACAAGTAAACATAAGTTTAGTATTATGAAAAAATATGCAACTTCGTAGTTATACAAAAGAGTGTAAATCACAATGCTCACATAATATCCAGAGATAGCTAATTCCTATTTCTTTGGGAGAATCTCCAACGTAATGTTTTACTTAATACAAATGATAGGCCTTAAAGAGAAGTCAGATATCCATCAAACATCAAAGTAATGTTACCTTGATCCCCAAGTGTGAGATCTTTTAGGTTTAGGATGGATCTCTTGTGGAGATGACAGCTACAACACTCTCCCGAATGACATCTGATATTTAAATTATGTGGAGATATTTATGATGGATTTTCGGTGTTGCAGAATTAAAAGGTGGTGTGGAAGAAAGTTAGGTGCTCAATAATAGGCCATCCCTAATCACCATCCCACATTAGGTGAGAAAACCATCCTATTATAATCAGGTTGCCCATTCGATTTCTGAGAAATGCTTTTCTGAATTCATTTTTGAAAAATTAGGGTTGGTTAATGATCACGTTGGTCAAACTGCTGTCAACATCTTGTGTCCAGTAAGATAAGAAGTGGGGGCCTAGTCTTCCTTTATTGAATTGTGGTTTTACTGATCCAAACTAGCACTGCACTTAACTGGTAGTTGCCATTGTAAGGACCCGAAGGATAGTGGCTTCAAGATGTCACAGAATCACAGAATACCTAAAGTGCAGAAGGAGGCCACTCAGTCCATCGAGCCTGCACTGACCCTTTAAATGAGCACTCCACACATGTCCACTCCCCCATCCCCTGTAACCCCATAACCTAACTTGCACATCCCTGGACACTAGGGGACAATTTATGATGACCAATCCGCCTAACCCGCACATCGTTGGACTACAGCAGGAAACCAGAGCACCCGGAAGAAACCAATGCAGACATGGGGAGAACGTACAAACTTCACACAGACAATGACCCAAAGTCGGAATTGAACCCAGGACCCTTGGCGCTGTGAGGCAACAGTGCCACTGTGCCGCCAAAGGTGTGCAAATTGTCACATTGATGTGAATGGAGTTGACCATGTATCTGTCAACTTTGCTTTTAGGAAATGTAGCTTGCTGTAGATTTTACTGAAAAATAATTTTTAACTTAATTTCTTGTCTCTATCCCATATATTATAGCCCTTATTCCTTTACAGTCTTTCATCTGTTTGCACAGCGATATTTTTTCCTGGAACAGGTCGCGTGCCTGCCGCCAGAGACTTATAGCTTGAGGGGCATCCCTCTGAATCAAGCAGGAGTGACCAGGAATCTCTCCTGCTCTTACCACCTGCCATTGGCACATTGGAAGGATTTTGCAGGTTGACACACTCAACCTTTTTGGCCGAGTTAAGAAAACACGTTCCTTGGCCATCAAGTCCTGGGGGGGGGGGACTCGAACCCGGAGCTTCTGGCTCAGAGACAGGGATGCTACCAACTGTACCTCAAGACTTCAATTGGTGGTAGAGTTACTGCAATTACATGACGCTGTATTTGTCCTGAGACATGAAGGGCTACGTTTAGCTGGAGGCGAGTATGTATGATACCAATTTTGACTAAACGTCATTATATATGTTATATATGTTATCTGCTCCTGTCTGCGAATGGTGTCATGAGCTTTGACTGCATTGAATAACTTTCACCTCTTTTATATCATTGGTTCACTGCTTGTTCCTTTCAGGTACAGGGGAGGCTTAATTGCAATAAATTAAAAACACAGTAACATTTCCTGAATAAATAGATATTGTCCTGCATGATTCTGCCTTGTTGACTGAATGCCATGTTCATACCGGATCATATAGGGCTCAGAATTGTGTGCAGGACACACCTTTCAACACAAAGGACCCGTGCAACTATGGGAACCTAGTCATTCTGAATACTTGTGCTGCCTCTCACTGTGGTGCTACCTGCGTGGTCGATAACGTATGTTACTCAATCCTTGGCTGATGGTGAGGTCCTCTGAATCGTGTTGAAGAAGACTCAAACTCGTCCAGTTACAACAAAGATTTATTGAGTAACTATAACTATTAATGCGTGAGTTCTTTACCTTAACATGGGAACTAGGAATTGGATAACAAGATTTAACAATTGTAACTAAACGTAACTCCACGAACTATCTATGTGATTCTGATGTTTCCCTGTTCACAGCACACCCGAGAGAGAGAGAGACCCCGTGTGGCTGCCCTTTATACCCCTGTTGGTCCAGCCCTCTGGTGATCATGTGGTGCGGCTATCTACCCATTAACCCCTTGTGTGCATGCACCTACAGAGATCACCACATCTCCCCCTTTTTAATGTGCTACAGGTTTTCTGTATGGTGTAACGAAAACTAAACAAACATAAAGAATTAAGTCAACTGGGAACAGATAAAACAAGTAATGCTGTGTACAGAATGGGATGGTATTAATGACTGTACAAAGTCAATCAATGTTTAAAAAGTCCAATTCTAACTAAATACTTTGTGAGTCCAGACTGTATGCGTTTGATCAGGTGGGTTGATCCCTTCGCCTGTCGTTGAGGTGGCAGTGTTGATGTCGCCATGTCGTTGTGACCGTCAGTGTTTATGTGTGTCTGTGAGGACATCATGAGACATCGGAATGGTCAAAGTAAGTTGACATTAGTAGCGGACTTTCTTTTGGGCTTGCAGTGTTGACCCCTTATGTCATCTTTTTTGCAAGCTGGGTTGGGTGATTGCTGCGGCGCAGACAAAAAAAATCACAAGATCTGTTGTTGTTGTGGTTTTGTTCACTGCTTTGATCAACAGTGGGTAGACATTTAATGTCTGCTGCTGGCTGCTCATACAAGGCAGATAGACCGTCATAGTCTTCCTCATTCACGGCTATCGCTCTGGAGTCGTTTCTTGCGGCCATTCTGGAGCTTGTCAACGGGCTTGCTATGGAGGCCGGTATCACTCCCTCTGTGGAGTCAATCTGTGCTCTCTGCGTGGCGTCCTCTTCTGCGAGGATATATGACATGTGGTTGTCATCCATTTTGTCGACGAGCTGCCATGTCGTCATGGTACTGGATTCCCCCACCATGAGACTCGAATGGGACTTGGGACCCATGTTGCTGCTGCAATGACCATCAGATCCGGAGAACTGATCCATGGCTGAGTGGCATTTGTCAGCGAGCAAATCATCGCTTCTTGTCAAGGATGTGTCATGGTGCTCTATTTGTCCAATGAGGAACTCATCCCCTGAGTAATCATCGTCAATGAACAAATCTTTTGCTATGGATTTGTCATTGTGCTCTTCTCTTTGGGTGTTGCAAATGGTATGTTCCAGGGTGCTGCGGCAGTGATCTTTAACGATACGTGGAGGCTCGAGCTTCATTCTGTCGCTGGGGAAAATAGTTTTTTGTTTTGAGACTTTAAACCCCTTTTTGTTCACTTTCGGGCATTTTGGATGCGGCGTGGTGATGTAAGGTTCCTCCGCGACTGTGACCGTGTCCACACGGTAGGAGTCATCATAGGCAAGGTCATCGTTTTCGGACAGGTAATCACTGAATATTGGTTGGCGGTCCATAGATGCCACGTTCCGAATGTCGCAGGGTCTTAGTTGTTGGCCCGTGGAAGTCATCTGTAGCACAGCTCGACATTTGAAGGCATAGTGGTTGTACTTTCCACACCTCAGGCACTGTTTGCCATAAGCTGGACATTGCCCTTTTAAGTGGGCGTGTCAGCAGTTATGACACGTCATGACGCCGTCCTGCCACGTTCGTGCATGCGCAGTAGCGTTCTCAGCCAGTTCTAGTCTCCGTGCAAACTGCACATGTGTGTGGGCCACTTGCAGATTCGCGTGCGCGGGATTGCCGGTGGAGGGGCGCCTTCGAGAAGCCTGGGCCACCATTTGGACTGCTCCAACCTTGTGGTGGAGGCCTTGGTCCCGGTAAGTAAACTGTTGATATTGTGCTTCAGTGATTTCATGAACAGAACATAGTTGTGTAGCCGTTTCAAGATCAAGATTTTTGTGCTTAAGGAGAGATTTTCTGAGTCCCTCATCAGAAATGCCACTGACAATCTGGTCTCTGATGAGGGAGTCACGGAGGGTCTCATAATTACAGGATTGGGCCAGCAGCTTTAAGTCAGTGAGAAAGCTGCTGAACGATTCTCCTGGTCTTTGTATACGCCTGGTGAACGTGAAGCGTTCAAATGTTTCATTCAACTCCGATTTGCAGTGGGTATCGAATTGTTTTATAATTGTGTCCCACTTATTCTTGTCCTACCCTTCGGCATAAGTAAATGAGTTATATATCTCCATGGCAGGTTTCCTTGCCGCAGCCAAGAGGTGAGCAATTGTATTTTTATCTGGCGCCACAGTCATGTCCTTAATTTGCAGAAACAAATTAACTTGTTGCAGGAAAATCTTCCAATTATACTGGAGATTACCAGAGGTTCTGAGGTGTTCTGGAAGTGATTCCACCTTATCGGTTTGTGCCCGAGAGATCCGAGTGTAGCGATGCCTTCCTTGGTCGAACATCTTATCCGAGTTTTTTTCTTTTTTTTTGTTTTCTCTTGACTGTCGAACCTAAGCTAGCTAGTTTATATTTTCGTTGTTAAGGCCAAAACACTCCGTGGTACCATATGGTGTTACCTGCGTGGCCGATAACATGTGTTACTCAATCCTTGGCTGATGGTGAGCTCCTCTGAATCTTGGTGAAGAAGACTCGAACTCGTCCAGTAACAACAAAGGTTTATTGAGTAACTATAACTATTAATGCGTGAGTTCTTTACCTTAACATGGGAACTAGGAATTGGATAACAAGATTTAACAATTGTAACTAAATGTAACTCCATTAACTATCTATGTGATTCTGATGTTTCCCTGTTCACAGCACACCCACGAGAGAGGCAGAGACCCCGTGTGGTTGCCCTTTATACCACTATTGGTCCAGCCCTCTGGTGATCATGTGGTGCTGCTAACTACCCATTAACCCCTTGGGTGCATGCACCTACCGAGATCACCACACTCACCTTGATAATGCTGTTCAGTGGTGCAACTGATTAAGTTATTGACTCACGTGAATGATATATCTACCGACCCATGAAAAATCCGTGGACAGAAACTAGGCAGAATTCTTCATAGGAAATAGGAGCAGAAGTAGGTCATTCTAGATAGATTACATAGATATAGAACATACAGTGCAGAAGGAAGCCATTCGGCACATCGAGTCTGCACTGACCCACTTAAGCCGTCACTTCCACCCTATCCCCATAACCCAATAACCCCTCCCAAACTTGTTGGTCGCTAAGGACAATTTATCAAGGCCAATCCACCTAACCTGCATGTTTTTGGACTGTAGGAGGTAACCGGAGCACCCGGAGGATACCCACGCAGACACGGTGAGAACGCGCAGACTCCGCACAGTGACCCAGCAGGGAATCGAACCTGGGACCCTGGCGCTGTGAAGTCATGGTGCTATCCACTTGTGCTACTGTGCTGCCCAATGATGGGTAATCTGACTGTGGTCTTTGCTCCCTGCCCACATACTGCTTGACTCCTTCCTCGATCAAAAATCTGGCTAACTCAGTCTATATTCGATGAACCAGCCTCCAGTTCTCTAGACCAAGGGGAATTCCAAAGTTCAAAGACTCTTTGAGAGAGGAAATCCCTCTTTGTGTCTGTTTCAAATGGGAAACCCCTTATTTTTAAACCATGCCTTCTTGTTCTATATTCACCCAGGGGAAATTAGAGCACCTCCTCATCTATCTGTCAATCCTCCTCAGTATCTTTCATGTTTCATTCAGATCAAGTCGTATTTTTTGAAACCCCGATAAGTAGAGGGCCAACATGCTCAATCTTTCCTCATAAGGTAACCCCTTCATGCCATGAATTGATGGAACAAAAGATATTGGAGCTAAACTGCCTGTTAGAAACGGATTACATCTGCATCCCACGAAAAAATTAAAGAAATAAAAGCATCATTGCTATATGCTTCTGTCTTGTGGGTGCCACTTGCCACTGATGGTTTTAACTTCATTTTTACAGAATGTGGGCTTCGCTGGCTGGGCCAACATGTGTTGCCCTACCCTAATTGCCCTTGGAAGGTGATGGTGAGCTGTCTTTGTGAACCGCTGGAGTTCATATGGAGTAGGTACACCCACAATGCTGTTGGGGCAGAGTTCCAGGATTTTGATCCTGAGACAGTGAAGGAATGGGGCTATATTTCTAAGTCGGGTGATGAGTAACTTGGAGGGGAAATTCCAAGTGGTGGGATTCCCATGTATCTGCTCCCTTGTCCTTCTAGCTGGCAGAGGTCGTGGGTTTGGAAGTGGCTGCCTCAGTGCATCTTGTAGATGGTACACATGGCTGCGACGATGCGTTGGTGGTGGTAGGAGTGAATGCTTGTGGAAGGCGGGCCAATCAAACGGGCTGCTTTGTCCTGAATGGTGTTGAACCTCTTGAGTGTTGATGTGGAGATGCAGGCGTTGGACTGGGGTGAGCACAGTAAGAAGTCTTACAACACCAGGTTAAAGTCCAACAGGTTTGTTTCAAATCACTAGCTTTCGGAGCACTGCTCCTTCCTCAGGTGAATGAAGAGATAGGCTCCAGAAACATTTATATAGACAAAGTCAAAGATGCAATTCGATACTTGAATGCGAGTCTTTGCAGGTAATTAAGTCTTGACAGAGCCAGAGCGAGGGGAACCCCAGGTTAAAGAGGTGTGAATTGTCTCAAGCCAGGACAGTTGGGAGGATTTCGCAAGCCCGGGCCAGATGGTGGGGGGTGAATGTAATGCGAGACGAATCCAAGGCCCCGGTTGAGGCCGTACTCACATGTGCGGAACTTGGCTATGAATTTCTGCTCGGCGATTCTGCGTTGTCGCGCGTCCTGAAGGCCGCCTTGGAGAACGCTTACCCGAAGATCAGAGGCTGAATGCCCTCTGTCATGTTAGGTACACTGGTCTAACACTGGATGCAGCTTAGATCAGAAAGATACTCCAGACCTTGAAGTTAGTTCAATCAGGTTTATTGAACTAATAGCACAGTTGGCACAGTTCTCTGTGAGTTCGACTCTCTGCTAACTTAAGTGTGGTTACTCTGTCTGACTGAACCAGACTAGCTGTTAGCCACGTGGTGGAGGTGTGAGATTGTAACAACACCCTTGACTGATTCTCTAGATGTTCACCAGTGGAAAGAGGCGGAGTGTGAGTGCCTTGTGTCTGTTATAGTCAGATCCCACCCCTGAGTCCTGTCTGCTTATTGGTCATGTCCTATTCTCTGTGTCCATTAGCTGCTTGTCTGTATATCATTATGTGTGTGTCTGCATATCATGCCACCCTCGACTGCTGAAGTGTCCCCCGACTGGAAGGGAACATTCCTGCCTGGTGATTGTCGCGCGATGTCCGCCAATGTACCACGCTTCGGGACATCCTTTCCTGCAGCGTATGAGGTAGAAAACGTTGGCTTCGTCGCACGAGTATGTACCGCCTACCTGGTGGGTGGTGTTTTCACGTGTAATGGTGGGACCCATGTCGATGATCTGGCACATCTTTCAGAGATTGCCATGGCAGTGTTGTGTGGTGTTGTGGTCGCTGTTCTGAAGGCTGGGTAGTTTGCTGCAAACAATGGTTTGTTTGAGGTTGCGCGGTTGTTTGAAGGCAAGTAGTGGGGGTGTGGGGATGACCTTGGCAAGATGCTCATCTTCATCAATGACATGTTGAAGGCTGCGAAGAAGATGTTGTAGTTTCTTTGCTCCGGGGAAGTACTGGATGACGAAGGGTACTCTATCAGTTGTGTCCCGTGTTTGTCTTCTGAGGAGGTCGGTGCGTTTTTTTGCATGGAACTGCATGGTTTGTTGGAACTGTCGATCGAATGAGTCAAGCACCATATCCCATTCGTACGAGGGCATCTTTCAGCGTTTGTAGATGTCTGTTACGCTCCTCTTCATCTGAGCAGATCCTGTGTATATGGAGGGCTTGTCCATAGGTGATAGCTTCTTTAATGTGTTTAGGTTGGAAGCTGGAGAAGTTGAGCATTGTGAGGTTATCATGAGGGCTTGCGGTAAAGTGAAGTGCTGAGGTGACCGTCCTTGATGGAGATGAGTGTGTCCAAGAATGTAACCGGTTTTGGAGAGTAGTCCATGGTGAGAATGATGATGGGATGACGTGCCAGATCACCGACATGGGTACCACCATTACACGGGAGAACACCACCCACCAGGTACGCGGTACATACTCGTGTGACTCAGCCAACGTTGTCTGCCTCATATGCTGCAGGACAGGATGCCCCGAAGCGTGGTACATTGGCGAGACCATGCAGACGCTGCGACAACGGATGAACGGACATCTCGCGACAATCGCCAGGCAGGAATGTTCCCTTCCAGTCGGGGAACACTTCAGCAGTCGAGGGCATTCAGCCTCTGATCTTTGGGTAAGCGTTCCCCAAGGCGTCCTTCAGGACGCACGACAACGCAGAATCGCCGAGCAGAAATTCATCGCCAAGTTCCGCACATATGAGTACGGCCTCAACCGGGGCCTTGGATTCATGTCGCATGACATTCACCCCCCCACCATCTGACCTGGGCTTGCGAAATCCTCCCAGCTGTCCCGGCTTGAGACAATTCACACCTCTTTAACCTGGGGCTACCCCTATCTCTGGCTCTGTAAAGACTTAATTACCTGCAAATGCTCGCATTCGAAGTATCGTCTTGCATCTTTGACTTTGTCTGTATCAATGTTTCTGGAACCTACCTCTTCATTCACCTGAGGAAGGAGCAGGATGGGTATAGAGGGATACGGAACCCGGAAGTACAGAAGATTTTAGTTTAGACGGGCAGCATGGTCAGCGCAGGCTTGGAGGGCTGAAGGGCCTGTTCCTGTGCTGTACTTTTCTTTGTTATTTGTTCTTTGTTCAGTGCTCCGAAAGCTAGTGATTTGAAACAAACCTGTTGGACCTTAACCTGGTGTTGTAAGACATCTTACTGTTCTTAAGTGTTGTTGGAGCTGCGCTCATGCAGGCAAGTGGAGAGTATTCCATCACATGTCTGACTTGTGCCCTGTGGATGGTGGACAGGGTTTGGGGACTCAGGAGGTGAGTTGTTTGCCACAAGATTCCTAGCCTTTAACCTGCTCTTGTAGTATTAATATGTCTTGTCCAATTCAGTTTGTGGTCAATGGTAACCCCCAGATGTTGATAGTGAAGGACTCCGTGATGGTAATGTCATTGAAAGTCAAGGGGTGTTGGTTTTATTCTCTCTTATTGGAGATGGTATTTGCCTGGCACTTATGAGGCACTAATGTTAGTTGTCACTTGTCAGCACAAGCCTGTATATTGTCTAGGTCTTGCTGCATTTGCACATGGACCACTTAATTATCTGAGGAGTTGAAAACAGTACTGAACATTGTGCGGACTTCCCCACATATGGCCTTATGTTGGAAGGAAGGTCATTGATGAAGCAGCTGAAGATCGTTGGGCCTAGGACACTACCCTGAGGAACTCCTGCAGTGATATCCCAGGACTGAAATGATTGACCTCCAACCACAACAACCATCTTCCTTTGTGCCAGGTATGACTCCTACCAGAGTTTCCCCCCTGGTTTCTATGGACTCCAGTTTTGCTAGGATTCCTTGATGCCATATTCGGTCAAATGCTGCCTCGATGTCAAGGGCAGTAACTCCCTCCTCACTTCTGGAGTTCGGCCCTTTTGTCTACATTTGAACCAAGGCTGTAATAAGCTCAGGAGCTGAGTGACCCTGGGAGAACCCAAACTGAGTGTGACTGAGCAGGTTATTGCTCAGTAAGTTCTGCTTGATTGCGCTGTTGATGACCCGTTCAATCACTTTATGGATGATTGAGAATAGAATTATGGGGTATTAATTGTTGGATTGAATTTGCCCCACTTTTTATGTACAGGACATTCCTGGTCAATTGTTCACACTGCCGGATAGATGCCAGTATTGATGCCAGCACTGGAGCAATTTGGCCAAGGGCACGGCAACTTCTGGAACACAAGTCTTCAGTACTACTGTTGGAATATTGTCAGGGCCCATAGCGTTTGCAATATCCAGTGCCTCAGCCTTCTCTTGATAGCACGTGGAGTGAATCATATTTGCTGAAGACTGACACATGTGATGCTGGGGACCGCCAGAGGAGACCGAGATGGATTATGCACTTGGCATTTCTGGCTGAAGATTGTTGCGAATGCCTCAGCCTTGTCTTTTGCACAGATGTACTGCGCTCCTCCATTATTGAGGGTGGGGAATGGGGATATTTGTGGAGCCTCCTCCTCTACTGAGTTATTTAATTGTCCACCACCATTCATGACTGGGTGTAGCAGGACTGCAGAGATTAGATCTGATCTGTTAGTTGTGGGATCACTTAGCTCTGTCTATCACTTGTTGCTTATTATGTTT
This sequence comes from Scyliorhinus torazame, assembly GCF_047496885.1. Lineage (NCBI taxonomy): Eukaryota > Metazoa > Chordata > Chondrichthyes > Carcharhiniformes > Scyliorhinidae > Scyliorhinus > Scyliorhinus torazame. The sequence continues at coordinate 53,822,460 of NC_092727.1, forward strand.
GGCACATAACTAGTCCTGTGTTCTGTCCTCACCAGGATGACAACTCATTTTTCGGTATGCCTGTTGCTGCTCCTGGCATGCTCTCCTGCACTCTTCATTGAACCAGGGTTGATTCCCTGGCTTGGTCGTAATGGTAGAGTGGGGGATATGCCATGCCATGAGGTTACACGTTGTGGCTGAATAAAATTCTGCTGCTGCTGATGGCCCACAGTACCATTGCCCAGACGTGAGTCACTAGATCTATTCTGAATCTATCCCATTTAACACAATGTTAGTACCATTAAACATGATGGACAGTATCCTCAATATGAAGATGGGACTCCATTTCCACAAGGACTGTATGGTGGCCACTTCATGGACAGATGTATCTGCGGCAGGCAGGTTGAGGAGGATGAGGTCTAGTATGTTTTTTCCTCTTGTTGGTTCCCTGACCACCTGCTGCAGACCCAGTCTGGAGATTATGTATTTTAGGACTTGCCCAATCCGGTCAGTCGTGGTACTACCAAGTCACTCTTGATGGACATTGAAGTTCCCACCCAGAGTACATTCATATAGAATCATAGAATTTACAATGCAGAAGGAGGCCATTCGGCCCATTGAGTCTACACCGAATGAGCACCCTACTTAAGCCCACACCTCCCACCCTATCCCCGTAACCAGTAACCTTTGGACACGAGAGGACAATTTTGTGTGGCAAATCCGCCTAACCCACACATCTTTGCCATTGCCGTCCTCAGTGTTTCCTCCAAGTGGTGTTCAACATGGAGGACTCCTGATTCATAAGCTGATGGTGGATGGTACATGGTAATCAGCAGGAGGTTTCCTTGCCAATATTTGACCTGAAGCCATAAGACTTCATGGGTCCAGAGTTGATTTTGAGCCCTCCCAGGGCAATTCCTTCCTGACTGTATACCACTGTGCCACCAATTTTGTTGGGCCTGGCCTGCCGGTGGGACAGGACATACCCAGGGAGGCGATAGTGGTCTCTGGAATGCTATCTGTAAGCCATTTCATTTGTAAAAAGCAAGAAAGTGGCCAGGGAAAGGTTATGGACCACTTAAGGAGAGTAGGGGGAATCTATGTGTTGAGCCATAGGAAATGGGCGAGATACAAATGAGTACTTTGCAACAATGTTCACCAAAGAAAAGGGGCTGGATTCGCCGTTTCTGGGGCTATGTCCCCACGCCGGTGTGGGAACGGTGAAAAATGGCATAAAATGGCCACCAATTCCTGGCTTTGCAGGGGGCTAGCATGCCGGCAGTGTAGAGTACCCGGCTGTAGCTGCCAATACGCCCCAGAGAATTTCAGATCCATGGCTGCGCATGCGCACGGCGGCAGCCTGCAGTGGCCACGCGGTGCTACATGGCGGAGGCCGCTCGCGGACCCGGGCCATGAAATAGAGCCCCCCCTTTGGCCAGCTCGCGCACCCTGGACTACCCCCCCACAGTGCCCCCGAATACAGGCACCCCTGCCCATGGATCGGCCCTCCCCCAACTGTGACGGCGCTGGACTGAGTACGCAGCCATCACGCCGAGTTCCCAACAGGATGGGACCATACCCGATCCATGCTCTCGGGAACTGAGCCGGTCGGGGGTGGAGAATCAGGGAGTGGGCCTCAGGCAATGTCCTGAGGCCGCCGATACGTGATGCGGCGTACTCCGAGTCCGAGGGGGAGGGGAGAATTGCGAAAGTGCCACCGCTCCTGATTTGGTCGGGAACTCTGATTCTCTGGCCGAACACTGAACACAATTTCGGTGGCGGCGACCGGAGAATCCAGCCCAAGGATTTTGTGGAAGATGATTCTTGGGTCGGGCGTGTGGATAGTCTGAGTCATGTTGACATCAAATATGAGGAGGTATTGGATGTTTTAAAAGACATTAAGGTAGATAGTTCTCCTGGGCCGGATGGGATTTACCCAGAATACTGAGGGAAGCAAGGATGGAAATTGCTGAGGACTTGACTGACATCTTTGTATCCTCATTGGCTACAGATGATATCCCAGAGGACTGGAGAATAGCTAATGTGATACCGTTGTTTAAGAAAGTATCAGGGATAATACTGGAAACTATAGGCCAGTGAGCCTCACGTTGGTAGTCGGTAAATTATTGGAGAGAATTCTCAGGGACAGGATTTATACCCATTGGGAAACAAATGGACTCAGTAGCGATAGACAGCATGGTTTTGTGAAGGGGAGGTCATGCCTCAATAACTTGATCGGGCTTTTTGAGGAGGTGACAAAGACGATTGATGAGGGGAGGGCGGTGGATGTTGTTTATATAGACTTCAGTAAAGCGTTTACAAGGTGCCTCATGGCAGACTGATACAAAAGGTGAAGTCACATGGGATCAGAGGTGAGGTGGAAAGATGGATGCAGAACTGGCTAGGTCATAGAAGGCAGAGAGTAGCAGTAGAAAGGTGTTTTTCTGGATGGAAGGTTGGGACTAGTGGTGTTCCTCAGGGATCTGTGCTGGGCCTCTGTTGTTTGAAGTATACATAAATAATTTAGAGGAAAATGTAGCTGGTCTGATTAGTAAGTTCGTGGACGAGACCAGGTTGGTGGAGTGACAGATAATGTTGAGGAATTTCAGAGGATACACAGTCCAAAGTTGTGCAGGTTAGGTGGATTGGCCATGATAAATTGCCCTTCGTGTCCAAATTTGCCCTTAGTGTTGGGTGGGGTTACTGGGTTATGGGGATAGGGTGGAGGTGTTGACCTTGGGTAGGGTGCTCTTTCCAAGAGCCGATGCAGACTCGATGGGCCGAATGGCCTCCTTCTGCACTGTAAATTCTATGATAATCTATGATACAGCAGAACATACATAGGTTGAAGACTTGGGCAGAGAAATGTCAAATGGAGTTTAATCCGAACAAATGTGAGGTAATGCAGTTTGGTAGGTCTAAAATAGAGGGGGAAAACACAGTAAATGGCAAAACTCTACGGAATATAGAAAGTCAGAAAGATCTGGGCATGCAGGTCCACAGATCTTGGAAAGTGGCAACACAAGTGGACAAGGTAGTCAAGAAAGCATATGGAATATTTGCCTTCATTGGATGGGGCATTGAATATAAAAACTGGCAAGTCATGCTACAGTTGTATAGAACGTTGGTAAGGCCGCACATGGAATATTACATCCAATTCTGGTCTCCACACGACCAGAAGGATGTGGAGGCTTTGGAGAGAGTGCAGAGGAAATTTACCAGGATTGGGTTGGAGGGTGTCAGCAATGTGGAAAGGCTGAATAGACTCGCAATCTTTTCATTAGAACGACGGAGGTTGATAGTTGTCTCCAAGATTATGAGGGGCATGGATAAAGTGGATGGGCAGGCACTCTTTCCCAGAGTGGAGGGGTCAATCACTAGGGAGCATACGTTTAAGGTCCATGGGGCAAAGGTTAGAGGAGATGTGCGAGTCTGGTTTTCTACACACATGGTGATGAGTGCTTGGAACGTGTTTGTAGAAGCTAGCTATTTTCTACAGGTAAAAGTGATAGGTAATAGATAGCTATTTAGCATTAAGCCCCTCGTCTATTAAATACCCATTTGAAAACTCACTCATAACCTCAGGTCATTTCAAAACACATATTCAGCATGACACAGCATAATTCATTTCAAGACAGTACAACATAAAGATACACAATTTAACAGAAACACAAAAACCATGATTAAACAAACACTTTTCACTAAGCGAATAAATACATTTCTCAAGACAGTTCCAAGGACAGGGCAGGCTCCATGACAATGGCACAGTAACCTAAAGGCGCTATTGTCCTCAGCAAGAATCCAGTTCAAGCAGCTTGCGATAACGGCACAGAATCGCATTCCAGAACACATACAAGAATTCATTTATGAAACATTTCAAGTTAATGTTGCACATTAAAGACAGACAGCTAACCGTCAAATGAAACTTATTTGATTCTAACCCAAACCAATTAGGATTACATAGCGGTGTAGCTAGATGGCTAAAGACAGATATGATTTAGTATAACCATGATAGATCGTACAGCCATTTTCCATTGATGAATCATCTATACTTTGATCTAACTTACTCGCTGTCTCTCTATCTTTCATACTTTCACTTTCCAACTCTGACTCTTGAAGTAAATGCAAGCTGTTTTGCCGTAAGCAAGAAAATCATTTCTGTATTACTTGAAAGTTGAATTGTCTATGAAATTGCTTCTCTTTGAGTCCTTTTGCATGCCGGACTTATTAGAGAATAAGATTTAAGTGATTCTCAATTGTAATCGATTGAGACAAATAAAACAATTCTTATTTGCATCCCAGAAGTGTTAACTCAAATTTCTACTGAGTTTTAGTGTTCGCAAGTGCCACTAGGTCCACATGGTAGATCTCCACAGTGCTGCCAGGGGAGTTGGTAAAGCAGATACATTAACGGCGTTCAAAAGGCATCTCAACAAATACATGGATAGGATGAGTATAGAGGGATACGGCACTAGGAAGTGCTGAGGGTTTTGGCCAAAGGTGGTATCATGGCCAGTACAGGCTTGGAGGGCCAAAGGGCCGGTTCTGTGCGGTATACTTGATTGTTCTTTGCACGATTCTGTCAATCTGACTATGTCAATGCTGTTGCTTGATTAGTCTGTGAGACAGATCCCCCAATTTTGGCACAAGTCCCCAGATGTTAGAAACGAGGATTTTGCAGGGTCGACAGGGCTGGATTTGCTGTTGTCAATTCCAGTGCCCATAAGACTATAAGACCATAAGACATAGGAGCGGAAGTAAGGCCATTCGGCCCATCGAGTCCACTCCACCATTCAATCATGGCTGATTTCAACTCCATTTACCCGCTCTCTCTCCATAGCCCTTAATTCCTCGAGAAATCAAGAATTTATCAACTTCTGTCTTAAAGACACTCAACGTCCCGGCCTCCACCGCCCTCTGTGGCAATAAATTCCACAGACCCACCACTCTCTGGCTGAAGAAATTTCTCCTCATCTCTGTTCTAAAGTGACTCCCTTTTATTCTAAGGCTGTGCCCCCGGGTCCTAGTCTCCCCTGCTAATGGAGACAACTTCCCTACGTCCACCCTATCTAAGCCATTCATTATCTTGTAAGTTTCTATTAGATCTCCCCTCAACCTCCTAAACTCCAATGAATATAATCCCAGGATCCTCAGACGTTCATCGTATGTTAGGCCGACCATTCCTGGGATCATCCGTGTGAATCTCCGCTGGACCCGCTCCAGTGCCAGTGACGAATGTGATATAAAATAGTTACTTTAGAGATATTAGTTAATGTAATGTAGAGGTAGGCCAGTCTAATTCTGGTGAGTTCACAGACAAAGGATTTCAGACCGCATGGAAAAGCAGGAAGATGTGTGTCCACCAAAGCAGGAGAAAAGGATGCTGAGTAATAGGGGCTAGAGGAAGGGATTGGAAGTGAGCCAATCAGAATAGATCAACAGGTCAGGAGGGATATAGGATGACCTATGGGCGTCGTGTATGTGAAACTTGATGCCATTTGAATGTATCAGTACAGATTCCTTTGTTCCATATCCTCACTTGATTCCAGAAGTCCATGGAGCAGAATGTGCTTCGTGCTCCTGAGAATTGAGGAACGCTTGCAAGCTAAATAAAATAACTAATGCTGTACCTGCAAATCCATCTCGACTTTTATTGAGGCCAGACTGACGGGTAAAGAAACTTGGGATTCTACATTTGGTGCCGAAAACCCGGGATTTCTCAAGACGGTTCTGACCAACTGCGAAATCAGAATTAGACTGATTATGAACAGGAGGATGGGGAAAAAGGGCCCACAATGTAGAACTGGAAAATGACCACGCATTGATTTTTCCCCTCTTCTTATCGTCTGATTAGTCTGGTCACTCGCGGTTGGTACGGAAAGATCGTCTCGACGAAATCAAAGGTCAGTCTGGGGATTAGCAATTTAATTGATGGGATTTCATATTGTTGATTCGGCTTGGGTTAGGTTTTTGGGTTGATGGGACATCTCAAATGATGATTCAATTCCAAGTATAAGTGTTTTTAAGGCTGATGCGACTTTAATAGTGGAGGTTCAGTCTAGTATATGGGTTCAGGGGCTGATGGGACTTCAGTAGTGAGGGTTCAGTCCAGTATAACTGTTTTTAAATCTGAAAAGGATTCAATTCCATGTGTGAGTGTTTTAAATCTATAGTTGATTAAGCTAAAATTGTACCCTTGGACTGTAGTGGCGAAAAACGCAGTTCCGAGGACTAGTTGAGATTATGGGGAATTCCTTGGATAGCACAAATGATCCAGGCATGCCACTGCAAATATTATGCGATATGTATCCGGATAAAGCAAAGGATTTTAGAAAAATGTCAGCACAGTTAAGAAGTAAAATGGGGGATGAATGGCCACTAGGGGGCACCAAAGACCTAGAAAGTGTTAAGAAACTCCAGGGACACATCTGGAAAAAGAGTCAAAGTATGAAAGCAAAAGAATTAATTGGATTATGGAGGCAATATTGTCAAGAGGAAAGAGATAAGATCATGTTGTCGAGTTGGCAGGACAATGCCCTTAAAATGGGAATTCCAATTAGTGAACAGGGTAACCGAAAAACATTACAGGTCTTGAAAAAGGAATGTGCATTCAAAAAACGCGCAAGTAGAGACAGGAAAGGCGCGGGTCAAACAAGAGATGAGCTACGTAGTTCAATGGCTGGCCTTGAATTGACAGAAAATGATAAATTCAATAACTTAGAAAAGTCACTAAAAGTTCCGACTGCACCTGTAGCATTGTCTGCACTAATTCCAGAACGACCAGAGTATAATAATTTATATCCAGTCATTGCTCCCCAGATTCCAATTATGCCAGTAACTCAAGCCCTTTTGGGTGATAGTGTGGGTCCTGATTTACCATCTTCACGATCAGTAGAGAAAGAGGAGCTCTGTTCCGCAAGCCCAGTTAGCTCTAGGACCAGATCTCGGACAGCGAGAGAAGGGCTTGATCCGAACCAGAAACAATTAAGTATACCACCTAAGTCCCTCCAAACTAAGGAGAAACCGCAAGGTTCGAGAACAAAGGAAGCTGCAACAGATGATTTTGAAGAGAAAGAACTCCCTCTCGTGACAGGGAGAGACGTCGAAGTCTTGGAAGAACCAGAGGAAATAGCTAGAGTGCACCCTGGTGACATTCTGAGACAGTTGCCGATTAGGAAGTTGCGAAACCCGGACGCGGTGACTGCCGGGGCGCAACCCACGATATACATTTACTTCCCATGGACCCAGTGAGATGATGGCTATTATGGCTACAATCCCAGATAGAAAAAAATGTCCTGCTGCTTTCGTGGATTCCTTGAGAACTACCATCTCAATTTATCAAGCTGATTCTAGGGACCTCTGGGCCCTAGTCCAGCAGGTTTTAACCCCAGCAGAGTACCGCAATTATCTTAATCACTTGAATTATGCTAGCCACGCCGCACTTCAGCAGGCCCATGCGTTAGATGACGATAGAAGGACACAGATCCTGAATGCGTTGAATAGCACATTTCAAAAGCCCACACATCTTTCTGTTATCTTAGACCTAAAACCTAAGAAGATTGAAGAGCCAGAGGAATTTCTGGAGCATTTTAATGAAATCTACTGTGGGCAGTCAGGCGACTTGCTATATCAAAATGGTCAGAATTCCCCTCAATATTGTGCTATGTTAATGCATTGCCTACCACCTTCTGTGGCTACTGCTGTGAAATGTAGTAACATGAATTGGACAGAGAACGACCCTTCCCAGATGGCAAGGGCAGTCAGATTTTATTGGAAGGAGGGTGTAGGCCAGGAAGGAGACTCAGTTACAAAGGTTAAGACTGAGTATGTAATGAAAAAGGATGATCTGCGACCCCAACAAGCGGCAGAAATGGTAGTTTACCAGCAGGAGCCCCAATATTGTGACTTTGGGTGGGTGGATCAGCGAGGGGGAGGATACCAAACCCACCCAAAGGGACCCTCAGCTCCTTTTTCTGGCCCACCGTATGTATCAACAGCTTTACAACCGCCGACCCCTCTGAGGGGCCATTGGTCTACTGGGAGAAGAGGACGGGGCAGATATAGAGGGAGCAATGCATGTTTTAATTGCGGCCGTGCAGATCACTGGCAACAGGAATGCCCCTTTAAAAGACAGGCAGTAGAAGGAGATTATCCGACCCAAAGGAGGGGGTACCCACCAAGGGGAGGACAGAAGAGATACACTGACTTCTCCCAGGCAAACCCTTTCCCAACACAGGATTGAGTAGCTAATTTGGTCATAAGGACTCTCCAATCGGACAGGGAACCTATTATCTCTCTGCAGATAGGAGATCAACATCACTCATTTGTAATCGACACTGGAGCAGCCATGTCTTCTGTGCAATCAGAACTTCGACGACCACTATCCGACCACACGCAGCAATTGTCGGGGTTCCAAGGACAGGTGTGTGAGTATCCTATTTCTGAACCTGTGACAGTCACTTACGAGAATAAGTCTGCAGATCATCAGTTTGTAGTGACTACTGGATTGGACTGTAACTTGTTGGCCCGAGATTTACTGTGTATCTTCCAGCTACAGCTAGGGTGCGGAGACGAGGGGGTAATGGTTAAATCATGGAGGATGAGACAACAGTGCTATATTTCTATCACCCCCCAGTGGTGGACGTTAGACATTCAACATTCACTGCATCATGTTACCCTGGCCTATGACAGAACTGGACAAAACAGGGAGTTGGAGGACAAATACCGGCCATTAATTGGGACCGAATGGCGAGTCAAGGTTACAGCCACAGTCACGGGAAAAGAAGGTACAGCCGATTTTGTTACAATATCACCAAATTTATGGCCACAGTCAGCTTCGGTAAGCCCTCATATTACACGTCAGGTCCACGACCAGTACCATGCCAGGGATCTGGGGCGAATGGTAAGGAGGGCAGTGGATCATTCGGATCCAACAGAGTACGCACTTCAAGTCATGCCGGACGGCACTACCATAAAATATTTTGAGGTCCCTGAAACAATTAACACTCGACTGCAGCATCACTGGGGACATGATGTGTTGGAATATGTCAATCCACAGGTCCGGGCGGAATACCCATCACAAGTGGGAAAGACAAATGTTACACCTATTAAGGTAATGATTAAGGATCATGTAAAGCTACCTTCCATTCGGCAATACCCCCTGAAATCCCAAGCTGCTCTGTCTATAGACAAATTAATTCAAGAGCTGTTGCAACAGGGTATTTTGGTCCCTTGCCAATCAGAGTGTAACACCCCCATACTTGCTGTGCCTAAACCAGCCAAACCAGACCAGTACCAATTAGTACAGGATTTACGTTCAATCAATGCCATCGTCCAGCCGTTACATGCTCTCGTCCCTAACCCTGCCCACATACTGGCTCAAATTCCAGCTCAAGCCCGGGTCTTCGCCGTAATTGACCTTCAGCACGCCTTCTTTGCCCTCCCACTTGCAACTGAAAGCCAATATTTGTTTGCCTTCACTTACAATGGGCAGCAGTATACCTGGACCCGACTGCCACAGGGGTTCGTCAACTCACCTACACTCTTCTCCAGATGTCTGCAGACCCAACTCCAGGCCTTGACATTGGAGCATGGTTCCACTCGAGTGCAGTATGTAGATGACATATTGGTGGCAAGTCCTGACGAGCCCAGTAATAGGGATGATGTGATCCAATTATTGAACCACCTATCCTCGTTGGGTTATGTTGTCTCACAAGCAAAGGTCTTGGTGGCTCAGAGAAAGGTTAAGTTCTTAGGAGTTTTACTTACAGCCACAGAAAGAAGTCTCGAACCCAGTAGGATTGAACCAATATGCCAATTCCCCGCCCCTACAATAGCCAAGGAGGTTCGTCATTGGCTGGGTATGGTGAATTATTGTCGGCAGTGGATACCAAACATCGCTGTCTATACAAAGCTGCTGACGCCTAGTGAAGAGGGGAACTTTACTCTCACCACCGAGGCACTCGAGGCCTTCCGTTGCCTGAAGCAGGCCTTGTTACAAGCACCGGCCCTCGGGAGGCCCTTGTACAACCGACCATTCCAGATATACTGTACTGTTCTGGAAGGATGTTCAACAGCGGTACTCACCCAGCAACATGGGGACAAGCTCCGGCCCGTAGCATATTACTCTTCCAAACTCGACCCAGTGGCGTTGGGCCACCCTGTTTGCACCCAGATCTTGGCAGCGATATACAATAGTTTGCAGGCTGCTGCCAATATCACTCGTAAACAGGATATTACAGTGTATAGCTCCCACTCGGTAATCGCACTATTGGGGCAACTGCAGACTCAGCATCTTACCGCAGCTCGTCAGAATAAGTATGAGATATACCTTTTGAACAATCCACGTCTGACATTAAATATTGTACCACTATCAATCCAGCCTGTTTTCTTAGCGGTCCCCCTGTCCATGAGGACGCACCTGGTCACAACTGTTTAGCCTTGATTCAGGAAACTACCACAATAAGGGACGATCTGAGTGATATTCCGTTAGAACAACCTGACATGATTATGTATGTTGATGGCAGTGCATTAGTAAGCCCCACTGGCCGGAGATTGTCCGGTTATGCAATCGTAGAACAGGATGGTCTGATTCTAGAAGCGGCAGCTTTCCAGACCCCTTTATTCAGCTCAACAAGCCAAACTTTTTGCCCTCACCCGTGCATGTATACTTGGGGGAGATCGTCGGGTAAATATTTACACTGACTCCCGATATGCTTTCGGGGTAGTTCATGACTTCGGACAACTCTGGAAGAATAGGGGATTCCTTACCTCGGCAGGCACGGAAATATCCCACCGGGGTTTAGTTAATGACCTACTGCAGGCCCTCCTTATGCCCGCGCAGATTTCCATTATTAAATGCGCTGCCCGCACAAATGGTAAGACCCCAGTTGACGTTGGTAATGAACGAGCAGATTGTGCAGCGCGGACAGCCGCGCAAATTCAGCAAGTGATGGTGCCTAAAATGTTAAGTCAGACTAAACGATCTACTATAAATATGTCTGCTTCTGACAAGTCAATGCCAACCATCCAAGACGTCATAAGGTTACAGGAGGACGCTCCTGAGAGTCATAAACAAATGTGGAAACGGTTAGGTTGTACATATGGTTCTGTTTCCTCTTTATGGACCACGCCAGCACATCAAACTTGTATGTCTGATGTACTGGCTTTATGGGTCATTGAATGTGTACACTTTGCAACTCATTGGGGCTCGAGGGACTAGTGATTTGTTGCTGGACACTTGGTGGCACCCTAAAATGCAGGGGTTGGCCCAGAGTAACAGTAATCGGTGTTTGATTTGTCAGCAATATAACACCGGAAAAGGTATCCCTTGTGGGATGGGGCAAACCCCGTTGCCCAGTGGTCCCTTTGAGACGCTCCAAATGGATTACATTGAGTTGGAAAGGTGTCAATGTTATAAATATGTTTTGGTCATTGTGGATGTGTTCAGCAGATGGGTCGAGGCATATCCGACTATCGATAATAAAGCTGCTACTGTGGTTAAAGTCTTGATGCGGGAAATCATTCCCCGGTACGGTATACCAGCTCAGTTAAGTTCTGATAATGGGCCTCATTTTATTGGACAAATTAGCAAGGAGTTTTGCTCCCAGTTGGGCATACGCCAGCAGTTATACTGTGCTTATAGACCACAGGGGGCCGGGTTGGTTGAGAGACACAATCAGACCCTCAAAACTAAATTGGCTAAATTAAGAGCAGACACGGGACTGACATGGCTTAAGTTGCTTCCCGTTGCCCTCTTCCAGCTGCGGGTTACACCTGCGGGACCGGCCCGGCTCTCTCCTGCCGAGATTCTTTATGGCAGGCCTCTTAGAACTCCCTGGAGCCTGCAGCTTCCCAGACTGGTTCAGTTTCACCATATGACTGAAGAGATGACCACCTATGTTCTAGCCCTCACGCAGGTGCTCAAGGAGCTCCATGGCCAGGTCCGCGCGGCTCACCAGCCATCGCCCCCAGTACCTAGCTCACTTTCAGTCCAGCCCGGCAGTTATGTCATGGTCAAAAATTGGACTAGGAAGGGGTCGGATCCGCGATGGGGCGGGCCCTTCCAAGTTCTCCTTACCACCCCCACAGCAGTTAAAGTGGAGGGGCGAAGTGCTTGGGTCCACCTTCATCACTGTAAATTGAGTCCATCTCCACTACTGTAAAAGGTCGGATACTAACCTGCCTCCCTTCTCCAGTGCTATTTTCCAGGTGTGGAGCATGATGGAGTGGCTACGCACCGTCTGTGTGATATTTGGCCTCACTTCGCTTGGAGTGTTATTGGCGACGGACATGGAAAAGGGGAATATTATTTATATTTGTAACCCCAACCAATCTACAAGGATACAGCACCTATGCAAAGGTGATGTTCTTCGCTGCCCCCATATACGAGGACATGGTATCGACTCATGGAAGGTCGTCAAAGTTAAGGAGAATGCAGGACTCATGAAGCAATTGCACTGGTCCCGGCGATGGGAAGGGAATATTGTATGAACATTGCCTTGTTTTTGGAATACATGTAAATTTGATTTTGGATGTGTTAAGATTGGTGCAATAAAGGTAACATCAAGCCGTCAGGAGAGCGTAGGAAGAGGCTATGAGAAAGAGAGAGGGACTAGAGAGAGGACGGGGCGTGTGAGAAGGGAAGTACAGCTAGAACGTAGGTTACCGGGAGATACACTTAAGTTAGTTAAAGGCCAAACTGAGGAAAACCTGGGTAGTATGAATCTCTTCTACCAGATTTACCATCGCTTGTATGGCCACGGACGGGTTGTCTGCTACCCGAACCCCGCAGCAGTGTCTAGGTTATTTTCTGTTTCACCGCTTTGGGGCACTCCCCAAACGGTGGTTCATTGTCAGCATTCCGAGCCACTGCCCGAGCAAGTCACTCTTCCTTACGATCCGGGTTCAGCACCACCGGCTATTTGCCTTCCCCTTCCTCGGGATAATTCCCATTCACAGTATGATAGGCTGCAACGGTGGAGGGCGTATATACCTAGTCACTTCACTCCCAATAGGGATTCCTGGTCGTACGAGAATTGTTTCAGCAGTGAAGGATACGGCTGTTTGCTGGTAGAGGTGGAGACGAATATAACATGTCTGTTCCCCACCTGTACGGACAGGAGGTGCCATATCACCCAGGCGTCTGGCCAATGCGTTTGTTACAACACCACTTGCGTTCCATTGAACGCCGGCCTCCACCTCCTTTGTGGCTGGGCGAATGTCTCTCATATCACTGTTAGGACTAGGGCTTTCCGCATTGCTAGGCGGCCCGAATGGGCGTTTCAAAGCTGGATAAACTGGGCTACTGGGGGATCCTTACGCAACCGATATACTGATTGTGATGCTAGCCTGCACACGGAGCAAGGATACTACTTTTTATTTAATGGCACAGCGACCAACGTTTTGTCACCCCCATTTCCCCGCCAAATTGTTTTGGGACTCTAGTCCCTACCACAGTCCCCTGCCCTTCAGCGTGGAAGCTGCATAATCAGTTAGCACGCCGGGCAGTCTCTGCTGAATTTTGCGAGAACTGGAAAAAACCTCAGGTTCTCGCACCCAACCGGGGCCACTCAGCCGGATGGGGGATTCTGAGCGTCTTGACACTGGGAGGTGTGGGGGGTTCCTTGGCTGTCAGCAATAGGAATTATTTTATTTGTGGCCTTACCATCTTGGGAAATGAAACCTTGGGAGCCCTCGGGGCAATAACCAAGGAATTGTCTCAGCTACGGTTGTTTGCAATGCAGAACCGGTATGCTCTTGACTATTTTCTGGCCCGTGAGGGTGGGGTATGCACCATAGTGCAGGGCAAGTGTATCATGGGAGTTCAGGACTTGACCGCTAACATCACTAAATTTATGGATCACATACGGGATCACCTGGACGGAATGCAGGATCCTGGCTCTTGGGGTAACTGGTGATTTGGGGGTTGGAAGGACTGGTTCATAAATATGGCCATGTATTTAGTGGTGGCTATCGGCTGCATCTTTGTGGGCCTAGCTATCCTTAAATGTGTGTTGGGTAGAATGCGGGGTGCACTGGAACAGATCAACGCCCCTAAAATCTTAACTGTTAAAATCCATGAGGGTGCAGCAGATGAGGGGGGGGCTAAGCCAGGAATTGGAAATGCAGCGACGGATCTTTTTAGATGAGGAACCGTAGCTATGGATTGGATAGTTTGGTTATCATGGAATGATAAAAGGAGGGAATGACGAATGTGATATAAAATAGTTACTTTAGAGATATTAGTTAATGTAATGTAGAGGTAGGCCTGTCTAATTCTGGTGAGTTCACAGACAAAGGATTTCAGACCGCATGGAAAAGCAAGAAGAGATGTGTCCACCAAAGCAGGAGAAAAGGATGCTGGGTAATAGGGGCCAGAGGAAGGGATTGGAAGTGAGCCAATCAGAATAGATCAACAGGTCAGGAGGGATATAGGATGACCTATGGGCGTCGTGTATGTGAAACTTGATGCCATTTGAATGTATCAGTACAGATTCCTTTGTTCCATATCCTCACTTGATTCCAGAAGTCCATGGAGCAGAATGTGCTTCGTGCTCCTGAGAATTGAGGAACGCTTGCAAGCTAAATAAAATAACTAATGCTGTACCTGCAAATCCATCTCGACTTTTATTGAGGCCAGACTGACGGGTAAAGAAACTTGGGATTCTACACCAGTATGTCCTTCCTGAGGTGTGGGGCCCAAAATTGCTCACAGTATTCTTAGTGGGGCCTAACTAATGCTTTATAAAGCTTCAGAAGTACATCCCTGCTTTTATATTCCAAGCCCCTTGAGATGAATGACAACATTGCATTTGCTTTCTTAATTACGGACTCAACTTGCAAGTTTACCTTTAGAGATTCCACAGACCCACCACTCTCTGGCTGAAGAAATTTCTCCTCATCTCTGTTCTAAAGTGACTCCCTTTTATTCTAAGGCTGTGCCCCCGGGTCCTAGTCTCCCCTGCTAATGGAAACAACTTCCCTACATCCACCCTATCTAAGTCATTCATTATCTTGTAAGTTTCTATTCGATCTCCCCTCAACCTCCTACACTCCAATGAATATAATCCCAGGATCCTCAGACGTTCATCGTATGTTAGGCCTACCATTCCTGGGATTATCCGTGTGAATCTCTGCTGGACCCGCTCCAGTGCCAGTATGTCCTTCCTGAGGTGTGGGGCCCAAAATTGCTCGCAGTATTCTAAATGGGGCCTAACTAATGCTTTATAAAGCTTCAGAAGTACATCCCTGCTTTTATATTCCAAGCCTCTTGAGATGAATGACAACATTGCATTTGCTTTCTTAATTACGGACTCAACCTGCAAGTTTACCTTTAGAGAATCCAGGACTAGGACTCCCAAGTCCCTTTGCACTTCAGCATTATGAATTTTGTCACCGTTTAGAAAATAGTCCATGCCTCTATTCATTTTTCCAAAGTGCAAGACCTCGCACTTCCCCACGTTGAATTTCATCAGCCATTTCTTGGACCACTCTCCTAAACTGTCTAAATCTTTCTGCAGCCTCCCCACCTCCTCCATACTACCTGCCCCTCCACCTATCTTTGTATCATCGGCAAACTTAGCTAGAATGCCCCCAGTCCCGTCATCTAGATCGTTAATATATAAAGAGAACAGCTGTGGCCCCAACACTGAACCCTGCGGGACACCACTCGTCACCGGTTGCCATTCCGAAAAAGAACCTTTTATCCCAACTCTCTGCCTTCTGCCTGACAGCCAATCATCAATCCATGTTAATACCTTGCCTCGAATACCATGGGCCCTTATTTTACTCAGCAGTCTCCCGTGAGGCACCTTATCAAAGGCCTTTTGGAAGTCAAGATAGATAACATCCATTGGCTCTCCTTGGTCTAACCTATTTGTTATCTCTTCAAAGAACTCTAACAGGTTTGCCAGGCACGACCTCCCCTTACTAAATCCATGCTGACTTGTCCTAATCCGACCCTGCACTTCCAAGAATTTAGAAATCTCATCCTTAACAATGGATTCTAGAATCTTGCCAACAACCGAGGTTAGGCTAATTGGCCTATAATTTTCCATCTTTTTCCTTGTTCCCTTTTTGAACAGGGGGGTTACAACAGCGATTTTCCAATCCTCTGGGACTTTCCCTGACTCCAGTGACTTTTGAAAGATCATAACTAACGCCTCCACTATTTCTTCAGCTATCTCCTTTAGAACTCTAGGATGTAGCCCATCTGGGCCCGGAGATTTATCAATTTTTAGACCTCTTTGCCCAGGCCAATGACTGGTGCTTCATCCAGTTTCTTTCCCTTTTTTTTGCTTCCTAGCAGTTTTGTGCAGGCGAGTGGCTTGCTAAGCCACTTCAGAGGTCATTTAAGAGTCAACCGCGTTACCTTGGATCAGGAGTCACATGTGGGCCAGACCAGGTAAGGATGGCCGATTTCCTCCCCTGAAGTACATTAATGAACCAGTTGAGTTTTTTTTACAACAATCGACAATGTTGTCATGGTCATCATTAGACATATAATTCAAGATATTTATTGGAATCAATCTGCACCACCTGCGGGATTTGAACCCAGGTCCCCAGTGTATCACAGTCCTGTGATCAGCCCAAGCCTGAGTGTTGTTCAGGTCCTTCTGTTTGTGGATACAGACTGCGTCAGAATCTGAGGAGTCATGAATAGTACTGAACACTGTGCAATCATCAATGAACGTCCCCACTTCTGATCTTATCATGGAAGGGAGATCATTGATAAAGCAGCTGAAGGTGGTTGAGCCTTAGCTATCACCCTGAGAAACCCCTGCAAAGATTTCTTGGGACTGCGATGATTGGTCTTCAAAAACATATGAACATACGAGTTAGGAAAAGGAGTAGGCCACTTGGCCCCTCAAGTCTGCTCCGCCATTCAATTACATTTTATCTGATCTGTGCAAGGTACGACTGAAAGCAGCAGAGAGTTTGCAACATATTTCCCCTCTTACATCAATTTTGCTGGGACTTCTTGATGCTAAACACTGCAAAATGCTGCCTGGTGTCAAGGACAGTCACTCTCACCATTTATCATGATTTTAACTGTTTTGTTCATGTTTGAACTAAGAACTGAGTAGCTGTAGCAGAACGGAAATTGAGCATCGGTGAGCATGTTATTGCTGTGTAATTGCCGCTTGATAGTTAATGATACCTTCCATCACACTTTACTGATGACCAAGAATAAACTCATGCCGATAATTGGCTACATTGGATTCTTCCGACTGTTTGTGGACAGGACATGCTTGAGCAATATTAATGCAAATTACTGCGGATGCTGGAATCTGAAACGAAAGAGAAAATGCTGGAAAATCTCAACAAGTCTGGCAGCATCTGTAGGGAGAGAAAAGAGCTAATGTTTCGAGTCCGATAACTCTTTGTCAAAGCTTGAGCAATGCTTGAGCAATGTTTAACACTGTTGTGTGGATGCCAGTGTTGTAGCTGTACTGAAACAGCTTGCCTAGTGTGACGGCAAGTTTTGAAGCTCAAATCTTCAGTGCAAGCATTAGCGTGTTCTCAGGCCTGTAAGGATCCATCCTGTTTATTCTCTGTATTGCCGAAGTTGCAGAGAACCTGAATAAATGGATCTACAGGAAAACCATTACGTGCTGCAAATAAAAGCCAGGATTCTCTCTCTCTCCAAAAAGGCTGCGAGTGCTGTATATCTGAAATTACAGAGGCCTGAATGAATCTGTAGTAAGCGTTTGAAAAGGAGTTAGGTACTGGAAATAATCATCTGAAACAAAGACTCTTTTGTTTCCCTTTAATTACAATTTTTTACCCCTTTCTTCCCCTTCATGTTTGTCTGTCTTGTGTGTGTGAGTAGAGGGTGGGAGGAAGTTAAAGTGCGGAATTAGAATTAGATAATAGTTAACCGGTTGTATTTGCTGCACATTTAATTACAGTCCTTGTCAGTAATAAAAAGTAATTGTGTTTACATTTACAAACCTGGTGACTGTAATAATTGGGCAGCCAAGGGCAAAGACTTGAGGTATTTTTCTAAGAATTATTGGTTACTTCACTTGTGTTGTGACACCGGGTCAAGTGGAGTCTGGAATTGACCTCACACTAGCCCAGGGTGTTGTAGCAGGTCCCATGGACTTTGCAGTGTCCAATGCCTTCAGGTGTTTTTGATATCATGAATGAATTGAACTGAATTGATTGAGGACTGGCAACTGTGATGTTGGGTCTTTTTGAGGACTTTGAAATGGATAATCCAGTTGACACTTCTGCCTAAATCTGTACCTCTCCTGGCATGCTCACCCCCACTCCTCATTGGGCCAGGTTAGATTCCCTGGCTTGATGGCAATGGTACAGTGAGAGCTATGCCAGAACATAAGGTTACAGATTGTGGTTGATGGAATTTCTACTGTTGTTGAGGGTCCCAGTGCTTCGTGAACGTCTGGTTCTGAGCTTCTGATTTTGTTCTGAATCTATCTTGTTTAATACTTAATTCCATTGAGTACTGTGTAGCAGTCACTTCTATGAATACTGCATGGACAAATGCATCTGTGACAGGTAGATTTGTAATGGCGAGTTCAATAATACTCTTCCTTCTTGTTGGTTCCTTCACAAGCTGACGCAGGCTGAGTGCAGATATGTCTTCCATAACTCGGCCATCTCAGTCAGTAATAGTGCTACTGAGCCACTCTTGTTGATGGCCATGGAGGTCCCCCAGCCAGAATGCAGTCTGTACCTTTGACACCCTCAATGCATCCTCCAAGTGGTGTCCATCAGCCGAGGAGGTTAATAGGTGGAATTTAGCAGGGGGTTTCCTCACCGGTCTTTGACTTGCTGCCAGAGACTACAAGAGGTCCAGTGTTGAGTGCAGTGTCCTGCTTTGTATACCATGAAGTAGCCTTCCCAGCGTTGAGTGTATTACCAGCAAGCCTTTATTAACAACTCATAACGATACATAAACACAGTAGAGGGCACAGGTATGGGATGGTGCTGACTCCATCTTAGGTCTTTACACATTTCTATCCATCTCTAGACTGATATTGGCTCTGGATCATGTGCCTTCTTACATCACTGTATGAATGGGACGTACTCAGTCCCACATCACCCCTGTTGCACCAGACCCTTGGACTACCCCTCTCCCCCAAATCTTTATCCCATGGATATAGAGTTACTAGAATTCACACAAAGTCTTATAGTCTTTTGCATTTACCTTATTGCTACTGCCTTAATGTTATTGTAGCATTATTGCCAATACAGTATTAACATTAAAAACATTCTTGCTACTCCATCTCACACATTTCAGCCCTTGCGGTTCATGTGGTCGTGAGGCCTTATAACCCTTCCACATCTTATTCATCGTTCTGTTGGGAGGGTGGTAAGCTCTGGTGATTCTGGTTCTTGTTGTCAGCTTGGAGGTTGGACTGGCAGTTGGATATGGTTTAATCTGCTTCTTCCATTGCTTCTTGTTTAACCATACCTGGTTTATCTGGCTGATTTAGTAGTGCATAGAATATATCCCTCCTTAAGTAACTATACACAGTGCTTTTGTGTAGTGTTAGGAACGTAGTTTTAAGGGATTTCTATTTCTATTAGTAAACACTAGAAATAAGGTATAGTTTCAAATGGGTTGAATTTCATGTTTCTGTGGAAGGAAGAGTAAAACCTGTAGTTAGATTCATGCTGGACAAAGGTGTTTGTATATGTGGGGGGTTTGTAGAGTTCCAATTGTGATTCTATTGTCCTCAGAGAAGGTTGCGGCAAGAGGAGTAAATAAACCAATAGGAATAGGTGGCCGTTTCTTAGCAACTGGGTGCCCTTTTAAGGTAGGATGGCTTTCTGTGCTTAGTTTAGCTGAATTTGTGGACAGTTGAAGAAGAACCAGGAGTGAACAACTCTCAACTCTAGCTGAAGAAAGAATGGACAGGACAGGAACTGCAAGGAGACAGGCTTCCTAAAGAACCAGTCACAGTCCCGATAACCAGGAAATTGGTACAGAATTAATTTCTAAAGACAACTGAAGTGAAGAGAACTGAGATCAAGGTTTTGTTCAGGAGAATTCTAGGAAGAAGAAAGAAAGTGTTCTGAGTTAAAGGAATCATTGCAGTCACCACATTTTAAGTGTGAAAGCAGGCCTCAGACAAGGTATTAGAGGTGATGGCAGGCTTAAAAGCAGAGGAATCTCCAGGCCAGGATGAATTGTGTCCCAGGTTGTTGTGTGAGACGAGGGACGACATTGCAGGGGCCCTGATCCAAATTTTTAATTCTTCTCTGGCCATGGAGAGGTGCCAGAGGACTGGAGAATGTGCTCCCACTGTTTAAGAAAGGCTGTAGAGATAGGCCAGTGAGTCTCATGTCAGTGGTGGGGAAACTAATGGAGAAAATTCTAACTTGGAGCGGCAAGGTTTGATTCAGAGTAGTCAGCATGGCTTTGTCAGAGGGAGGTCATGCCAGCAAATTTGATTGAATTTTTTGAGCACATGACTAAGTGTATAGATGAGGGTAGTGCAGTTGATGTAGTTTGCATGGATTGTGATTGTAGCAAAGCATTTGACAAGGTCCCACATGGGAGACTTATAAGAAAGCAAATGCATATGGGATGCAGGGGAACTTGATAAGGTGGATTCAAAGCTGGCTGAGCTGTAGGAAACAGAGGGTGATGACAGACGGCTGCTTTAGTGACTGGAAGCCAATGTCCGGTGGAGTACCACAGGGATCTGTGCTGGGTCCCCTATTATTCGTCATTTGTATAAATGACTTAGATGACTATTTGTGGGGGGGTTATCACATATCATGATTACAATTATAGAGTTGGAGTTGTTTGGTGTCTATAAGTTTAAACGATTCGGCGGTTTTCTATTCCTTCTTGACCGTCTCAATGTCATTGCAGTGTCATTGGAATTGTCACTTGTATTCGATAACAAAGCTGTTGGAAAGTCAATTGGAGAAAACATATTGTCCTAGTTTGTTGTAGTTGGCTCTGGAAATAGCACTGGCTGTTTCATTTTCAATAATGCTCCTCTGTTTCTGCGAAACAGCAGTCCAGCTCCAGTCCTTACCACATATGATCTTGGTGCAACTTCAGCAAGTTTAACACCTCAGCAAGGTCCATCCATCCACCATCTGGATTGCGAATCCTGACGAAGTCACCTGTGTGCAGTGGAGGTAATGGCAATGCATTTCTATTGTAATACGCTTGTTGCTTGCATTTTTGTTGCTTCATTCTTTTATGCAATAAATGGTCATCCATGTTTGGAATCGTATGGTGGGTAATGTCATGCATATCTTCCTTCCAATCAGTATTTGGGCAGGCAGAAAACCTGATAACAAAGGAGTAGCTCTGTAACTTAACAGCACGAGCGAAAAATCCTTCTTATCATCTGTAGCACCATCGATCACACACGAGGCGAAACGTAAAGAACTTCAATCGAGGCTTTATTGAGCAGACTTGTTCAGACATGTTCCCCCAGCAGCTCAGTCACAATGCAGCTGCGGGGATTAAACCCAGGTTCTTATACCCCGCCTATCTGGGTGGAGCCCAGTAGGTGGAGGATCCAATCGGGATCCAGCATCTGTCCTCCAATAGCTCCTCGGCATTCATGGTGTACCGTATTACCCCTAATACATACCACCACATTCTCCCCTTGTTAAAAAAGAACCCGGCGGGGTGGTGGGTGGTGGGTGGTAGGGGTTTACAGGGTCGGTACCTTAACCATTGAACTATATACAATCATGCCGCTTTTACTGGGCCACCGAATTATTCACATTTTACCCGATTTGCAGCGTTAACTATTTACAACAATGCCGCTTTACTGGGCCACTGAATTATATACATCTTAAGTCGATTCGATGAGTCGAGATGGAGCTCTGGTCGCCCTTTCCGCTCTGGTCGCCGTCTCAGCCCGGGTGGTGGTGGTGGTGCTGGCTCCGGTCCGGTCAACTCTGGGAGCATCGCGCTGTCCCCTTCTGTTTCCTTACTCCTGGACAGGCCTGGGAGGAGGACCGATCCCACCGGGAAGTGGGTGGCTGTGGGGTGCACCGGCGGGAGTGAGGAGGAGGTGATTTGTGTTGGGGGGGGGTGGGGAGCTCCGGCGGGCGCCAGGTCCCGCAGAGAGACCGTGTCCTGTCGGCCGTCTGGGTACGCCACGTAGGCGTACTGGGGGTTTGCGTGGAGTAGATGTACCTTTTCCACCAGCGGGTCTGATTTGTGCGCCCGCACGTGTTTCCGGAGCAGGATGGGTCCCGGGGCCGCCAGCCAGGTCGGAAGTGACGTTCCAGAAGCGGACCTCCTAGAGAAGACAAGGAGGCGCTCGTGAGGCGTTTGGTTAGTGGTGGTACACAGCAGGGACCGGATAGAATGAAGTGCATCCGGGAGGACTTCCTGCCAGCGGGAAGTTGGGAGACTCCTAGACCATAGGGCCAGTAGGACGGTCTTCCAGACCGTTCCGTTCTCCCTCTCTACCTGCCCGTTCCCCCGGGGGTTGTAGCTGGTCGTCCTGCTCGAGGCTATGCCCTTGCTGAGCAGGAATTGACGCAGCTCGTCATTCATGAAGGAGGACCCCCTGTCGCTATGGATGTAGGCGGGGAAACCGAACAGGGTAAAGATGGTGCCGAGGGCTTTAATGACCGTGGCCGCGGTCATGTCGGGGCAGGGGATGGTGAAGGGGAAGCGGGAGTATTCGTCAACGACGTTAAGAAAGTACGTGTTGCGATCGGTGGAGGGGAGGGGGCCTTTGAAATCCAAACTGAAGCGTTCAAAGGGACGGGAAGCCTTTATCAGGTGCGCTCTATCTGGCCTGAAAAAATGCGGTTTGCATTCTGCGCAGATTTGGCAGTTCCTGGTGACTGTTCGGACGTCCTCGACGGAGTAAGGGAGGTTGCGAGCCTTTATGAAGTGGTAGAAACGAGTGACCCCCGGGTGGCAGAGGTCCTCGTGGAGGGCTTGGAGACGGTCCACTTGTGCGTTGGCACAAGTGCCGCGAGATAGGGCATCGGACGGCTCGTTCAGCTTTCCGGGACGGTACAAGATCTCGTAGTTGTAAGTGGAGAGTTCGATCCTCCACCGCAGGATCTTGTCGTTTTTTTATCTTGCCCCGCTGTGCATTATCGAACATGAAGGCTACCGACCGTTGGTCAGTGAGGAGAGTGAATCTCCTACCGGCTAAGTAATAGAACAAACATAGAACATAGAACATAGAAAATACAGCACAGAACAGGCCCTTCGGCCCACGATGTTGTGCCGAACCTTTGTCCTAGATTAATCATAGATTATCATTGAATTTACAGTGCAGAAGGAGGCCACTCTACCCTTTGAGTCTGCACCGGCTCTTGGAAAGAGCACCCTACCCAAACTCAACACCTCCACCCAACACCAAGGGCAATTTGGACATTAAGGGCAATTTATCATTGGCCAATTCACCTAACCCGCACATCTTTGGACTGTGGGAGGAAACCGGAGCACCCGGAGGAAACCCACGCAGACACGGGGAGGACGCGCAGACTCCGCACAGACAGCGACCCAAGCCGGAACCGAACCTGGGACCCTGGAGCTGTGAAGCAATTGTGTTATCCACAATGCTACCGTGCTGCCCTTGAGAACAAATAAATCTACACTATATCATTTTACCTTAATCCATGTACCTATCCAATAGCTGCTTGAAGGTCACTAATGTTCCCGACTCAACTACTTCCACAGGCAGTGCATTCCATGCCTCCACTACCCTCTGGGTAAAGAACCTACCTCTGATATCCCTCCTATATCTTCCACCTTTCACCTTAAATTTATGTCCCCTTGTAATGGTTTGTTCCACCCGGGGAAAAAGTCTCTGACTGTCTACTCTATCTATTCCCCTGATCATCTTATAAACCTCTATGAAGTCGCCCCTCATCCTTCTCCGTTCTAATGAGAAAAGGCCTAGCACCCTCAACCTTTCCTCGTAAGACCTACTCTCCATTCCAGGCAACATCCTGGTAAATCTTCTTTGCACCTTTTCCAAAACTTCCACATCCTTCCTAAAATGAGGCGACCAAAACTGTACACAATACTCCAAATGTGGCCTTACCAAAGTTTTGTACAACTGCATCATCACCTCACGGCTCTTAAATTCAATCCCTCTGTTAATGAACGCGAGCACACCATAGGCCTTCTTCACAGCTCTATCCACTTGAGTGGCAACTTTCAAAGATGTATGAACATAGACCCCAAGATTTCTCTGCTCCTCCACATTGCCAAGAACTCTACCGTTAACCCTGTATTCCGCATTCATATTTGTCCTTCCAAAATGGACAACCTCACACTTTTCAGGGTTAAACTCCATCTGCCACTTCTCAGCCCAGCTCTGCATCCTATCTATGTCTCTTTGCAGCCAACAACAGCCCTCCTTACTATCCACAACTCCACCAATCTTCGTATCGTCTGCAAATTTACTGACCCACCCTTCAACTCCCTCATCCAAGTCATTAATGAAAATCACAAACAGCAGAGGACCCAGAACTGATCCCTGCGGTACGCCACTGGTAACTGGGCTCCAGGCTGAATATTTGCCATCCACCACCACTCTCTGACTTCTATCGGTTAGCCAGTTCGTTATCCAACTGGCCAAATTTCCCACTATCCCATGCCTCCTTACTTTCTGCATAAGCCTACCATGGGGAACTTTATCAAATGCCTTACTAAAATCCATGTACACTACATCCACTGCTTTACCTTCATCCACATGCTTGGTCACCTCACAGATTTCACAGAATTTACAGTACAGAAGGAGGCCATTCGGCCCATCGAGTCTGCACCGGCTCTTGGAAAGCGCACCCTACCCAAGCCCAGACCACCCTATCCCCTTAACCCAGTAACCCCACTGAACCAACACTAAGGGCAATTTTGGACACTAAGGGCAATTTAGCATGGCCAATCCACCTAACCTGCACATCTTTGGACTCCTCAAAGAATTCAATAAGATTTGTAAGGCAAGACCTACCCCTCACAAATCCGTGCTGACTATCCCTAATCAAGCAGTGTCTTTCCAGATGCTAAGAAATCCTATCCTTCAGTACCCTTTCCATTACTTTGCCGACCACCGAAGTAAGACTAACTGGCCTGTAATTCCCAGGGTTATCCCTAGTCCCTTTTTTGAACAGGGGCACGACATTCGCCACTCTCCAATCCCCTGGTACCACCCCTGTTGACAGTGAGGACGAAAAGATCATTGCCAACGGCTCTGCAATTTCATCTCTTGCTTCCCATAGAATCCTTGGATATATCCCGTCAGGCCCGGGGGACTTGTCTATCCTCAGGTTTTTCAAAATGCCCAACACATCTTCCTTCCTAACAAGTATTTCCTCGAGCTTACCAATCTGTTTCACACTGTCCTCTCCAACAATATCGCCCCTCTCATTTGTAAATACAGAAGAAAAGTACTCGTTCAAGACCTCTCCTATCTCTTCAGACTCAATACACAATCTCCCGCTACTGTCCTTGATCGGACCTACCCTCGCTCTAGTCAGTCTCATATTTCTCACATATGTGTAAAAGGCCTTGGGGTTTTCCTTGATCCTACCCGCCAACGATTGTTCATGCCTTCTCTTAGCTCTCCTAATCCCTTTCTTCAGTTCCCTCCTGGCTATCTTGTATCCCTCCAATGCCCTGTCTGAACCTTGTTTCCTCAGCCTTACATAAGTCACCTTTTTCCTCTTAACAAGACATTCAACCTCTCTTGTCAACCATGGTTCCCTCACTCGACCATCTCTTCCCTGCCTGACAGGGACATACATATCAAGGACACGTAGCACCTGTTCCTTGAACAAGTTCCACATTTCACTTGTGTCCTTCCCTGCCAGCCTATGTTCCCAACTTATGCACTTCAATTCTTGTCTGACAACATCGTATTTACCCTTCGCCCAATTGTAAACCTTGCCCTGTTGCACGTACCTATCCCTCTCCATTACTAAAGTGAAAGTCACAGAATTGTGGTCACTATCTCCAAAATGCTCCCCCACTAACAAATCTATCACTTGCCCTGGCTCATTACCCAGTACTAAATCCAATATTGCCCCTCCTCTGGTCGGACAATCTACATACTGTGTTAGAAAAGCTTCCTGGAAACACTGCACAAACACCACCCCATCCAAACTATTTGCCTCCAATGTCGCACAGCTTCCACTATGGCTTGGGCTTCCTTTTCTACTGAGGAATGGTGAATTTCCGAAGCGTGTAGGGTCCGGGAGAAAAATGCCACGGGTCTGCCTGCTTGGTTAAGCGTGGCCGCCAGACGCATCGCTCTCGACTTGGAAGGGGAGGGACTCGTCGATGGCGCGCATCGTGGCCTTTGCGATATCCGTTTTGATGCGGCTGAAGGCCTGGCGGGCCTCTGTCGACAGGGGAAAAGTAGTGGACTGGATTAGTGGGCGGGCCTTGTCTGCGTACTGGGGGACCCACTGGGCGTAATAAGAAAAGAAGCCCAGGCAGCATTTCAGGGCTTTGGTACAGTGGGGGACAGGGAACCCCATGAGGGGGCGCATGCGTTTGGGATCGGGGCCTATCACTCCATTACGCACTACGTAGCCAAGGATGGCTAGACGGTCGGTGCTAAACACGCATTTTTCCTCGTTGTAGGTGAGGTTGAGGGCGTTAGCGGTCTGGAGGGATTTGCGGAGGTTGGCGCCGTGGTCCTGCTGGTCGTGGCCGCAGATGGTGACGTTGTCGAGGTACGGGAACGTGGCCCGGAAACCGTGCTGGTCGACCATTCGGTCCATCTCTCGTTGGAAGACCGAGACTCCGTTCGTGACGCCGAATGGAACCCTTAGGAAGTGGTTTCGCCGCCCGTCTGCTTCGAAGGCAGTGTACTTGCGGTCACCGGGGCGAATGGGGAGCTGGTGGTAGGCGGACTTAAAGTCCACGGTGGAGAAGACCTTGTACTGTGCAATCCGATTGACCATGTCGGATATGCGGGGAAGAGGGTACGCATCTAGCTGCGTGTACCTGTTGATGGTCTGACTGTAGTCTACGACCATCCTTTGCTTCTCCCCTGTCTTCACTACTACCACCTGGGCTCTCCAGGGACTATTGCTGGCCTGGATTATGCCTTCCTTCAGCAGCCGCTGGACTTCAGACCTGATAAACGTCCGGTCCTGGGTGCTGTACCGTCTGCTCCTAGTGGCGACGGGTTTGCAATCCAGGGTGAGGTTCGCAAACAGGGAGGGTGGTTCGACCTTGAGTGTCGCGAGGCCGCAGATAGTCAGTGGGGGTATAGGGCCGCCAAATTTGAATGTTAAGCTCTGGAGGTTGCATTGGAAGTCCAACCCCAGGAGGGTGGGAGCGCAGAGGTGGGGAAGGACATACAGCCGGTAATTTTTGAACTCTCTCCCCTGCACCGTTAGGTTTGCGATGCAGAACCCTTTGATTTCAACGGTGTGGGACCCCGCCGCAAGGAAAATTTTTTGGGTGCTTGGCCGAATTACAAGGGAACAGCGTCTTACCGTGTCCGGGTGGATAAAACTCTCTGTGCTCCCCGAGTCAATCAAACACGGCGTCTCGTGGCCATTCACCAGCACCTTTGTCGTTGTCGTCTGGAGCGTCCGAGGCCGCGACTGGTCGAGGGTCACCGATGCCAAACGTGGTTGGTGTATCAGATCGTAGTCTTCAGGCAGTGTGGAGCCGTCCACGCCGGGGTCCTTGCCTGTCAGCCAAGATGGCGGCGTCCATGGATCGCATGCGGTCGGGGGTGGACAAAATGGCCGCTCTCATGAGTCGCACGCGGCCGGGGGTGGACAAAATGGCCGCTCCCATGGATCGCACGCGGCCTGTGGGTAGGAGGATTTTGGGAAGCCACGTCGAGGGAGGCTGCGAGGGCCCGTACCTCTGTGAGTCCGAGAGAGTCTTTCTCTAAAAGTCTCTGGCGAATTTGCGACGATGCCAAACCTGCTACGTAAGCGTCTCTGATCAGGAGGTCCGTATGTTCATTCGCCGTAACCGCTGGGCAGTTGCAGTTTCGTCCCAGGATCGTTAGAGCGTTGAAAAAATCGTCTAGTGATTCCCCGGGGATTTGTCGTCTCGTCGCGAGCTGGTAGCGTGCGTAGACCTGGTTGACGGGCTTAATGTAGATCTCCTTCAGCAAGTTGATCGCCTCTGGGAATTCTTCCGCGCCCTCGATGAGTGAGTAGATTTCGGGACTCACCCTGGAATGCAGGACCTGCATCTTCTGGTCTTCTGTTGGTCTGCCGGGGGCTGTTCGGAGGTATCCCTCAAAGCACACTAGCCAGTGTTTAAACGCGGATGTTGCGTTTGCTGCGTGGGGGCTGATTCGCAGGCACTCCGGGGTGATCCTGAGCTCCATATTCCTTTTTAAGTCTGCTCAATAAATTGTAGCACCATCGATCACACACGAGGCGAGACGTAAAGAACTTCAATCGAGGCTTTATTGAGCAGACTTGTTCAGACACGTTCCCCCAGCAGCTCAGTCACAGAATGCAGCTGCGGGGATTAAACCCAGGTTCTTATACCCCTCCTATCTGGGTGGAGCCCAGTAGGTGGAGGATCCAATCGGGATCCAGCATCTGTCCTCCAATAGCTCCTCGGCATTCCTGGTGTACCGTATTACCCCTAATACATACCACCACATCATCAAATGCCTTTTTGAACAGTTGTTTCACTATTCCAACTCCCTTTTCAGTTTTCCCATTCGATTGGGGATATAATGGACTCGGGGTAACGTGTTGGAAGTTGTATGCTTCTGCAAATGACAACCATTCCCAAGTACTGAAGCATGGTCCATTATCCGTAATGACTGTGAATGGAATGCCGTGTCTAGCATATACAGACTTCGCTGCTCTTACAACTGAGTGAGCAGTCGAATCTGACAACATAATGACTTCAGAATAATTGAAATAATAATCTATTATGATTAAATAATCATTTCCTCTGCAATAGAACAAGTCCATCCTGACCTTTGCCCATGTCTGTGTGATTATCTCACTTTGTACAACGTTTCTTTACCCTGGGACGGTTGATGTCTTTGACAAATACTACACTCTTGCATATTGTTGTCAACATCTTTGTTGATGCCCGGCCAGTATACCGGCTGCCTGGCTCTTCTTCTGCACTTCTCGATCCCCTGATCGAAAAGTATCTTTGTGTATCTTTTCCAGAATACTTCTTCGTAGGCAGGACGGTATCACAATTCTGTCTCCTTTCAACAGAAATCTGTTTCTGACAGTCAGGTCATCCTTGAAACTGCGATAACTGTTAAAACTGCCATTAGGCCATCCTTCTCTTCGGATCACTCATTGAAGTATATAGTGTCTTGTTCGCTTTTATCCCTTATTCATTTTAACTTTGCATCCGGAACAGGTAGCATTTCAACAATAAAGGTTGTTTGTGCTTCCACATTGAGCACTACTGCTGTTGCTTTCTCTCACCGTAAGTCATGCTCTTGACAATGCATCTGCAACAACTAGTTCTTTTCCCGGTGAGTAGACTAATTCAAAGTCGTATTTACGCAGTTTCATCATCATGCCCTGAAGTCTCAGTGACATGTCATTGAGATCTTTCTTTATGATGTTGATCAATGGACGATGATATGTCTCCACAATAATAATTTTTATTAGTGACACAAGTAAGCTGTAATTTACACTGCAATGAAGTTGCTGTGAAAATCCCCCCGTCGCCACACTCTGGCACCTGTTCGGGTACACTAAGGGAGAATTAAAATTTCCAATTCACCTAACAAGCACAAAGTGTGGTTGGCCAAAAATATAGTAGTGAAACTTGCTTATGCCCGTCAGCAGACCTAAGCATTCTTTCTCGATTTGTGCATATCTCCGTCGGAGTCTAAGAGCGAGATGCATATGAAGGTGGTTTTCATCAGCTATTCTCTGCTTTTTGTAACAATGCCATTTTGGCTGGCATCGGTTCATATTTTTGTTTTCTTCATGGAATAAAAAAATGGTACCACCGGAGCTGAAGTTAAAGATGATTTCATATATTGCCATTCATCTACATGCTGAGGTGTCTCCAGAAATTCACTGTTCTTTTTAATCAGACTTCTCAAAGCAGTTGTTCTGCTGGACAGATTGGGAATCAATTTACCGAGGAAGTTAACAACGCCTAGCATCCTTAGTATTGCTTTCTTATCCTTCAGTGTTGGCTTCTGACCAATGGCTTGAACATTGGCTTGATCCGGCTGTACCCCTTCTTTGTACATGACATCTCCAAGAAATGTGAGTTTCTGGATGTCAAATTGGCATTTTTCTTTTTTCTGCTTGAATCCATTCTTGTTAGGACTTTCATTAGCCTCTCACAGTGTTCTTCCTGTGTGTTGGACCATATTATTACATCATCTATATATACACGAACACCTGGTATTCCTTCAATGATAGTCTCCATCACACAGTGGAAAATCTCGGAAGCTGATATGCCAAAAGGCACTCGGTTAAAGCAATATCGGCTAAAGGGAGTGTTAAATGTACACAATTTTCTGCTTTTACTATCAAGACGTAGTTGCCAGAATCCCTTGGAAGCATCTAGCTTCGTGAAATACTTGGCATGTGCCATTTCTGCAGTTATCTCTTCTCTCTTAGGTATGGGATAGTGTTCTCTTTATATGTTATTGTTTAAATCCTTGGGATCGATACAGATTCTTAGGTCCCCATTCGGTTTTCGCACACATACCATAGAGCTTATCCAGTCTGTCGGCTCAGTCACCTTCAAAATGATAACCCATTGTTGCATCCTACCTAATTCGTCCTTGAGACGGTCTCTCAGTAGCGCTGTCACTCTTCTGGGTGCATGTATGACTGGTTTAGCATAATGTCGCCTGTATCCAACTTGAGTTGCACATCAAACCCATTTACATTAAGCATGACAGTTCAATCTTTACTTAAATCAGAGAGTTGAAATATTGTTTTATCATCAGTGTCCAGTGCATTAACTCTCTTTGTTTCTACCATAAAGGTATCCTGCAGAGCAAACATAGAGGAATTATAGTTTGAAGTCAAAGTTATTTCTTCATATTCTTCTTTTTGTATGCTCTGAACCTTTCTAAATCTTTGGAATGACCTTTTGGAATTGTTTGCCGGTATCGCTGAGGTAAAATGGCATTGTGAGGCAAAAATGATTACGCTTGTTGCATCGCGAGCACTTTTTTCCTTTCGTCAGACAATTTTTTCTCTTGTGGCCACAGGGTGTGCATGCCA